>NC_088250.1:22571428-22884464 GCF_036013445.1 Caloenas nicobarica | reverse complement strand
ACACACATCTTTCTTGGGAAAACAAAATTTAAAGTCACTCACAATGCAGAGCAAACAAGGTCCAGAGCAGCATTGCAACAGATGACTGTGTAACCAGACTTCACATGACCCATCTGCTGCTGAAAGTGCTTAGAGTTTTGAACTTCAGAACTCCGTGCTGAATAATTAACTATTCACCACCTCTGAGCTAATCGGGGACATTCACAGACGTCCAAACATGCTCAGTGAGGATTTGCCAAAATTTATACCTCCTCTCTCCATGTTTTAAATTAGTTTTGGTGCACTCCACATACAATTTGAGACATGTGGCATTAGCTGCAAATTTAACTTTGGTCTCTGTAGCAACTCAGCTGGGTTGTTTCTGGGTTACGTGAACATAGCAAAATGTATGAATCAAACTTTTTTTTGCTCCCCCCGCACTTGCCTTTTTTTTTTTTGCCAGCACGATTTTAAGCTTTCATATAACTGTCAGAAAGAAATTATTAGCCAATACAGAACATCAATACAACTATTTAATGATAATTAAAAAAACCACACACTCAACAAAAATCTCACCCTATGATACGCAATTAATACTGGAAAAAAAATCCAAATGAAAGCAATATGGCTTTTCTCCTTCTGTACTCCTTCTTATATCTTTAAGTGACTTCAGATGACTGTTAAGCGATATCTATCACACCTTAACTCAGAGTTTAATCCTTGAAGGCTACACACCACAGAAAGTTTTGCTTTAAAGGCTAGTGGACTCTATTTTCCATTAAGCAGATGAACACAATTTCATTGCTGGAACTCTGCTACAACTAGAGAGTACTTAATCACACGCAGCAATAAATGCACAGTTCACATCAGTAAAATGCAGCTTTATTTAGACAGTGTCTAAACTGACACTGCAGAGAGCTAGAACTCATAAAATACTCGTCAAAACTTGTCTGCAACAGCTAGATCGATGAAGTTCCATGTATTTCTAAAGAACACACACGCACTGCACACACAGGCGGGGTCAGGCAGTCCAGCAAGCTTGGCTGACTCTCCAGTTCCACCAGCGCAGAGCAGCACACCCTCCCCAGCTCCAGCACAGCTTCACACTGTACGGTTAGTTATGCTTTCGTTCCCCACCCCACACAAAGGAGGAAAATCTCCAAATATACCTTGTCACAAGTTATGCTGCATTTTTGGCAACCTCTTATTAAACAACAGAGATCCCAATACTTTCATTTTCTCTTTCCAGACATCACGTCTCTTCTTCATTTTCGCCAATTCTCTCATTTCATTCCTAGCCCAAAGTATTCACATTTGGTCCTTCAGCTTTTTCTTGAGTTTGTGTCTGTGCCTCATCACAGGAGAGGTGCCTGACGGGGAGCAAAAGCCCTGTGCTCCCAGCACCCCACAGCCGGTATTGGGCAGCGAGAACAAATCAAAGTGCTGTGATTACATCCATAGGTGCAGATCAAGAGCAGCAAGTGACAGGATGGTGGAAATACACTTACAGGAGTAGTTCTAACCTACAAACCCTCCCCTCCTCTTTCATACCATGGGCCCTCCAAGAAGCTGACACAGGTGATTTCTCTCACAAAAGCATCCTCCACACGCCACTTTAGTCAAACACCAAAAAGTAAACCCAGTATTATACAAGTAACTCCAAGTCTATGCCATCATTTCAAACACTTATCCATCGCAAAGAACAAAAAACAAAAGCCCAGTTCTCTTGCGCCGCTTCACCTCTACCAGGTACTCAGCAAACTGAAAAAGCTTTTGGTTTTCAATTAATTTGCTAAAAAGAGAGAGTGGTTAAGGTGAAAAGAAGAAAACACCTGATTTTAAGTAAAACACAATACAACCATAACAAAGAGAATAAATTCCCAAACATATAAAAATAACACTAGGTCAGAAAAAAGGTGTTCAGTAAATGGTCTCACTCCCAGCACCTCTCATGTTCAGACAGCTTCCAGATGTGCCAGGAGCTAAGCAGATCTATTCTGATTTTCAAAATAAACATTAGGAGTTAGAACAACTAAAATCAGACCCTATTTTCATGGCTACTACAGAACTAAAGGAAAGCTTTGGGAAGAATCAATGCACAGCATATTTAGCTATAACATCAAAGGGGTCAGAAATTTTAACCAAATAAGGCCAAAATCATAATAAAAATTCCACTGGAAACTGCGGTGCAGTATCCTATCTGACACAGGTCCTCGCTCCTTCTTGTCTCCATTGGTCCCACACCAACAGCTGACCAACTTTCCCTGCACCAGACACTGAAACTGTCAATCTCAACTCATCTGAAGGGATGTGTTCCCCACTGTTTATCACCAGACAAACAATTCCAGCTACCTATTACACTGCAACAGCTTGAATGTCATCTTCTGTTTAATCAATTGCTTGAAACAAAGTAGAAGGAATAAATAAATAAATAAATAAATAAATAAAATCTTTCTTCTCTGATTCTTCCTAGCCCTGGAAGAGGCAGCCAGAGGTACACTCACCATGCTCTCACACAAACAGCCTGGTGCAGCCTGGGCAGAAGTTGCATTTCCCTTGTTCCCAGTGTACCTGGAGCCCACTGCTTATGCCAAGTCTTTCAGCGAGCCCTCATCTTGTGGCATTTTATTGTTCCCAAAAGAAAAGATGTATTCATATCTTAGAAATTGAAATTTCTGAAGTCCCACCTGCAATTCCCACCAGTCTTTGTGACAGAATACAGCTCCTCTAAAGGAATTAAAGAATTCTGTCGGCCAAATGCAGATAGGTTTCATCATTGGGTTTAGAAAAACAGTATGTCCTTTAAAATCAAATGCAAGGCCATAAAGTCAACTTTTTCCATGTTTCAGACCCCTCTTCTACAAAATAAAGTGTCATTGCTGTATCTCAACATATTTCCTATTTTGGAAACAAATAATAGTGTCAGTGATCTGAATGTGCGGAAACCCTTTTTGAAAATAAAGTAAATAAAGCATCTATTTATTTGATGTTACCTTTTTAAAAACTAACAAGCTTTCAATTCTTGTTAGAAAGTACAAGCAATATATCTTTAACTATCAGTAACTAGACAATGGCTCTTAAAATCATGAGAAATACTTGAACTTAGAGTGACCTGGATATTCCACTTATCACCAGCACTTCTTCTTGGTAAGGATCCCTTTCCCAAAAATAATGGAGAAAAGAAAGAGTAAATCTATCTGCTCGATTTGTGCACAACCAAAGGCATAAACAATCCACCTCTTCAAATCTCAGTATCAAGGAATATTAATGTTTATAGCACTTCCTGTCTTGATCACAATTACATGAGGCACTATACAAATACAGCTTGATAGCCCTCTCACTGAAACTACTTTGGATCTAACCTCCAACATCTGAACCATCTCTCAAGTTTTCTGTAGCCATCACCTAGCACAGGAAAGGTCATAAGGGACCTCACCTGCATTTCAGTCATCTCTCAGGTGCTGAAAGAGTTCACTGAAGATAGTACAATAAAAATTTTCTACTGCACAATCAACAGACTTAAGTTTGTTAATCTGACTTATAGCATCATGAAGAACACTGGTTTATACAAAGAGCAACTACACTTTTTTTTTTATATTAAACCTTACAAGATTACATATGGAAAAAGAATAAACAGCACCTGATTTTATTTTCACTCAAAGTCAGAAAAGGATCAACTCTACTAAGATCCTATCGAGAGAGGACAAAGGTCACTCCAGTAAAGCTTCTTCTAGAGCTTTTCTTGCCTTTGACCTCTCACCCCAAGCAATTATTGTAATGTTTTCTCAATTATGACAATAATGCTGCTCCACTGCTACGCTCTAGCAGCAGACACCTGAAACCCTGAACATCATCTGCCCAACCAAGGAGCAGCTGAACAAGAGTTCAGGCCTACATTAGGTACATTAATTTGTTTTGTTTACAACAATACATCAGTTTTGGCTGAGAGGTTTACAAAACGTTTAAGTCCCTAATTTCACCTATAAGCATTTCCAGGCCAATACTCATCTTTAACACTCACAGAGCAAATTTATCTCCTATACTAAGCAAAGATCGCAAAAGTACCAACTTTCCTCCTGTTCATTCAGTTCCCTTTCTGAGGATTCCAGTTTCACAGCATCACCACTGCACATCTTCAAGATCAAACACTACTTGCTAGGAAAAAGCTTGGAGACAATTGCAGCATTAGTGCCTGATTCTGTTCATCATAGTCCAGCAAATGAATGAAGTTATCAATGCAAGTCTCTCAAAAAATCACTGCTATATGCTTCAGGGCATATATATAAATAGCCTCTTAAAAAAAAAAAAAAAAAGGTATTTCATAAGACATAAATGTTTAGTTGGGACTTGATAATTACATAATCAAACACATGAAAAATTGAGTATTTTACAATAGTGTCTGTTGTCTACAGGCCAGTCTGAAAGGCCAGATTCATCTGTGGTATAATTATGGGTGATATTTTTGTTTTCTTTCCTTTAGTGAAATGCAGCTCAGTTTTTATTTTTATTGTTCTTAATTGGAATACTAACAATCGCATTCACATATCTATTCCACATGTAGTTTGTTTTTATTTTTAGTTTGAGAACTGGAATACACAGCTTTTCTTGATACAGAGATTTATAAAGCCACTCTGCCTAACCTTGTGATAGTCTGAAATGAAAATACTCAAGAAAAAGACCACTTCCCTTCCTACACCTATCCCACCAGCACAACAGAATAGTCTGCATATAAGCACAGGATTTATCTTCTATGCACATAAAGCTTTTTTTCCTGTCTACGATCTGATAATTGCCCTCTAGTCTCTTAAAGCAAAAAAACCTTCTAGAGATCAGTGAAAACACAGAATTTAACAATGAGTAATGTGTAATAAGGTATATATTTTCATTAGAAATTTAATTTTAGAAATCTGTATTTAAAATCAAAATCTTACTTAACAGCTAGCATTGTACAATACATGAGTTTCTATTTTCCTGTGTGCTGTTAACCAAGAGCAGAAAATTCCTGAATCCCTAAATTATCTGTTCATCTTTATGTAGAAACATTGTATGAAATCAGTTAAAGTCACCAGCGTCATATTACGTATAGCTGCAACAGCATATGTACATGGTTACTGCAAGCACGTATCTTCACATTTTGCAATTCTTGACAATGAGTCCAATTGGTAGCGTGTCTTTAAAACAGTATTTGTTTCATACCACAACACAAGGTTATCTGTTTTTTCTCATTTTCAGAGAGACTTCTCTTTCATGCCTTGGATTCACCCATTCCCATCCTGGCTTCTTTCAGCTCAACTTTGAAGCTGACAGAAAAAGAACAGACTGGAAGTCTCTTTCCTTTACACTGCCCAACAAATTGGAACTGTTCACACACACGCACAACCACCAACCAACACTTTTAACTTTTTCCAAAAATGTGAAAGGCTATTTTGTTCATAAGCTTCTGGAGATTCTCCCCCTTAATGATGCTCAGAAAACTGAAGTGAGAACATCACCTGTAACTTTCTACACTACATCTTAACCACCTTTCACTGCTGTTTGCTGCATCCTACCTCCTCCACACACACACATTTCTAACAAGCTGCTTGAAAGGAATTCTAGATATATTTCAATCACGTAAAGTTTTAGATCGAGAAGTCAAAAGTTATTCTATAGTTGTATCAAACACTCTCTGCACAGTTGCATTGTTCTTGTGATTCAGCAACTGAATTTAATACTAACTAGTGTCAGCAAAAGTTTGTGTATTTTAATGTTCAGTAAGAACAAGGACTCACAAAATGCTCCTGCCAGAGAAAGTACAGTTGCTTCTACACAACACATTTTATGTCATGGCACACTCACTGGCAAATTACAGTTCACTGCTTAGATTCTCTGATCAGGGCTTGGAATGGGAAGTCCCTAAATTTCCTTCCCTTCTGCTGCCTTTGCAGTTGCATTGGCCCAGGTTTAGCTCTAATACTGCTCCAAGTAAGACCACAAGCCATCAGTCAAATCTAATGGAGAACAATGATTGCAGATAAGAGTATGCTTTTAGGAGCATTTCCAGATGAAAGAAAACCTCTGAGATATAGCGTGTCAAATAAACCATTCAGAGACCCATATAACATCTCAACTCCTCCTTCTATTTTCTTCAGCGTCCCTTTGTCAGTTCCAGATATTCAGCGCTGGTTTGCCCTAAAGCTGCTACAAACAATTCATACCAGGACCGTCCCATAGTGGGAAACAGGCACTACATGGTAGAGGTACACGAAACGACCAAGACATTTCCTTGAATCTTTAAGACCTGCTAAGCACATAGAGCTCTGAAGGGAAACTCCCAGACCTAACAGTCAATGAATCAACTTGCTCCTCAGGAGCAGAGTTCCCACCTTGAGGTGGGCATTAACATACAAAAGTGAGGTACTCCTGAAAACTGCCCTTAGAGGAGTCCAGGGCTTACAGCAGAAGCCCATGTAATGGATCAAGTTAAGGGGCTCCCATTTGAGAATGTGTCCTTACTTGAGGTAAAGTTACTGTCTGCTGGTAGAGCCCATAGTGTGTTTGGGTCTTGCACCAAGAGAGTAAGACAAATGAACATCTGAACAGCGAAAAAGGCTCAGATAAACTGGGAAAGCAAACCACAAGCACCTGCAAGGAGATCAAGAACCAAGTTTGAAATAAACTACAGACTAGAGAAACTAAGCAAACTAACCAAACAAACCAAAATGCTGAAAATGTGAAGGAAATAACAGAAACTGTTTTTTCCTGGTTATTGTTTATCTGTTGTAAAGACGATCAAACTGAGAAGTCCAGACATCTCACCTCAAACAAGTAGCACAGAATGACAGACACCAAAAGCATTACAACCACTCCCAGCTTTGACTCGCCCTTTTATAACTACATGAAATAGGTATACAATCATTGGACTCAGCATGAATCTTTACCTTTGCTTAAGATCTATGGCTATACATATACACCAAACTTCTTTGTTCCTCTCTTCTTACATAAAACTGTCTCTAAGTTTTTCTTATGCAAGGAAATTAAACGCTGAAATGGCACATCCAACTTCTACTTTCAATTCCAGCGCTGCTTGCCAAGAATATAAAAAAAAAAAAAAAAAAAAAATCACAAAACTCGTAATATTGTGTCTTCCTCTGAATATTGATTACTTTGTTTTCACATAACTACATTTGGATCACAGAAGAGACTTCTCAGCAATACTTTACTTTCTCTTCTAATACTGTAATGCCTTGGCCACATTAATATTTTAACGAAAGTCTTAAAACAATATAGTTTTCTTAATCACAATCCTTTAGACCAGACAATATTCCAAAGCTTTAAGATTTGTTCTGGATGTTATAAGTCTCACAATTCTGTTTATCAGCAGACCATAATGAGCAGTTTCTAAAGTGGAAACCCTTCTTCCTACCCTCTAACTGAATGTCTGAACTTCCTACTCACATCAGTGGCTGATGTTTCGTACGAATAGAGACCCACATGGGACTGTAAACATGAAATTCAAATAAGAACTATTCTCATTTCTTTCCTAATGGAGCTTTTTCACCGTGTCTGGTATTCTCACACTAAGATTAACCTGAAAACATTTAACATTTATCTGAAGACTTCTACAGAGTCTCTAACTTGTCATCACTTCTACCTGAAGTTTTTAAGGTTTAGTAGGCCTACTGAATTTCAATATCAGTTCAATAAATGAGAATCTAGATGGAATTTATTTCCTACAGCTCCTGAAAAATACTAAGTGTTTAATTTTAGACCTAATGGAATATATGACAAGGTAATGTTTAAAAATCACAGTCAAAGAACAGTTTGCTGTTGTTTGTGAAAAGCACCTCTCTTTTTGTTGGAAATTAAAATAATAATTTTTAACTGGAGTTTGGCTAGTTGAAATGTCACATTCTATTCATCTGCACTAAGTTATTACCAGGCACACAAGGTTTCTACACAAAATTTGGGTTGCCAGAAGTGCTGCAAATAAGGTTACTTTTAAGTTAGTTTTAACACACTGTAGTATTCTAATATTTTTGCTTAATATTAAGCAGCCCAACTATTTGCTGTGCCAGCCTCATAGCATCTATATAACATGCTTATCGGCCTTGATACTAGGCTTTCGTCTCTAGATCAATATCACTGTTTGACACACAGTCTCTCTCTTTATTTCTGCTATAAAAGCACCAGCTGCATGTTAAGATCAAGGTACGGATCAATGAGAGTCAAGCACTGTCCGTTCTTATGTTATGACTCCAAGCCAGGCTTACAATACATGTAGGACAAAATAAAGGAAAAAAATTTGCTGTACCTGCTCCATAGAGGAATATCAGCTTTCAGGTTCTAAATTCATCTGCTTAGTTATTTGGGCAAGATTCTGAAGTTATATTGTATGAATATTACATCTAGCGGGTGGCTCGATAGGTACCAAAATAACCCCAAGTTTCAGAAACACATTTTAAGTTCAAGTTCCAAGTAGAGGAACAAACAAGAACAATTTGTAAATCTTTTGTGATGACAGGGTATTTCACAGTGCACTTCACTGTACAGATTCCCCAGGCTGAAAGGATGCCAATATTGCAAATAATACTAATACTTTTAAAATATTAGATAAGAATAAGATGGTACTAGCAATGAGGCACTGGATAATATCTCTTCCAACATAAAAATGTGTTGTGCAACTGATATACCAACTGACGTGCTAGTAGCAACGCTGTGGGTGATAAGATTATTAATAAACTGATCTTTGGAGATTCTCTCTATGGGTTTACTCAGTGAAGTTTCAGCAAAAACCAAATCATTTGCACATGTTCTCTTACTTACACCTATATTCAGATAACCGCTACGACAAAAGCAAAAAATGTGAAATACCTGCATCTCCATTCTCTTTCCATAAATAAACTGGATCAAGAAAATGATGCATCCCTGGGATCAAGACGTTTTCAAAGCTCTTACTAAAGTTTTTCCTAGTCAACAGGATGTGTGGAATTCCCCCTTAACAAGCCTCATAGTTCTGAAGAAAAGAATTTTTTCAAAGAAGTCTTATCCTAGAGAGAAACAAGTCACATGACTGGGACGGTAACCATGACAGTAAGGTGAAAGCTTAATGGAATCTTCAGATGTCTGGTTCACACTAAAAGCAAGAAAGCAGCAAATGAATCCTTCAGTTCCCTCCAGACCATTTAGAACAGACACTTGCCTGCCTGACTGTCTGCCCCCATGGCAGTGGCAGTCTCGAAAACAGAAGAGACTGTATTCGAGCCATAATTCATGCAACGATTTCCCTTATTACAAGGAAAACAAGACAATTCAGAGGCAATGTAAACAAATCTGTATGGTACAGGCACATTTTTAATTGTGCCCCCCTTAGCATTGAAGGGGTACCAACTCCAGTATAGACATGTAACATTATTAAGTCAAGTACAAATTTAAAACTTTTCTAGAAAAATTATTCATTCATTGCCCTTCAAAGCCAAATCATAACTATTATTATGATGATCTTGTCAAGCTCACTTAAAACAGATGAAAGGCTACCCAATTCCTGAGCACAGACAGCCACTGACTTAGTGTTGTCTTACACCACCCAACACTACATAGTGAGCTCCTCTCTAAGCACACGAATTCCCTCGCTGTTAGGAAGACAGCCAAAAGCTCGGAATCCTAGCAGGCATCAGAGGATAAAAAAAAAATACTTTATGCTTTAAACTAGTATAAAGTTTGTTATTATTACTGAGGAATTACAGAAATGCATTCTGATACAAAACTGCCTTTACAGCACATTCTGTTGAGCCAAAAGAAGTATTCCTTTTCCTCCTAAAAAAAAAAAAAAAGTATAGCAGAACAGTAATTCCAAGGATGCTGCTCCTAAGGAGGTTAAGAACTCAGACTTCTGAAGTAAATAGGGCTAATACAAAATACAAATGTGGCATGTCCATGTGCAACATACCTCTGCAATAAGCAGATATTTATACCTATTTGCAACCTTTTCACAAAGTATCAAATGCAAAAAATAACCCAGATTTACTACTAAAAGAAGGTACAAAAAACCTGAATGGCACTCAAAACTATTAAAACTTAATATGACTTACTTGGCCTTTATCATATTTAGTTATGAAAACAGCCTGACAGAAAAGGAGGAGAGCATGGAAGAGAAAACAGTAAATCTGTAACAGTAATTGAGTAATATGTAACTGGCTGAATAAACAGGAAAAGAAAACAAAGCAGCTTGACCTGAAAGGGGGAGCTTAACCTTTGATACACTAATAAATCTAGCAAATGCTTAAAACTCAAGCAAACACGTTACTTCCACTAGGAACAAACTCTCAAATCATTTTTCAAGAACTGCTATAACAGCATGCTCATACAGATATTTTTCTCCCCAGACCAGTAAGAAAAGTTCAGTTAAGGGCTCTTAAATAGAGCAAAACCTGAATTTGCCCTTCTGGCCGTTATCTCCTAGTCATGAAAGCAGATATAACACCTCTGTCTTTTCAAAGCCTGCAGATGAAACACCTAGCTCTGCTCACAGCTTTTTCAGCTGCTATTCTGAACATCAATAGAGGCAAGAATTGTCAATTTATTTGAGCTTTGCTACTGCTGCTTCTCTCTCCTGATCAAAATCATGTTTTAGAAGTAACACTGGCGGCAGGCACTGGATGGATTTAGAGGTTGGGAAAGGTAAGGAAAAGCATCGCCACTCAGTATTGTAGCAGTCAGGAAAGAGGCTTATACAGACCTTTCCCTTCTTCCTCACGTACACACATGGCTCAAATATATGTACGTGGGTATAGGTGTGTAATAGAGAAAACAATGCAGGACAGCAACTAGGAAGCTCTGCAGTAACAAGAGGGAAGAAACTTTACTCCCTCTTCATTTTAGCTGCTGTAGAAGGTTGGGTTCAAGTGTGACAGTCCCATTTCCCAGCAGAAGGTTCAGATATAGAAGAACAATTGAGCCAAGCACAGTGATGCAACTGCAGCTGATTTCTGGTTTTTACGCAGTTGGCTGGAACAGAACAAGCTTTTTTCTCCTTTGTAGAAAGCTCTTCAGCCAGGTGGAGCCTTCTTTTAGCAGTTATGTCCTTTAGCTATCTAAGTTGGGTAAAACTTCAAAATGCTTTTACATTTGCATAACCAAGAAATAGGAGGGTTTAGTAAACTGGAGAACAGACATGTTCTTAAGCATTAGAAGAGAATGGGAAGCCAGGAAAGCTTCCCATCTTGAGCAAGAAGCTTAAAAAAAAAAAATCTCTCTCTATATACACACACAGATGCTATGTGACACATGAAGAGAGTTCATACATAGACAACCATGTCAGCAAAGCATCCTAGTTCATTACAGGAAATAAAATGAAAGAAAAAGAAGTTAAGCTCAGGCTAAGAAATTATTTTAATACAAGTGTTCTCTTTACAAAAGTGCAAGAGAAGCATCTTGGCAGATAATATCCTGAAAGCCAGGATGTAATAAAGAGGTTTCTCCTGAAGTATGAACAATGTAGATTTAGCTCCCCAAACAGAAGCACCAAGCATCTTAGGCTAAGACTCCTTGTGAAATGAAGAAGAAATGCTTTGAGTACCTACCTGCCACCAGATTCTCCTGCTCATCTTTCACAGCTTCTTCCTCAGCACTCACTCCCCTCCCTGCACACTCCTCAGAAAGCAAAGTGGGAAACCCTCTTACCTTCAGGAGCAGGAGCGCATCTACTGCCTCCTCAAATGTCAGTGCTGCTGCTGGAGCCCAAGCCTGAGCTCTTATGAGCTGTGTGAGAGGAGACGGGTGGTACGAAGCACAGCCTGAAGTCCTGCCCCAGCTCTCTCCACAGCATAAGCCTGACTAGCAGCTTTCACAGCCACCTTTGCTGCCGCTGCCAGCAGGAGCTCCCTCCCCTTCGGCCTACTTTCACTTAAACTTCCTCACTGGTTCGCAGTCCAGGGCCCCAGATGAACGCTGTTATTTCCACCCCGAAAAGTCATCCCCATCTATAATACATACAAGAGCTGTCATTAGGCCCCTTTTCAGTTTTCTTCTGCGCACTCAGAATCTCCCAGATCCATTTCTTACTGGATTCTTGCAACAAGCAAGGAAGGAAGAAGATATTTCTTCAAAGCGAGCTGGCTCCCTGTGTGAGGATGCTAACAACAAAGCTGGTTTGGATGACCCATCACTTCCATTAGGAAGCCTCCGCTCTTTCTGAAAAAGGGTATGGGCTTCGGCATTAAGTATAAAGTAGGAAAAAAATCTTTAGGAAAGGGAGAAGCATACTTTTTACTAATCTTTATAATGGTTATACTCAGCAGCAGCAATCTGCTCTGGGTAATGTAGAGAAACTTCCCTACACAACTGTGCTGATGAATGATTTGCTATAACTACTCTGCTTCACTCCTGTGTTCACCTCCTCATCCTTTTCGACTTTCACTATTGCAAGGTTACACCCTGTATTTTTCACTTCTGAGTTTTTATCATATCAACATATGATTTAGTGCCAGAAGCACGCTGACTTTTACAAGAAGTTCAACTGAACAAGATTTCTTAAATTCTTTATTTGTTGCTGTAAGCAAAGTGCATCTTGGCACTGTGCAGTTATCTAGGCTTTTAATTATATAGGTGTTACAGAATTGTTTTAATGCTTTCCTTGATAAATGAAAGTGATAAATAATATTCAAGGAACACACAGAATAGAATGCACAGTGAGGACTCTACTAAATTAAACACTAGACATAGACTTTTACAAGTTATTAAAAACAAGTGTGTTTCTTCCAAACAAAATTTTAGATCAGAATCAGATGGAAGCGAAAGTCAGAAAAGTCCTACAGGCTGCATGAAATAACATTTCTCATTTAAAATAATCTCAGAAACCTCCTTTGAACTTCCAGGTCCCAATCATCCACTTAAAGGAAAATACAGAATAGCTTCTATACCCAGAAATGCACCACTGAAACTTCACTGAAAATTCATCCATATGGATAAATTTACAGGTCTTTATAGACCCTCATCTTTGAGCCAAAAATGAGATTTAAAAAATGGGATAAAAAATGGACTGGAAAAACTACATACTTTCTCTGGAAAAAAGGACAAAGGACATCAATTCTTCTTTCTTTTTACAGGCCTATGTTTGAGTTCTGGCAATTTATGTACTGCTCTACACTCAAATTCTGCTTTCCCTCAAAAAACAATGACTCAAGTGCTGCTGTGGGTATCTAATTATTGGTAAATATTTTTCCCCACGGCAGGTGTTAGGACAAGTTCAACCAAACAAGCAAGGAAATGCTGTGTAAATAACAACATTTGCATCCTTAGTCTTGCAAAATGTGTGTCCTTTTACATAAACGAGCAATTCCAGAATTCCCATTTACACCAGCAGAACAATTCTGTGGGTCAAAGTTTTATCTGTATACAGCAAACAAAAGTATTGTTAGTATGACACTCCCCAGTAAGATACTACAAGTATTACCCTGAAGCCATTCTGATGCTCAGCTAAACAAGGAGAGGGAACAAGAATAGCTGAAGTTGATTTAACTACTTTTCTGCTTACCTCCAAGATAACACAGGTTTTTCTTCTCCATTAAAATCAAGTGAATTTCTTTCAATAGCAGATGAAGGCAGAAGGGATGGAGTGTGTGTGTGCATGGCAAGCTCACCGTTGTTCCCTTCCGCTGCTGGTGACATCAGTAAGCTCTACCTATTTATAATTCCACCACCTGACCAACCAGCCTACAGAGTACATCTAAAGATTTGGATAGTCATTAATCCTGACATATCTACTTCAGCCAATTGAAAAGAGAGTATTAAGTGGCTTTGTTATGTCTTCTGTGACTTCATACGATAAAAAGAATCCAATCCTGTTTTCCATGCCCCTTTTATTTTTGCGAGACAAGTTTAATGGGAAGTTTTAGAAGTAGGACTCTTCCTTCCCTCCATGTCTTTTAGCCTTCCTCCTTTCTCTGTCGGTAAGATAACCAACTAAACGGTTCAGGTGAGAAAATGTAAGTGATCAGTGAAATGCTTAGGCAGCAGAGGCAAATAACCATTTACATCCAGTTAATTTGATAATCAGTACTACCCACAAAATTATTGAAGCTTAAGATCTCGATAAATCAATTTCACAAACAAAAGTACAATATTTATGCTATTGGGAAAACAAAAAACAACTTTGCAGTGTTTGAAGTAGTATAATTTACAGATGCTTGGCCTCATTGTCAATAAAAACAGAAGCTGCTCAAAAGCAATTTTCAGTTAAGTTACCTCCTCCCAAAGTCAAACCTAACACATCCAGCCACGTGAGGACTGCTTACAATTGAACCTGCCCAGGGAAGGAATGCAGTCACCAAACTCTCTTGGGCAAGTGCCAAAGGCAACATCCTGCAGGTTCCTATCATTGGTAAATGTTGCTTCTAGATCTGTATCAGGCCACATAGTGTTTTGAAATGGTTTGTGTACCACTTCAGTGAGAGGATAACATCTGTGTGATTGTGTGTGCTGAGTGAACAACACTACTGACAATTCCTTATCTAGCCTCTCTTACCTGAGAAGTCCTACCACCAGCATCCATCCCCCATTACGCCACACAAAACAGAAATCTAAGTCTGTTTTACTTCATGTGTGTAAGGTTGAATGAAACAGTCAGATCAATCACTCGTTGTGTTTCAAGTCAACTGCACTCTACAACCAAACTTCAAGAATTAGCAATACAAAGAATAAAAATCCTTGAAGCAATTTTAATTGCTTGAAAAGCTGGAGACAGCAATAATGCAGTCACAGTCAGACCTGCAGGACTAGACTGCCAGTGCAGCAGTAAAAGTTTGAGTGCAAACAGGGTATCAACGTTGTCTAAAAGACCAACACATTCTCTATGGCTAGTACGTTCTACAAAGGACAAAACATCTGGGAATTCCACTTGGAGGCTGTAGCAAGAAATATTCAATTAATATTCACAATAATAAAATATCTGATATTTAAAAAATTTTTTTTAGTCTTACTGGTATCTTGAGGTACTAAATTTTACATACTGTTTAACTACTTGGCAATTCCCTTCTTATGGCTTTTGCACAGAATCATAGAATCATTTTGGTTGGAAGAGACGCTCAGGATCATCGAGTCCAGCCATAACCTAACTCTAGCACTAAACCATGTCCCTAAGAACCTCATCTAAACACCTTTTAAACACCTCCAGGGATGGTGACTCCACCACTTTCCTGTTCCAATGCCTGAGAACCCTTTCCATGAAGAATTTTTTCCTAATTTCCAATCTAAACCTCCCCTGGTGCAACTTGAGGCCATTTCCTCTCATCCTGTCACTTGCTACTTGGGAGAAGAGACCAACCCCCTCCATGCTACAACCTCCTTTCAGGTAGTTGTAGACAGCGAACAGGTCCCCCTCAGCCTCCTTTGATCCAGGCTAAACAGCCCCAGCTCCCTCAGCCGGTCCTCATCAGACTTGTGCTCCAGACCCCTCACCAGCTTCGTCACCCTCCTCTGCACTCTCTCTAGTACTTCAAACACTAAGCATGTTAAGCAGTAAATTTATCACTATTGAAAAATTTTGTGGTTTTCATTCAGGGAGTCACCAATGGACTTTAGTACTATCGACCATGATAAGCAAGTACTCAACATTTCAGATAACCTGAGAAGAAAGGAAAGGTTTTCTTTCAATTTCTACAAGTATGTGCCTGGCTATTTCCATTGCATCTCAGAGAGGTTACTTTTACTTTTTCCCCCACTGATATCACTCAAAATAGGTTACTGGTATTTTTTTCTTTTTTAATAAGTTCCTAGAACACTTGTGAAAGGTAAAATGCTGAGAATTTTAAAAGACGTAGTGAGAGGAGAGCTTAGGGTATTAGGGGGAAAAAAATCTAGGGGAATGGAATTAAAATGTTTTGCTAGAATTTCTTTAGGATTAGAATTTTAAAATGCTTTTCATTTTTCCATAAAGCATCTAAAGTACTCATCTTGGCATTGCTGTATGAGCAAACATTCCCTAAAAAGGAAACATCAATTGATGAGTATCAGCAGCAAAAGGGAATGCACGTGAATGGATCATAAACATTTAATTTATTTTATTTCTTGTGTGCATGCTTTAAAAGAAGTAAACAATTGCTAAACATTGCTAAATAGAATGACATCATAGTGCTAAATACAAAATACTTTCTAAAGAGTTTCCTGTATAGGTCCCATTTTTCTTAATGGTACAGAAGTTTCACACTCTTTAATCCACAGAATTGTTTCCAAGACTGAAAGGATATGAAGATTTGCATATACTAGTGAGGAAAGTAAAACAAAAGCTTCCCAATATTCATTTTTAGATCTCCAATACCTTCAGATTCACTTTTGTCTCTGATTACTCAGAGCATTGAGTATTTCTGCATTGGGGAACAAAAAACAGGAGAAGAAAACAACAACAAAACCCACCACAAAACAAACAAACAAAAACATCACCCCCCCAAAAAAACCCACCAAAAACACAAGAAAACCCCACAACAAACCACACCTCCAAAACCCCAATGGGCTGTTAGAATTCAACGTATGAGTATCAATTATCTGTATATGGAAAACCTGGTCAGAATTATTATCTGGTTTTTTACAAGTCTCCAATGGGGACATTTCTGTGAAGCTGGGAGCTCACAGAATCTATTATCTCTATTGTTATAAACAAAAGACTGTTTTTTAAGATTATCTGATATTTCATCTAACCCAAAAATAGTAATGATTATTTTTTTTAAATAATACCCATGAGAAACTACAGTCTGAAAGCAGCAAGAATAGCAGGAAACCTGGATTACTAGGCTAAGAATAGGCATTCTTCCAGATTAAATTCCTGCTTTATTAAATACTCTGTTTCTTCAGTTGCTTTGTACCTACTGAGATGACATCTCATCTGTGATGGATCAACAGTCAAGACTCCAGGGAAAAGCAAACAGTTTTGTTCTATCAAAAAGAACTGGAGAAGAGAGCATAGACAAGAGACTTCCAAATGGCTTGGAAGCAAACCAAGAACTTGTTTTTCATATGCGAGTCACACATCAACAAGGGAAGTTGATTATAGATTGTATAATAACTCAAGATTAAGGGAGACCTAATTATTTTTCCATTATTAACATTTGGTTTAAGGATTTTATGCAGCATCATTAGGCAACTCTTTTGCATGTTCTCTTTTAACTTACTTGGAACAGTTAGAACATAATAAATGGGTACACATACAAATGGTAAACATGATAGCAGAGGGACGACATCATTATGTCCCTTATATGAAAGCTATAGCGCACCCTCGACCATCCCTTTTGATCCTCTCTGAACCTTCTCCAGTTCTACTATATCATTTTGGAGCTGACAAAGACCAGAACTGTGCACTGTATTGTCATTATAGATTTATACAGTGGCATAATCATGTTTTCTCTTTTCTTCTCTTTTCCTTTACTGATTCATATTAAATTTAGCTAAAGTAAATTTAATTCATTTTTGTAAAATCCTTCTGCAAGTCTTCAGTCGCATCTCCTCTCATTACTGCAAATAATAACTTTTTACTGCCGGCTCGCTATTCAGCTGCTTTTCTAGATTATTAACATGTTGAACTAAGCTCCAGTACAGACCCCTGTGGAAGTCCAAGGTGGCCTCCCTTCACCTTCAAAGCAGACCATTTCCCATACCCGTGTTCTTATTTTGGGGCAAATTATTTAGCCATGCAAGCTCTACTGCCTTATGCCATGTTTGTTTAGTTTTCCGAAAAGGCCTTAGGTTAGAGACTAGCAGAAGCCTTTTGAAAGACCAGAAAGACTGCATCTGCTGGCTTTTCCTCATCCTTTTGGCCAGCACAGCACTTAGATTCTTTTTATATTTTTACTGCATTAAGACATTTACATTGTAGATCCACTGGTATATCGAAGAGTTCCTCATTTTATTGTGCTTGTTGCATCACAGTCTGCAGAGCAACAGATTTTGTTTGTATGTTCAGCCACCAAATTTATAGTTTGTCTTGAATACTAAGGTAGTACTTAAGACCCCTCAGCAAAGCCGTGCTAGTTGCTGTGCCAATTCAGACAAGAAGAGAGTGCCTACTCACACAACTTTAGAGTTGGGGCTCTTTGGGGCTGCCTGTCCACAACGTGACTTGCCTTAAACTGCTGCATGACCCTTCTACCGCTCTACCTCAGTTACCACCTTTTATCCTCATTTTCGCATCATAGATCACTAGTCTCTCTACTCAGCAAAAATTAGCACATTTTATGACCTTACTCAGTCATGTTTCATCTCAGCTGCTAAAGATCTGCCTCACTATCCCACAGTTGTTTTGGTATTTTCTTCTGTGCCAATTCTTTTCCCCAGAGCAATTTTTTGTAACTTTTTCCATGGGACCATCACCTTTTTCTCACCAAAGGCTCCACCTGCATTACACCTACAAACATCTGACAATTAAGAATCCATAATATTTCTTGGTAACTGTGTGGTGACACACTACAACTTCCCTCTTTTTTAAGGTCAAAGGGAGCCACAAATCAAGGGACTTGGGAAAGTTTGTACGGATAAAGCTCCACAGAGGAACAGAAGGAAATACTACCAAAAAAGAACTCATAAAAAAGAACACAGAAGGATTTGGGAAAAAGGAGCAGGAAAAACCTCAGCATCTGATGAGAACAAAACGCTTGAGTTCATGCTCACTATTCATAGAAAGAGAAAATACTAATAGATGTTACTCAGAAAATTATTTACTTAAAACCAAAACTGACTGTAAATTGCAAGACAATCCACAGCTTCAGAATTTTTGTGATTTAGACATATTTGAGAGAATATGACATTGAAATCAAGGGGTTATTAATTGCCCAGAAATTACCATTTCAGAAAGTCAGCACCTCTTCCTCTCCAAATATTGAAGTTATAATATAAAAATTGTAAAATAAACAAAACACATAATTTAAGGGAAAAATGGCACATTACGACAGTAGTGGTAGTGCCATGGCACTAGTGGTTGCCACAATTAAAATACAAGAAATAATAAACAACTAGAGTTGTAAATTTGGGGAACTTTTTTTAAATATTTTTTCATGTCAGCTTCACATGGCTAGGTAACAGATGGTATATTATGTTTTTCCTGCTTTGACACAATTTAAAAACAAGCTACAGATGGCTATAATGAAATCCTCATTAACACACTTATGTTTTCACAGTTTAGTATAGCAATAATGAAACTTTCAGGTCCGGAATTTCCTGTTGGTTAATTAGTGGTTACGTTAATAGCCTGAGGAAGTGCACAACCCAAAAAGTTTTCTTATTGTTTAAGCATATAATTACTATATTCATATTTCTGGGAAAGCTCTCAAGACAGATTTAATGTCACAGTAAAGCTACCTCTATAATCCTCCCTCTGTGAAACAACTGTACTATTTTATTTAGCAGAGTGTGTAGGCAGGAAAGCCAAGAACAAGCCCAATTCAGCTGCCCCTGGGAAGTTTCAGCTTGTTTTTATTTTAGAGATACCAACTTAAACTTACACAATCCTTCAAATACACATTACACCAAACCCTCTACAGAAAGCTAGGATCAACAACTCTTGGTCTATTGCTACAATGTTACCATAAGATCATTGATTAATGCTGAAATAATTCCTTTTTTTATTTTTCTTTTTTTTTTTTTTTTTTTTAATCCCAGTTACTAATCCTCCAAAAAAGCTTGAAATACTACATATGCTTAGCACACTAAAGCTGGGATCTAGGAAGAGAAAAAAAGATTCACCAGAAATCTTTTACTCGGGTTATTTCCGTAAATGAAGCTGCTGCTGTAATGCAAACAGGCGTAACACTAGCTTTAAGTTAATCAATGTGACTAAAATAGAAGTGAAGGATGTGGTATTCACAGCTAAAAGCCCTCTAGGGTTTAGAAATCCACACACCAGCTACCAGCTGATGACACTGCACCTCCATTAGTGGGTTAGGGATGCTACAAGACTAAAGGTACAGGGAGCAGCCGCACTCACCTCCCAGTCATGCCCTCACTGGGGGGTACAGGTGCATCCTCAGGTAACTGGTACCTGTGCTGGTGCTCAGGCACAAGAAAATGGGTATCTTGACAGAAGCAGGTCACAAAATTTTACTGAATGTTGTTGTTGGGTTGGTTTTGGTGGTTTTGTTTTGTTGTTGTTGTTGTTTTGTTTTTAACTGCCACCACCAAAAATCTACACTGAGAAAAATGCAGCACTCTTGTACAAGCAGTAACATACCGAGTTACGGGCAAAGACCAATGGGAACAAACACCGCTTTGTGAAGTGCTAGAGGTTCAAAAGAGGATAGCTACTGTCAAGCCATCCTGAACAGAACTTAATGTGGAAAACTTGACTTATGACTAAAGTTACATAGTTTAAAAAAGATACTAACCAACTATTTAAAAGTTGTAATGCTAAAAATATCTTTTAAGCCTCCAAACTCATTTATGACAAAGAACCACAGGGAAAGAATTTGGATTTTCTAACAAACACCTTATTATTTAACAAACACATTGTTATTATTATTAATATTATTATGACTATCTATAAGATTCTGGAGCACTCCCATTTCTTCACAATTTATTTAGACAACATTAAGGAGAACTGAAACAGCATGATCTTCCTTAACAAGTGGAAGTGGGAGCCACACACAACAAAGACTTTCTGGAACACTAAATGTCATTATGGGATTCAACAATCAAACATATCCAAAAACAAACAACTGGAAAAGACCCGCAGTGTTTTTTGTAGATCTGAGAATCACAGCTCCAGAGTTACCGTGCTTCCTTAAATCACTCTCAGAGGCCTATAAGTATAATCAAAAATTCCTTGACAGAATAGTCTGTACTTCGACAGATCTTTTTTATGGCACTGTTGATGTAAGGAATTTATATGTAGCTTTAACAAGAAGTTGAACAAGTTTCTTGTTTGGAATGTTTACATGTAGCATAATGCTGCTTTTAAAAACCTGTACCTCTGGTCAGGTTTGGTAACAGCCACTTCTCCTCCCAAAACAAAAAGTTAAAAATAATTGCAGTGTTTCAATGCTAAACAGTTTGTGAAGCAAGGACACCTTGTGTTTACTTCATCCAGCACCCACTCAGTTCTTTGGAACTGCATACCTGGCAGCGTTCTCTTAATCTTTTGAGTTCCTATGCTTATCAGATGATAAATTAGAAAAGAAAAAAAAAATATCGAACATTATTCAAAAGTTATAAACATTGTCATGCAAGTTCTAGGTACTTCCTCAAAGTAAAGTAAACATGAAACAATGGAAAAATTACACAGTTAATCACACACAACATTAACATTTGTAATGAAAAGTCCTCCCCTTTTAAATGATGATATCAAATATCTCCGATTAGAATTTGTTTTACAGGAGTTGAAGCTGATTTACCTTCCTTCCAAAGGGGTAAGGGCCTTCCTTCCAAAGGGGTAAGAAGCCACCTGGGGAGCAAAAGCCCCTGGTTGCAAAGATGGCACATGGGAAGAAACATGCCTCAGGTTCCCTGCTATGCATAAGAGAGGAATGAGGAAGAAAACTAGAGTGTTCTTTCTTACTTAATATGCACACATGCAAGCTCTCTAATTCAGATCAGCATGTATCTTTGGAATCAGTATCATGGAGAACTAAGCTGGGAGTGTACCAGACCAACTTCTGGAAGGGGCAGCTAGTCATGCTTGGGGATTCTATCGCATTCAAAAGAAGCTCAAATGAACAAAGTTGAAAAAAAAAAGAAAAAAGAAAGAAAAAAAAAAGAGAAGAAAATATGCCTTCCAAAATACAGACTTCGTTCTATATATAGCAGAGACGGTATGGTACCATTAACAAAACAGTTCAAAATATCTCCAAGAAGGTCAAACATAGCACTTTCAGAACGCTAATGTGTGTTATTTGCACCATTATGATTTAAAATTTGGAAAAAAAAAAAAAAAGCTCAAGTTTGGTTTTGCCTGCTTCAAAACATAATTCTAGAGTGATATTCAGAAGATACTCCATCTCTATTACATATTACGGTATTGAGAAACTTACTTCTTTATTTTGTTTTTAGAAAACCTGCCATGAGCTATCACATGACAGGGAGGAGTATTTTACATTGGCAAAAATTGTCAGAGTTCATGTTTAATCTTCCACCATTCTAATATTTTGCTGAAACACCCACTTGAATGTAGAAAGCCTCCTTTGCACTACCTTCACAGTAGCTCGTAGGCTCCTTGGAATTGCTACTAGATAAACCAGATATTCTAGAAACTGAGTACAACACCCTGTTTCGCACAGGTGTACAGCTCATCACACAGTGCTACACCACTTGTGCACTGTCTCCTCTGTGCAATAGTACAAAACACATGCTTAACAAAATTTGTATGTGAAACATCCCCAGTTCTTATAAGCTCTTCACAGAGCAGGACTGTCAATTTGAATTTCTACCTACTCAGAAAAGATTTAAAAAAAAAAAAAAAAAGAGCTGATATAAGTATTCAAGCACTTCTTTTTGTATGGACTTCAAATACTGAAATCCTATCAAATGAAAAAAAGCTTACAAAGAACGTGAATGAATGCAGGGAAAAAGAAGAAAAGCCAACAGTACAGTCAGACAAAGCTGAGTTCTGCTGGACAAAACCAAACAAAAAACCCCAACAAACAAAAAACAGAGAGAAAAAGAAAAATATTTACTCATCCAGTAAGAGGCCTCTTACATCATAGTAAGTTCACAAACGTTTCTAAGTGTCTTATCTTGATGTGCTGCTGAAAAAAATTACACTATTGTAGAGTGATAATACCAGTCACAAAACATTTGGTCTATTTACCTGGTATTATCTACTCTAAAACCTAGACATACCATACATTAAGTTTTTATGATTCAGTGTTTTACTTCAGCCCTTTACACTTAGCAAGCCTTCAACAGAAAGCCACCTACCATAACTGTTTGCCTATTTCTGGCAAATTCTTTTCTACCAAACATCAAACGATCCAAGTTAGACACAGTATATCACAGAACTGAAGGAAGAGCATGTATGTTTGTTGTAGTGGGTTTTTTCCTCTCTTGTGAACTGTTTCTAAAACAAAAAAGGAACTTTTCATAAAAGTTCCTAAAGACAGAAGGTTTTATAGATGAGCCCATGTGACTTTTTAAAAATTATTTTAAAGAAAGATATTTTGAAAAAGTACCTATTAAAAAGATATTGAAGGGCACACAGTACACTTTCACAACAGCTAGCACAGATTTTCTTTCCCAATGAAATAAAGTGCCATCACAGACACTTAACAGGCTTATTCGCAATGCTGAAGTCTTACCACAACTTGAATCACAATGTATACAAGTTTTTAAGTATATTTTTTTAAAATAAAACTGCAGCCTTTTTGTGATCTAGGGTATTAAGCGAGACATTTTTCCAACCAAAATTTCTAATACAGGAAGCACTCAAGCCAGGACCTGTGATACACAAGAATGCACATGTACATTTCAATATTCTGGTTTAAGAAAGAGTAATCAGAATTGTCCACACGACTTGCATTTGAGTCATTTGAAAATCATCCACTGAACAAAAAACAAGATCTAAAGTACAATGAGGTTGTTCCTTATATTGCAATTTATAACAGCCTGAAGAGATTCCGCAATAACTACCTTAAATCACAGACTCTTTAGTTTACACATCCCCAATAGTGCAGAAGCCTGATGTGTGGTAGAAATAAAAACAAGTTATCAAAAACTTCTCTGTTACTTTCCCTCACATCCACTTCTTCTACCTTTGGTTGTTACTACCTGAAAATCCAGGCTTCTAAAAGAGTGCATTTAGCTGCAAGTACTAAACTACTCAAAATAGTGTCACGAAAATGAAGTGCAGTCTTTTAACCATTTCTTTGTAAGACTTCTGTTCATCATTTTGCTTAGATACACACTGCCTTTATATTAAATATAATTTTAATAAATGCTACACTTTTTAGCAAATAATAGAAATCCTTCTGCCAACACTGGAAGAAGAAAACTCTGCATTTCTAATTCTCACTATTTAAGACTTTCCAACTCCACATAATAAACAGTACAACCTACAGGTATGGACCATAGTATCAGATATTTCTACTGCTGGCTTTAAAATTCTGCAAGAACACAGACTCAACATTCACACACCTTTACTGACAGTTTACAAGCAAGATATGTGAATTCAGAAAAAGAAACAGTTCCTTTCCAGAAAAGGCCAAGTATAATTTCTATAATTAGGACACAAATGAGAGTGTAAGCACCTGCTTGTCAGAGAAAGTCTTTACAAATCAAATATACCATCAAATATACAGCTTGATACTTACCATGCTCTCACATCTTACATTTCTATTACAGAAAAATACAAAGCCCTCAATGAAGATGCAAAAGTATCTGAATAACACGTGCCGAGGCTTTGCTAGTCAGGCTGGATTTGTCCTCTTAGCCCCTGGTTCTCCCTCTGCACAGCATGAGCAGCTCTGGGGTGGGCAGCAAGTGCTCCGTGAGAGCAGGGAAACCAACGCAGCACAACCCCAGGCCAACAGCAAATGCAAGCATGGAAACTTCATCTCATTAAAATAAGTAACTACTTTTGTAGCAAGAAAATACGGGAAACACACTCAAAGCATTACAATATTAACTCTTAGACATTAAAAGCATCAACTTTAAACACTCAAAAATATAGCCAAACACTCTCCTTGGACTGGAGAGTGGCAGGTCAGCTGTTCATACACTGGGGACAGGGGTAGGCAGTGGTAGGAAGCCCAGGGAACTGCTGCTGAGGCTCCGGCACTGAGCCATGATGTTAGTGCTCCCACCTGGGCAGAAGGGGCAAGAGTCTGTTGAGTTCCCCGACAGAATGGCAGGGAGAAAACACAGACAGGCAAAACCCTACCTTTCATCTGGAGATGTTAGTAAAACTAAGCTGGTTGTGAGAAAGAAACCAGGTTCTGCTCTCCCAGGCAGGCCAGGCAGGTGAAGTGCTGAAAAGTTCCTTCCTACACGTTTGCTTGGCGTGAAATATCCTCAACAGCGTATTACTTTCTACACATGAAAACTACAGGTACTTACCCCACCAAATTTTGAGCAACTCTTTAAAACGGTGCAAGGCAAAGCACAACGTAACCCTCAAAGCATGATGCTGCTTTTAAGAACAAAGTTTCTCTGACATCCTTCAATTAAGATAAAAAATATGCAGATGTCTTGAATGCAAAATAATATAAACTATCTCCATAAGAAACGCTGTGTCTACCTAGACAATCTAATTTTAAAATTAAGCCATCTCCCTAGAAAACGGACTACCCAGAAGCAAACTATATGCATATGTAGCATTGCTGGAGCAGATGAGACCAATTAACATGCTCCTTCAAGTTACTGCTATGAATTTTTTTTGCTTTCCAGCTGCAATCTGATCTTTCCTTTTCAGTGACCACACCAGCCATTGCTTATTGAGCTGATGTGGTAGGTAAAAGAAACCACTGCTCAGAAATCCTCCTGGTTCTCCATTTGAGCAGATTTCAGCAGGGACATATCCTGCCTAACTTCTGCGAGGCAGCAAAGAAATGTGCTGTACTGTCCTGGTCAGACCAGGTCTGCAGCCAGGAGTATAGACATTTCAGGAGGTCACAACTAATCTTCCCAATGGGGATGAGGGAACAGAAACCGGTTTAAGAGAAGCCATGAAAAAAACTGCCACGTGGTGGCACTGCAGGTCGGCTGGATTTTGAAACTACTTTGCTGCTTGCTCTTTTCCAGGCAAATCAGAGCATATCTAATCCCATCTGTATAAAACAGAAGACTGGTTCATTAGTTATTCTTCAGGCAATTTATTATCCAGCAACAAATAACCCCGAAACATAAATCACATCTTAAAAGAGGTACTCCACTGCAGAGAGATCAGGGTATTTTATAAATTCATTAAATAGTATTTAAGAGCATAATACAAGAATTGCATTGTAAAGACACTCTAAGAATTGTTATTTTGGGTTTGTCAGTTAATTTTTAAATAGTTTAAGAAAAAAATCTTCATAAATCATGTGCATTTTCATACAAAAGCTAAAGAACTTTCTTCATACCATGACTTCTTATCAATATTGAGATGGCAAAAATCTCTAAACAGTTCTCTTCCTCTGAAAGGAAGGCCAGTATTAACTTCTGAGAAAGCAAATGAAAGTCTGTGGAAAAAATCTTAATACTGCATTCAATACTATAACATCCTTTTAAAACATCTTCCTTCTCGTGTATAAAAGAATCATTCATCATTTCATCCAAAATAGAAGACTTAGTGCAGCAATATCTCAAAGTTAAACTTAGGAGTCCATTTAATCTGCTTTGTTTGCTTCTTCTCCCTCAAATTTAAAATCCCTGGCATTTGAGTTAAAAGCCAAAACATTTGCAAGAAAAGCTATTCCTGTTCATTTAGAGAAGAAACTGTTTTTCAAAGGAGATTTGGAGGTCATCCAGGATTGCAAGTTACTTTCCACTTTATAAAACAAAAGTTTCCTTCAAGGTATAAACTTGATATTCTAGTAGATTCTGAAATAACAGATAATTTATGACTATGCACAACCATTTTAGTCACCCGAAGCCCTAGACCATTTTAAGTTTCCAGTTTGAATATGTTCAGCAACAGTCTTCCTTGTCAATGGTTCTAGTAATAAACGAAAATAAGCAAAAAGCTGTATTTTAGTTGAGTTGCATCATATAAACTAGGACAGCAATTCATCTGCTATCATTTTTCTTATGGCAGAGGGCAAGAATTCTAAAAAATAGAAAGTTTTATTCCCTCAGACAGAAGTTCAAGAGTAGATCAGTAATAACTTCAACTGCCAAGTAACTATTGTATAAACCATACTTTCTGCTACAAGACTGCTCCTTGTATTTCTTAAACTGTTTGTATTCTGGGATTATTTTGCTATTAGACAGCATGACACTAATATTTTGGCAAAGAAGCACTCCACTATAGCAGTGACTTTAACAATGGATAAGGCAGATGATTAGGTAATAGTACTGATTTCTGAAGTTATACACATTTCATTTGAGCATATTATTTACCTATTTTGCTGACTCATACTAAAGCACTCTACATTCCAATAAATGGTTTCAGAACATGTGCCTGGCAAAAACTAACAAGTTAGCAACCTGGTAGAATAAATTGATTTTTGTACCAAACTTCAGTGCCTGGACCCAGTATTTCTTAAAAATCACATATTTAGTAGAAAAGTATTTAAGATAACAAAAAAAAAACCCAAAACACCAACAACCAACAACAAAACACAAAGGAAAATACTTATTTCTGAAGAGATTTAGCTATTATTATAGCTCTTCTTGGTTTTGGAGAGGGCTTCTGCTAAAGTGTTTGCCTGTAGACGCTGAGTTACTATACTTACAACATGTCACACAATAACTTCCTAAATCATCAATTAGGTAAACTATAATACTGCTTATAAATAACACAGCAAGCTCACGTGCTGATGCAACTAATGGAAGTGAGCTCCTTTAATTCTAAAGAAAATAAACTACTTAAATTAAAAATAGACACACTACATGGAATCTAGTAGTGCTTCAAACAGGTTTTCTGTCCACCTCTGTTCTCACCTATACCATTATTAATAGAAAGCTAAGTGGAACTGTACAAATTCAGGAAGTAGGTACTTTGTTCATCGAGGCCATACCTATGAAAGTATGGCCTCTGAGAAAGCTGTATATAACGAGATACACGGGGGAAGAACTAGCATGTCTTCCATGCAAGTTCTGTCTTCCTCTGCTTTTTGATTTCCTTACTTAAGGCAGAGAAGGGTTCATATTTAATTTGTACATATTTTGCACAGGTTTGGAATAAAGCCTCAGGGTGGCACTAGGAACTCTATGCAACTAAATTGCTAATTTTGCTAATCATATTGCTAATAATCAATTTGCTAATCATAATTTTGTAAACTAGCCAATGCATTAAGCTTCCATTATTGGTCATTTGTAACTTGAACAGCACTTGGTCTATGATATAGCGTTACAGAACTTTTCAATTCTAGATGACAGGTTACACACACATGCCCCAAGAAAAGAAAATTCAAATACTAAAATTTTAACTCACAAAAATCAAATACCAAATATAGGATTTTGCCAGTCCTAGTCCTTTCTTACCCACTGTAGAACACACACACACACACACACAAATCCATGTTTTCACATCTCAGGTATCTGAGAACTTCATATCTATTTATTTATGCAGATGACTAAGAAGTTCCCTTTGTCTTTCAAATACCCTAGAACAGAACTATCTATTCAAGAATGTAAAGAGCAGAAGTTAAATGGCTGCGTAGCTTTTGTCACTGCAACACAAAACATTTCTGTCCAATTCTTTTCAACTCCAGTATCACACAATATTATGCTTTTCTTCAAAAGTGCAATCAATATGTATCCCGAATTTCTATACAACAAAAAGGAATTTACATATAAGAAAACAAGTTTTTAAAAGTAAAACAAACCCCCATACACAACTATTCCTAGACAACACTGTGAGCCACATCCTTCCATTCCCATGACAGTGGCACTAGGACCGTGGCCACATGTTCCCTTGAGGCCATGCACAACTGAACACTTGGACAAAGAACAAGTTCTGGTCCCCATCTCTTGCACATACACATAGATCATGGGAAAGCATCTTCTCAGGGTCACTTGGCTACACAGCTGTGTGTGTGTCATTTGTTTTTAGAACACAAATGGCTTCCTTTAAATGAACAGCAAATTACTGCAAGATAAAAAAAGAAAAAAAGAAAAACACCACACTAGTGCAAAGACAAGAATATCTGTACTGCCAGTATGGTATGTTTGACAGCACAAACTAAAACATATGCAAAGCTCCTGTTTCAATGAGCAGTACAAGAGTATCTCACAAGTACAAATTCTGCCAAATTAAAAACTAAACAGTTTAGACAGGTGACTGTTATAGTCAGATCACTCCCAGAAGGACACAGGAAGCTATGTTGCAGAAGCCCCATCACAATGGGATCAAAAAGGTATTTCTCTTCTTTGATTTTTATTCAGTTTTAAAATGTAGCCTGCATACACGAAGATTTCTTTAACAATTTCAGTAGAACTTGGGAGTGAATCTGCAGAGAAAACAGATTTAATCATGTAACTGCAGCTACCATAATACTAAGTGTTTTGCGTTGAAAGTGCTAGGACAGCCACAAATTAAGTTTGTTAGAAAAAGTTGGTCTAGTATTGACTCATACATACAGATAGGGATCAGAAAATAGGCTACAGCTTTGTCACTTCAGATATGTACAGAGGACCACACAAGCTGTGATTTACTGCTGGGAGATATCAGAATTCACCTGTCAAATTAGGGATCACAGTAGGTAAAGACAGAGGAAACAGACTGTGATTCTGGATGTCTTCATCCTCTTCCTATTCATAAGGTCCACCAACCTTCCACCATCTTCTCTATCTAAGGACCAGCCATTGGCTACACAACCTCACTGGATCCCACTGCTAATCACGGTATGAATTACTAGACCACACCTTCTAGCACTCACCAACAGCCTAGCTGAATCTGTTTCTAAACAAAAAAGAAAATTAACATGGCTAAATAATGGTTGTTCATGAAACACTTCACCCCAGTGCACTACTTCTGTATGCGCAGTCACATGGTTTCGCAAGCTCACTGTCAATTTTAGTCTCAATTCTACTTTCTACATATTTGCTGATGTGAAACCACAGGGTTGAATAGGGGATACATCAGTTACAGTAACATTGCAGAGTATGTGAAATATCTTTTAGACTGTAAGTTGAAGTATGATCCAGCAGCTTTAAAAATATTCTATACCACTAGGTTTCTGGGGTCGTAGGTGGCAAATGAGGATACCAAGTGGCTGTCAAAAGCAAATAATTATAACGATGGCATAAGCTTCTAAGAAAACTGCAAGACAAATTTTACAGCTAGGCCAAGCTATCATTTCTCTTTTTACTCTTCTTTTTTAGCCCAAATTACATGGCTGCATAACTTTATCACAACTGATGCTAAATGATGCAGCTAAGTGACTGATGAAGGAAAAGACAGAATAATAGAATCATTTAGGTTGGAAAAGACCCTCAAGATCACCAAGTCTACCCGTAAACCTAACACTGCCAACCCCTCACCTTCTTCACTGAAGGTGTGTCCACATTCAGGCTGTCCACTCCTGTTCATATTCTTTTCATATTTTTAATAAGAAAAAGAAGAAAGGAAATCATCTCCACTTGCTCATAGTGGGCAAACCCACAACATCCCACTGGGTAACACTGGCTGTAAGTCCCAGCTTTCCATGCTTCTTATGTGAGAGGGCTGGAAGTGAAGAAGAACACAAACTGAAACTAGAAAGAACAATCTGCTCTTCTTGAGCTTATGTGAAGCTCCATGCTGTGGTCAGTGCCAGCTGTCACCACATGTTCCTGAAGAAGAATATGTATACTGCGTGTATTGGTTTGTGTACTCGGAATTGAAGACACTTAGCTTTCTTTAGAAGCTGTGTTAAGGAAAGTGTGTAATCAGAAGGATTTTAAGTTTTGCCAGTTATTTCTACTGTCAGCAACTACCAACAGTGAGAACATATACAACATTGTTATCTGAAAATATGCAGAACTTGTAAGATTAAGCTCTAGAAAACAAAGGAAAATGCTTAAACTCAAACACGGTCAGTGAGTATACATATATAAGTATGTATAAGCATGTATAAATCAACAGAGTGAATCAAATGAGTAAACAGCTATTCTAGTAGTGTTTAGAGTTAGATCCTTTCACCTGCAAAACATAGTCTTGCTTATACGCCACAAACAAATATGGATGGATGAATGGATAGCTTAATTTCATCAGTACAATGAAACAATTCCATATATTCACCAATACTGAGGCCTCATATTGTCATCTCTGGTCTAACCAGAATTTAAGATTAGTCCGAGTTTGCAGCAGGAGAGCTGAGACTCAAGATGTACAGTGGAACTCCTTTATGATACTAACCTGAAGTTTTTTTGCTTTTTTAAACATGTAAGTAAACTGTAAAACTCAAGACAGTAGAAACTGAAACAAGCTGGCTCTTTGCCAAGACAGAGCCTACAATTTGGAAAAGGTACATACAAGCTTAGTTGTCAACGGATCCAGTTACAGGCTTTGGTACCCCATCCTGTTTTATTATGTAGCTCCTCTGAAAAGCCTGAATATTTTATAGCCAAATTCCAATCTGAAATTCACAGTTATGGAAGCCTGAGAGACGTAAATCATCTCTGTCTTTCTTGGCATCCTCTGCCTTCGAATGTGACAGTTATGGTCAAATCAGACCCAATTAGCAAGCCTAGATATTTAAAGCGACATTAAGTAGACAACATTGCAACCTACCCTTTCAATTCTTTGATATGCCAGTCTTATTTCTCACCAGTCTTCTTTATTTCCAACAAAATTATAATAGTGTAATACAATATAAAACCCAAACAAAGCAGATCTCAGAACTATCACCATTATTTCGCTAGATTCGCTGTATGTGATTAAACTTAAAAGCAAGTTGAATGATCTCTTATACTTACTACTATTTCAATATTGCACTAATTGCAGCGAGAATCCTTACACCAGTAGACCAGTCTAAAATAGAAGTTGGGGTATATCTGCTGAGACTATGAAATGCTATGGTACAATACAAATATTATACCTAAAAGGCAATTAGCCAAAACAGATCAGGTAAATAAAAATTGGCTCAGGCCAGGTTAGAGTACCTTTCAGCAAATACACTTGAACTTTTTCTGATGACAAAGCCAACATTTAACAATACGAACCAGTGGTGTCCCTGACTCTTGTAGTTTAAAGCCTCCCATGAAGTACCAGAGACACTATGAAAAACATGCTACTTACAGGGGTTTTTAATCTTTTTAGTTATTTTTGTTATTATTACTGAGGATCTTTGCATGTCAAAATGGAAGCTTGATCAGTGTAAGGATTTATCAGAATTTATCAGCTCCTTGTACTTAATTTCTTCTTAATTCCCAGGATATCGGTTATTTTTCTGTTAATTGTAAGGTCAAAAAGGATATCATGGAAGCAATAAGCAGCAGGAACTAAATAAACAGAAGACCGGATCCTTAATGTAAATGTGTTTCCTGGAGGAAAGGAACAAATCAGTGCAGATAATGTAGTGCAGAAGCAGAGGGTGAGGGGGAATAAAAAGATCACATGTTCCAAAACAATCTGTTCAAAAGATTTCTCACTGGAACGTAAGTAGCTCTTCAAAACTGGTGCCCTGCTGAGGAATTTACACACTTGCCAAGGTTTAAGTTACAAATCAAAAGCAAAAGCTATCTACTTTGCAGATGAAAAGTTGTGATACTTGCTAAAAAATTTAAAAAACAAACAGATTTTTAAAAAAATCACAATTATAAGGTACAATACAACCTGCACAATGAGAACTGTCTGTGTATGTAACTGAGACAAGAACTCCAGAATACATCTCTCTTCATTAGAAGTTTTAAGAAAAATAATACTGGCACTATAATTAAGAGGCCTTCGGAGTAAAGGACCAGTTCAAATAATGCTTAATGCTTTTCAAATCCACCAGTTACAAGGTCACATCAGGGTAATTCCACAGTATGTCTCCTGACAACCACGCTTATGGCCTGTTAAAGAACATGCATTTTTATTAACAGAATTGAACAGAATTAAGCTAGAATTTAAAATTTATCTTTATCTAACCATAGGCCATGACTACTTAAAATTTATATACATTTTCCAAAATCACTGATCTGCCCTAAATCATTACCTACCCTTATTTGATGAACTGCTGCTACAGACATTAAGACATCAGATAACTGACAAATGTTTTCAAATAAATTAGTTTCTGGGCCAAGAAAAGATTCTTCCTCCATAGAAATTATATATCTCTACATATATCTTCCCAAGTACATCAAATATAACTCAATCTCTACTACAGAACTCATTGTGTTTCAACAAAGACTTCACTCCTGATTAATTCCTTCAACTGTTTAGTACAGACATGAAGCAAATTCAAGATTTTGAGACCTCTTCCTCCTATTCTACCCCTGTAAGAAAGCAGAAAGAAGATTAGTGAGGCCCTGCTTCTTAAGAAACACACCTGTTAATTGATATTGGCATAGAATTACAACCTAGTTTTAAAGCTGAAGTTATTATATCAGCATTTATGTTAAAAAATAATGGCAAATGCTCCAATAGGTATCCCCCGAGAGCATCTCACCTCCAATGCTTTTGACTGAACAGTCAAAAACAACACGTGATTTAAGAAATAGCTCAAACACAAGGAGTGTAGCTTGTTTAACCTGATACAACCAGTTCTCTCAGCCATGAAAAATTGTAAGACTAATGAGTAATGTTCCAAAATAACAGCACTATTTAGCCCTTTAAAGAAGTTGCTGTTTAAAATGTGCTACCAGCTAAACAACAACACTGAACTGTCTTTCGGAACACTATATTATAGGCATATTTTTCCTTAGGTATTACGATGGCTTGTTACATAACCTTAAACAGCTCCTGCAACATCCTTTTCTCACACAACTTCAGGAAAATGTAGACAAGTGACGGTAAATAATAGAAAAGTCATTCTGAATATCAAACTTCATTAAAACTATACATCTGAAAGATTAATTTATAATTCAGTATAAAGTAAAATCAATATTAAAACAATATTAAGTTTATACTGTAAAGTCTTCAAGAGTGAAGCACATCTGCTTTCCCTTACAGTTTTGCAGACCTGACTCACCATTGCCACCTTCTCTCTTATTAAACTCTTTGATCCTCTACCATGTAGGCATCAGCACCAAGGGCTGGTTTCACATCTGATTCACCAGCAGGAGTCCTACTGAAGGGAGGCTAACTCTGCACTTGGGTATAAATACTAAGAGGTTGGCAGCTCTCTACTAACCAGTGTAAACTGCTATGCTAAAATTCACTCTACCAAAGTAGTTCTGGTTTTGAGGACTTATCCCCCAAAAATTTCTGTAAAAACACATGTAATATTACAGGAACATCAATGTAACCTTTATCAATATACTTCTTGTTGTTTCAGATTCAGCCACTTCTGCCTAAGAGAAACTTACTTGTATTTCTTTAAGAACAATCTAAGCTATCCTACAGTGTACTACAGATCACCATGGGAGTTGGACTAGATGGTCTTCAAAGGTCCATTCCAACCCAAACAATTCTATGATTCTACGATTTCCCTGAAGAGGAAAAATAAACTGGTGGAAACCAAAAGCAGAAAAGTAATTTGACATACTTCCTTTCTAAAGAGAGAAAGCTTACTTGAATATAGTTCTTAGAAGCATAAAAACTTAATTTTAAAAACAAAAATAAAGACAACATCATCCTAGTTGGTATTGAGGAACAGCAGAACAGTACACTGAGTGGAATAGGGGCAGAGAAGCCCTTTAAAAGACAAAACCAATAATTTAAAGGGGCTATAAGTGAACTGAAAAACACACAAAACACACAAAACACACTGAAAAACCAAACAGTTAGGAGAAGGACAGGTCAGACACCAGCAAGGGGAGAAAGCCACCTGGGCATTTCCAGATGACATGACTCAAACTGGTAGAGTTTGACACGCACTGGGGAAACAATCCACATCCCCCACAGGAGAACCACCTTTGGCTTGAATATAGAAAAGGTGGTGTCGATTTGTATAATCTAAGGAACCATAGATAAAAATAACCACATTCTGTTTGTTCTGTTGAATAGGGGATTAAAATAACTGGCATTTTGTTTTAAGTCATGAACTAGAGGTGGATTCACTAGGTCACAATCGGAAAAGGAGAACTGCCAGCCCTTGATAAGCATGGCAATTACCATTCTTTTATATACAGAACTACTCCAAGGGAGTACAGCTTCCTCAGACAGCAATAATAGCATATCCTTTGATTTACACAGTAGTCCTCCTGCAATACAACCAACATCCTGTTTTCATCTTAAAGTACAGCTGGGCAGTTTTTCTGCAGGCTTTATTTATCAGAGTTCCTACAACTGAGTCCCTTCTCATCATGAGAAACAGCACCCTCCAACTTAGCAGCATTTGATTATCTTCCTGGTTCTTTCCTTCTGAAAATTCTAATATGGTACCTACCTGATCTACAGAGTACAAAGATGTACACTGTTTTGAAACAATGTGACTTAAGTTTATATCTATATTTACATATATATTAAGTTTATATATATATATATTTAAAAGTAACATACTTCTCCCACTAGATGTCATGTAAAAACACCCAAGAAAATTCAGAGAAAATGGATTTTCTTACTTTATGGTTTTCAGAGGGAAGGACAGAAATACTGCTCAAATGATCTATACTGTAAGATCTCACAAAGCCCTTAAAACACACACACAAGTTCCTGAGATCTGAAACTGTCTCTGCAAATTTTCCCTGGATTTCAAAGTTTTCTCTGAATATAACAGAGAATCTCTGGAAATGCCTAAAAGAATATATGAATAGTTCTTTTTTATTAGAGACGTCTCAGATTATTTTAAGTATTTAATGATTCTGTGCCATCAAAAGTCATGATTCTGTCAGAAATCCAGTATTTTCCACATTCCTATCCATGAAAGTAAACAGCCAAATATAATTTTGAATTACTTACATGCTCATACTCTAACCATGCAGAAACTCATGAACATGCCTTTCACATGTTGTCACACTTTAGAAATAGTAAGACCAACACTGCTTAACTGTTAACCACTATACATGTTCAAAACAGTTTTAGAATAAATTTTTGTTTGTTGAATGCATTAAATCACTAAAAACTTGCCGAATAAGGAAGGTATTGCTAGCTATATCTGCAAGACATCCACATTTTTTACCAATTTATCTTCAAGCAAGTTGTAAGCACCATGCCAGCAGAACGTTGGTGGAAACAAAAAAATCAGTCTTTCTCATAAAGAGTCACCAAGCCACTTCTTTCTTGCTGCCACTTACATATTTAACTGAAAATATTTGTTAATCAAAGCCACAGATAAACACAATGGTACATAATACTGGCACAGCTACATCAGTTTTAGGATGTGATTCACTTTTTCTGACCAATCTCATTTTACTATCAGAAGCCTAAAGTTTTTTAAGGGGTAGAGTTTAATAACTGAATTTTTACAATTTCAACAAATGATATGCCATGTCTCGCTATCCTTTCCTATCTTTGATAAAGTATCGGATGCTCTTTTACAAACAGACTGGAGATCTTTCTACCATGTTGAGCATTTTTTCCCATACCACAAACTGACGCAAGAAAACACTCAGTGTATGACTGAGATGTGAAACATTGATGTGACTGGAGGTGAGAAAGACCTATAACTAGAGTTTTCTAGATCTCATTGGTTTTTTATTTTATTTTTAAATGAAAGTTAAAAACTCATAAAATGATTCTTTCTAATCTTGGAGCTTTTGTTTACATGTAACAGAAGAACAACTTTACATACTCAACCATTTTTCCTTTCTAAGGGCATGTTGTTGGCAAATGAACTGCACACTTCTCAATTAGTCATGGTAGGATTTTGCAAGGGTATTTCTATCTCAAGTTGCTGAAGTTCTTCCAAGTGGCTCTGACAAACATTTGTTTACAAAATAAACAATTCACTGGGCACTTAATTTCCTACTACAGATCTCTGCACCGCAACAGAAAGAGGCAGCATCAGCTGGTCAGAGTACAGACACTTCATTCAGCAAATGGGAAGAAAAATCCAGATGTTCTTCTCTAGTAGAGACAGTATACAGGACCTCTGTCTCTTCTGCAGGGGAGCAGAGCTTTGACTGACACTATATAATCTTGCCACGAGACCATTCAGTCAGGGTATCAAGTAATTTTAAAATCTCCATCTATAGTTGACACATATAAAATACTGCTTGGCATTGTATAAGATGAAATTTCAGCACTTACGTGTCAATATTTCCAAACATTCTCAATTCTACCATAAAAACTTATTCTGGATTAAGTGCTGGCAAGTAGTTTAAAAAAAAAACAACCAAAAAAAACACCCCACAAACCACGACTGTAAACCTGTTAACTGGCAGGCTTTACAAAGTGGAGCTAAAGAATCCAGGAAAATTTCTGTTGAGTAAAAGTAGGATGAAAAAAAAAGACAGATGTTACAAGCAGTATCTTAAAGAACACCATCAGAAAGCAAAAATAAGAACCAACTGTTTTGTTTGAATATTTCTAAAACTGTCATAGCACAGAACACCATTTTTTATCCTCAAGTAAATAATTGTATATTTTTAAGATTTAATTTAACATTTACAAGTCATTGCATTTCCCTCCTCCTCCTTTATCCATTTGAGATTTACGGATAAAGAAGCACTACAGCAGTGTATCTGGGGAGAAAGACTGAAAAATTTGTGAGAATGTTTGGGCAGTGGAAATACGAAAACAGTCAAAGAAAGATGCTTAGAAATAAGACAGAGATTCCAACAGTTCAGAAAATGAAGCCAGATCCTTATTACTTTTCCAAAACAAGCTGCTTCAAATTCTCTCCTATTCCTCTCACTATTGACAATCAGCTCTGAAGGAGTGCTTATAAAACGCTCTGGTTTTCCATATCTTCTAAATTTTCACCATGATTTTCTATAACAGCGAATAAGCACTGCCTGGTGTGTTGAGACTATCTCAATAATATTTAGGCTGGGGTGGGCAGATATGTGCTCTACAATGCAGAAGAATAATCAAAACAAAACGCGCAAGTTGCCTAGATTTCATAATTCTCTGATCCCTGTACATATCACTTGGAAGAAAAACAGACCCTCTCCCCACCTCACAAAAACCCCAACCCACAAAAAACAAAAGAGAAGCATTAAGGAGCTGAAGGAATAAAGACGCGTCTGACCCAGTTCTCAGTTCATTTCTACAACAAATGTCCTGATCAGCTGTCATGCAGACATCAAGTTAAATATATCTAATTCTGAGAAGGGCAGCATGTAACACCTTAAGAAAATTACTGCTACTGGCCCAAAGTCATAAGTAAACTCTTACTTATTTGAAAGGAGAAAAATAACAAAATAAATCCTATTTAATGTCTCTATATATCACTGCTGCGTTAAGATCTCAGCTCCAAGTCCTGAGACACTTAAGGCATTACTCAGCCACAGATAAGCAAGCAGACGAGAACAGCAACTGCCAAGACAGCTGATGACCCCTGTTTAAAGCACCATATGAAAGGGCCTGGGAAGCCCTTCTCCCCTTAAACACTGTAGCGAAAATAGTCTCCATGCCATGTAAGTACAAGGGAATAAGATGCATTAACCTAGGTAAAATGTGATATATAATATTTAAAAACAAAACCACATTTAGGAAAAGAAGAATCTATAGTTTCAGAGTGAAGTCAGGGGAGGAGAAATCAGATACAGGCAGAACGGGACAGGGGAAAACACAGACAAACAACAAGAAACACCACAGATGGAAGGACGAAGCTGAAAGGCCAGGTTCTTTTTAAATCTCAAAATTAAAAAGAATGCGCAAAAACAAAATTCAAAAAACTAAAAGAAAACTTATTCTATGAAAGAGTTTCAGGACAGGGTTATACATTGCAAAGTAGTTTAAGGTAATAGGAGGAGGAGAGATTTTCCTTCCCCCCATTTGGAGGGGGGTGGAGGAGGTGGAAGTTGTCTTCAAAAGCATCTGCCACCAATAAAAGCAGATTGGGAAAGACCACTTTAGCTTCCACATGTTTAAAGCCACAAGGGTTAAGGTGCCTTAGGAACTGTTACAATTCTTCAAAGTTCCTAAGCATGACCTATGAGAAACTCTTTTAATTATAGAAAAGAAACAGTAGCACATCGAAGTTTAAGATTGAGCAAAACGGGACTTTCCCCAAGTAGTGAGTACTTCAAAAACCAAATGAGGTAAAAATAGCTCAAGGAAGGTGCCAAGGATGGAATCAGTGAGACTACTTTGTAGTGTGAGGGGAAGGAGAAGATCAAAATTACAGGCAAGGGGAAGTGAGAGACCATGAATCAGAGACCAGCAGAGAATACAGAAAAGTTGAGGTCTGGAGACTTCGTAGAGTAGATGGAGAAAGCAATAACTCTTAAGGAATGAAAGTTTGGGAATCTAAGGACAACTTTCAACACATAGTGATAGCTCAACTTTCAGGAGTTCAAGTTTCTGAATTAAAAAAAAAACAAAAACAAAAACAAACCAAACAAACAAAACGCCAAACCCCAGATTTTTCATGGCTTGGATTTCTGATTTTAGACAAACTCCTGAAAACCATCAGAAATTCCACCTCTGGAAGTTTCACCTACTATACAATTCCTATCAACTTATGCCTTGTTTTTATTGCAAACTAAAGAACTAAAAACACCATCCATGCATGCAAATAGTTTCTATGCTCTCAAAGCCAGAGTGCCTTCCTATTTAATTCTGGACAATATGCATTTTTAATGAAAAAAAAACCCAAAAGGTTTAAGTCCAAAGCTAGTAGCGAATAAAGATGTCCTTCATTTCTGCCTGAAGGGCATACGACCATGCATGATGAGTTGTAAACATTTGTTTTCTCAACTTTGTTACTAACAGACATCTTGGCTCCTCTCCTTTTTTTTTTTTTTTTTACTAAATCCAGAGACGAAACATTGTTTCTCCCTAGTAAAAAACACTTTCAACATTGCTGTGACAATGACAGCTAAACAACAGATACCTCAAGTAGATTATCTTCTACCTGCAGTATTATGTCCATTTGTTTTGTCAGTCTAGTTGGACAGTACAGAGAGACTGTACTAGGTTTTAGAAAGGTCAAGAGCAATACAATGATCCTTAAACGCGTGGTAAAATACTAAATGATAAAACCCAAACTTGACACACTATTCTTCCTTATTGTCCTTCTAATTACCTTGACACCTACACACAAAAGTATCTGGGCAATGATAACACAAAGTTTCCACTGCTACCCTATTGATGGTCCCCTATCTTGGAACATTCTTATTTAACTCACTTTATTCAGCAAAGTTCTGAGTATGTCAAACTGGGGAAGAAAAAAAATTCAAATTGGATGCAACATATATTAAAAAAACGATTCATTTAATGAAAATTACAGAAAAAGCAGTCTCTCCAGGCAACTTTGTCAATGATATGTTTGTATTATAAGGACAACTAAAAAATATGCTTATGCCTCTCCCACAGCAAAACATTTTAAAGTTACCTGCTAAAAACCCACATACAGAGCATTAGTCTTTGAAAGAAAACGCATCTAAAGGTCTGACTTGAAAACCAGGTAAAATACCAAAATTCACTCCCAACAGGAAGCCAAGGCCCATGAAGAGAACAAGATTTTTAAACCAACAAAGCAATATTCAGCATTATTGAATTGAAAAGGAATTTCATTTTAAAGAAAAATATCTGAGCTTCTAACGCTGCTATTTTGAGATGAAATGGTGGAGTTTTGTTGTTTTTTTTTTTAAGACAGTGTCACTTTGTAGGAGAGATGTAGGACAAAGAACAAAAATTGTACCATTATTAGTATTTGAGAAAAATTCAAGCTCACATCATTTCTTGTTTAGCATAGAGTAATTGTTTGCATTGTTTGGGGAGGAGAAGAGGTTGGTTTGTTTGTCTGTTTTTAAATAAGATTGATCTATGTTTTCCAAAACAAGTAGCTATATTTCCAGAACAGAAATAAAATTCGAAGAAATGTGCAAAGAGGATTTTTAAAATACAGCTAAGAAAGTACAGCTTGGAAGCTATTTCTTCAATGAAAACCTCTGTAGAGCTAAAACTTCCAACAAAAATCAATGCTTTCTCACAGAAGAAAGCTTACGCCTAGCTAAAAATATTCATGTGCTCTGTTTTCTTTAACTGAAAATAGCAATCCTGACAACCCCAGTCTTGCAACACAGTTGACATATAGGCAAGCTCCCCAGAGAGACATTTGACAGATCGATTAGGGATCCATCCTTTAACCACCTATAGCACTTTGATCACTTAAAACCACCAAAAGATCCAGATAAATATATGTGCCCCTTCTGAACACAATAACCTCCTAGCAATTAAAAATAAAACCAGGAACTCTCAATTCTGTAAAGATTCTGATATTATTCCACTTCTGATGCATAAAAAGTGTTTCTTAAACTATAGAAAAATACACGTTTATCCACTAGTCCATCACCACGTAGATTTTGAGTCAGAATGCAATTACTGGAACTCCAGTTAGTAAACATTTAAGTTTGCTTTCAAACAAAGAGTTGCATTTTTAATCATGGGCCTTTACTTAAGAGAGAATTCAGGTGAAACCTCAAGTTTTTAATTGCTTGTTTCAGCTCAAAACAGCAGGGGGTGGTTTCCCCCCTCCAACTCTTCATTGTCCCGTGCTGCACAGCCAGAGTTTCCTCTTCATTGTGCTAATGCTGGGCATGGCCACAGAACTCTACAGGGGTCTGGGAGCCAACATCTCAGTTTCTTGTCATCCTCTAATGCCCTGGCGTCAGCTCTCCAAGTTTCAGAGCAGTACGCAGTGACAGCAAATACAGTAAAGAGCAACTCTTTTGCAAACAGCAGGCAGCTACATGAACTTAAGTCATAGTAGCAGGTCAGCTGTTGGGGAAGCAAAGAAGAGCCAGGTGAAAAGCAAAGAAATTGCATGATCAGACCTGTTTGAACTTGCAAGCAGCCATAGGCACTCCTTGTATCCACTACATTAACAGAGCAACTCATCATACTGACTTGTAATTTCTAGTAAAAAAAAAAAAATAGTTGAGCAGGCGCTAACATTGTTACCACCCCAATGGCTGGCTGGATAATTCGGTATCTGCTGCTCCCCAGCACACACGGAACTACAACAGTGGCTGCTAGAAACAACGGCAGTCAAGCTAGAAAAACTTGCACATTTACAAACTTTCTTCCAAGCTACAGTCAAGTTAGAAGCAGTACTTGACTTTCTGAAGGGAGACCTATTTAGATGTTGCCAGATTACAGGAGAAACCATTTATTTGTGACTTTAAATATTACTAGTGAGTCAATTCATCTGTCAGATGATAGGAATCCTGTAAAGATGTTCACTTTCATCTGAAATCGTAGCTTTTGGTCCCCTATAATGGGCTCTCTTCTTCTTCTTCCACCCAACACAGATGCACCTACTCAACATAAACAGTGATCTTCAGGTTTACATAAACACTGTAATCTCCTTTAAAGTTCACCAAAAAAATCCAGTAACAATGGAAAGAAAATAACCTATTCTAGGATAACACTGAGATCCGCCTTCCAGTCTCAAGTAGTTTTTCCCCTGACATGCTTTTGCTACCTCACTAACAATTAGCTCTCACTTTTCCTTTTCGCAGGATACCATCACACTTGAACAAAGCTTTGAAATAACTCTGCTGATTTCTCTATTTGTGCATTACCCTCCCACACATTTTTTCACTCTAGTATCCACATTCCTCAACCCCCTAACGTTTCCTTGATCTCATTCCCACAGCAACACACTCCGCCAGTGAACATTACCACTGACTAGTCAAGAGGGACCCACCTATGACTTCAGACTTGACAAAGTTTGAGTAATCAAACCAGCTTTTAAATACAACATTCAGTTCATAGCACTACTGTGTCATGCAACTATTTGACATTGCCTCGGTTCAGGACGACACATTAAAAAAAAACCAACATAAACACCTCAAGAAGTATTACATGTATGTTCAGAACTCAGTTGGCAAATTACCCCCTGGAATGATGAGCATTCAAGTGGCTCCTGATGAGGATCCACCCACAAAGCAGCTAACTCTTTGTTTCAAACATCCAGCAAATTCTATGGTCACAAACTCTCAAAGTTCTTTCCACTCTGTTATTGCTCAATTAGTTGATCATGTTCAGGGACATGGGAGTGAGAAAAAAAATGAGCTATTTATCTTCAAGTCTTCAGTCTAAGAGATAAAGCACATCTAAGATTGGACCACTTGTTAGATTCATGCCAGCCTAACTTCTGATCTGAGACAGTATCAGAAGTGCAAAAGGTCTTGCATTTATTCATAAATACATTTATACAATAACGTCATATACAGAGCAATAGCAACAGCTTATTCATTGCAAGATACAACTATAGTTTTAGCCCTGACCTAAATTTCACCAAACTGAGTAAATTCAAACACACACCCCCCAAATCTGCTGCTGTGGCTTGGCAATAGAATCCTTGTTTTGAAGCTATTGCTACACTTTCTGTCCCATCCCACACTCTACATGAGGGAAGACTTTCATTTATACTTGAACAAACCTGTGGCTATGTTGTGAACTGCCTCAACCAACAACATGGAAAAGAGAAAGAGAGCTCAAATCAGTATACTAAGCTCAATGCCAGACCCCTCTCAACACTGAGCCACAGCTGATGTCTTCAGAGATTCATAATCTGATTGAAATTATTTGATAGAAACTCAACTGTTACACACAAAAGAGAAAAGCTGGATTTCTCGTTCTTTCTTAAAAAAAAAAAAAAAAAACCCCACACCTCTCACTTCCTCGAATAGTGAAAAACCAAGTGAAAAAGACTGGTCTCCTGTTCTTCTTACTGAACTTTTCAAATAGGCCAAGCAACCAGGGACGGAGAACATGAAGACACACATGAGGGATGTCCCCAGCAATAAACTAACCAAAGCTCAGTCCGGCTCTGCCCCCTTCCCACCCCCCATCTCTATCTTCAGCCCCTAGAGAGCAAGCAGCTGTATCTCCTAAGCATGTTTTCATTAGACACACAAAAAGAAAATAACAAAACAAAGGAGTTTTGCTGAAGTAAAGCAGGTCAGAAGCTGTGATTTTGGAAGTAGGCATATAGCTTTAAATATGATTTAAGGGAACAAATGAAATAATATAAGATTATCAGAAACTGATTAGAATTGAATTAAAGATGGGTCTCAACACACATGCTAATATTTCAAAGGAACTCAATCTTCTGTTTACTAAAATCCAAATTTGCTCCAATATTTTAGCATACTATTAACTTACAATATAGTTCTTTGTGGTAAAAGCCTGTGTCAACTAGTGAAATCCACTTGTTAATGTAAAAATGAATTTACTCCAGGGTACGGGATTGCTATCCAGCAACAGCAGGAAAACTGTGTTCAAGAGGCAGGATACCAATCACAGCCACTTTTTAATTTTTTTTTTCTTTTTTAAGTATTAAAACACACATTTTCCTATCATCCCATAACACAACCAACACACAAAGCTAATTCAGCTCTGTGATAAACAGGAGCAAGCTGTGTCAACTGGCCTGGCAGGAGCACACTGTCCTGAGTGCTGCTCAGACTCAAGGCAAGACGGATGAGCTATAAAATGCCTAAAATGTACGTCCAGCCAAGTTTCTTCTGCTACCAGAAGAAACTATGTGTCATGTCCAGCCAGTTACTGGGCACACCTCCTATTCACCATATTCCAAAAAATTCCAGCCAGTTACTGGGCACACCTTCTATTCACCATATTAAAAAAAAATATTCCAGCAGAGGTTTTTTTTTTTTAAAATCTCTACTGATTTAGCTTGATTGTGTGGTGAGAATAACACTGGCACATTTTTCCCCAAATCCAAGCAAACATTTTTATCCACAACTGGGTTTAATAAACAATTTTTCAACAGGAAAGCATAATCCTGCATTAAAAAAAAGAAAGAATTGTCTTCCAGGATATAATTATAGGATCCTTTCCCAAAGCTTGTCTGCGTAGAATTGATAACAAAATTCTATACTTAAGAGTCACCGATGATTAAGTTATATATAAGTTTCAAGGTTAAATAAATATCGATGCTTGAAAACTCACAAAACACCTTTAACACCTCCAGCCTTCTTGGCAGACAGCATAAATACATTTTTTAAGCTATGAAGAACTATCAGTAATTATACCACATAACTTCAAACAGTGATTTAAGAACACACTTACTGGTAAACAGTTTTCAGCTGTGGATTAACAACATTCTCTACCTGGCTAGACAGGTTAAGAGACATAATGCAGTATCATATCATTTGGTAATTAAAGAAAATTGCTATTTCAACTGAAATTCTTTCTGGATTCCACATTTTTTCCTATAATTTCAGAGACAGAACTGCAGTACTGCTTACTATTCAAAAACGTATCTGTGGATCATTTTCAGTACATTGGGAGTTGCCGTTTTTGTTAGTATATCCAGATTTTTTTCCTCAAACCCAGTGTCTGAATGAGCAAATGAGACCATCTTCAGGAAATAATTAAGCCTGCCAATAAAGAACTCTGTTGTAACACGAAAGGAATGGCAAATTGATTTCCTAAGTAGCAAATTATATGGGAACAGCTGATAAAAGGCCTGAAAATATAACTGCAGGGCTAACACAAATGAGCACTGCTGTTAGCTATGCGTTTTTCAAAACTGAGATGTAAATGCTGACAGATGCTTGAAGTCACATTAAGGGAACAGACTACTTTTCCTGACTTAGAGAAGTCAAGCAGCAGCCAAAATTCAGTATAATCAACAGCTTTATGGCAGGCAACAGGCCCAGAGAAGCTGTCAGGACAACCAAGATTTTAATTGTGCCTTTCTGCTTGTTTTCATATTCTTGCCCACAAGTAAAACTGAGACCTTCAAGACACGCGGTTTTAGTTGCTTCCTAACCTGGTATCATGGTCTATTATCATACGCTCAGTCCTTCCAACTGAGCTTACATACCCAAAGTGTTAAACATGTAGTAGTTGTCTATAGTATAACTAAACTTTCTACATTGATTAACAACATGAACTTCATTTCTCAATGGCCATACATAAACGTAGAATTGCCACGAGGCCCTAAATGTGTAAGTATCCCTCCTCTATGAGTCTTCCATATTCACTATAGCCATGACTCCAAACAGATCTGATAGCTACTGCAAATACTATAATAAATTACCATCAACTGCACCTGTTTATCCTGTATACTCTTGGTCAGACATCCAATTAATCTATTTTTGCATATAATATGGAAGCTTCAAGAAAGCCTTGGTGTTAAAAGATACACTCACCATGTATTTGTCCCTTCTATTTACAGATAACTCCAGCAGTCTTGTCAGTATTTTGGATCACTCAAGTTCCTACTTAAGTTATTGAGTGAATTAATTTTCTTCAAACATACCTGACTAGTTAACTCAAGGGGAAGCCCTCCTCCTCCTGATCTGTGACTGGGGTAGTTTCACTTAGATTTAAAATTACATTCTTTAAAGTTACATTTTCTGACAGATTACAATCAATTCGTCACAGGAACCTAACTTGTAAAAACAAACCAACCCTTTTACTTCTCCCAACAGATGCTGCTTGTTTATTTTTCTTTCCTCTCCCAGTGTGGGCAGTTCCCGGAGCGCTGGAAAGCGCCCGTCTCTCCCACAGCGCTGCCACCGCTTTCACACAGAGAACTGAGAGTTGACGTACACACACCCTAAGGATGGCCAACACTGGTAAATTTTGTGCTTCAGAGATTTCCTAGAAGGGCCTATCCCGACAACGAAGCGCTCCCCGACAGGTACCGCACCGGCGGTTTCTGGCAACGCCGCAGCCCGGCAGGGGCACCCGGGCTGGGACGCCGGCAGGTCGCGGCTCATCCCCTGCGGAAAAGCCCCCGGTGAGGAGCGAGGGCAGGCGGTACCACCCGCACACGCTGGCCGCTGCTCAGGCAGGCGGCACCCGACAGACCCGTCCCGCCGCAGAGCCCGTTTCCAGCCAGAGGAACCGCCGAAGATGCGGCCAAGGCGCGGGGACGGCGCTCCCTCCGCCCGCTCCCGCGCGCCGGCAGCCGTTTAACGGTCGCGCTGCTCCATCTGCCCCCGCCCCGCTCGCGGCTCGGCCGAGGCGCTGCGGTCCTGCGCGCAGCTTCCGCCTCGCTCCCCGCGCCGCCGGGGCGCACGCACTCGCCCTCCGGCGCTGAGGAGCCGCTTCTCGGCCCTGGTTGTGTCCCAAACGCCGCATCTCGCAGCCGGACGCGCGCAGCGCCGGCCTCCCCGCCCCGAGCTGCCCCCTCGCACCTCACCTCGCCAGACCCGGCATGACCGCGGCGCCCCGCCGGCTGCCCCTCTGGAGCCGGGGAGCGTCCGGGCCTCCCACCCGTGCGGTTGGCCGTGCTTACCCTGGGGGCGGCGGGGCGGCCGCCTGCTGAGCGCGGCCGTCCATGCCGGCGGCTGGGTGAGTGCAGGTCGGCTCTCGGGGACAGGGCGGGCGCAGCCGCTGGGATCCGCCCGCACAGCGCCTCGGCTCCCGCCTCACCTGCTCGAGGCGGGCTGAGGAAGACGGCCCCGCTCTGCCGCCCCCAGCGCCGCCTTGCCCCCGAGCCCGGGCATTCCCCGCTGCTCACAGCGCGGCCATGGGGCGTCTTCCCGGGGCGGCGGCCGCAGCCACGCACAGGGCTCCGCCGGGCTGCCAGCGCCGCGGCTGCCGCTCGCTGAATCACACCTTAGGCGGAGGGAGGGGGGGAGGAAAAAAAAAAAAAAAAAAAAGAAAAAAAAACTTCGCGGCAAGAAACTTGAAACGTGGAGCCTTCCCCGCTCCAGCACCCGCGGAGAAACAGAGGCTCCCTGTTCCCGGCTCAGCTCCTCCCTCTCTCTCCCGCTGCCCGCCCGCCCCCACACACCCGGCTCTCCCTCCAGCGGCGGCCCGAGGCCCGGCCGGTACGGAGACTCCGCTCGGCCCCGGCCCCAGCCACGGGCTGGCAGCGGCCAGCGGGGGCAGGGCCGCTCCTCCCGGCTGGAATTTTCCTCTGCCGGAGCAAAGCGTCCCGGCGGCCGCCCCGAGCTTAGCCCTTTCCCATTCCAGCCACCAGGGCGCGGGGCGGAATCCCTACAGGTGGGGAGAGCCCGGGGATCAGACTCCGCGGGGGACCCTGCGCCCTCGGGCAGCCGTTCTGCTCAGGGATCACAGCTCGCTCGCCCCGTGCCCGTTGTCGAGCGCGCCGGGGACTTGTCCCGGGTGTGCGCGTTGAAGTTCCCGTGCAGCTGTGCCCGCACCCCTGGGCTCGCCCCCTACCTCTCATCCCCTCCCCTCCCGGGGAGGCAGCGGCCGCCCCGCCGGTGCCTGGAGCCGCCGAGCTGGCTGCAGCATGGCGTGACCTGCCCGTGTCATGGCTATCTACCGGTGCTGAGTGGCTTCAGCTAGATCTTCAGTTTGCTCCTGAGCGTGACGGCACTTAGTCTTTCCAAGCTGCTCCTTTGCAACTTCCCAGAGAGCAGATCTGGCAGTCCGTGCTGCTTACCCGTGTCCGCACAGAGCACCTTGCCAGCTGTGCCCGGTAATCAGGAGATGATATTGCACAGTAAAATACAACTCTTTATGCAGGTAATACTTTGGCCAGTGCTTAACAGAAGTTGAAAAATAGCCAACGACAAAGCATTTATACTTTTTTTTTTTTTAATGGTGGAAAAAGTAGAGTATTGCAGTCTAGTATAAATGTCCTTTTTTGACTAGTTCTAAGATTACATATCTGGAAAAAATACTATCATTGGCTATTCTGTGTTAATATTATTCGTTATATAGACATTGCCTAGTATAATACTGTATATAGTATAATACTACGTATAATACCATGTATATTGGTACTTCAATAACATTTTGCTACTCCTTGTATGCCCTTCCCATTAGTACTGTGCTTCTTCCATAAAGATTTTCTTCTCCTTTCATTTTCTGCTTCTTCAATACAGATTAAATAACCCTTAAACTTCCTACTTTCACAGATCCTAGAGGTTGTTCACACCCTGAATAACCACATGCCATTATCAGGCACACCCCATTAATCTGTGTACGTTTCTCAAACCAAAAAAATTAATCACTGATGAGTCAGATGGATTTTCCATGGTCCAGTTTTCAAAGAGATGGTGTTTAATGAACTGATAAGTAACAATAATCTCAAGAACAATCCCACTGAAGACCTCATGTAAATTTCCAACCTTTTTTCTCTTTTGACAGTCCACTTTCTTTTCTCACGCTCCTCAAATTGTTTGGCCACTTCCTAGGTTAGGCTGAAGGTTGACAAATTCCTTTGTATGTTGACTGTTCCTGCAGTCAGGGCAGGGTAACCTTCTGCATTCAGTGTGTAGCCTCAGCTTAAGTACAAAAGAACATCACGTTTCCAAACATCTACTTCTTGAGTAAAATTGCATCTTCTATCTGGTAATGAAACTTACATGTTGCGAAGGTGTGTGACATGATTCAACACTATAGTGCTCTTTCAACCGAACTGAAGACCACCGTGGCTGGATGTCTACTAGTTGGAATACTTCCATAAATTGGTGTGATGTTGTCATCCCTTGTAATGAACTTTGCTGGACCACCAATAGATAAGGAACTGTTGTACCATTCTCTTTAAAATCTCATTTGAAAACCAATAAATGCTATCGTCTAATTCTTTTGGCAAGTACAAATGCCACAAAGATTGCAATCTATTGAATAGCTCACATTGGCTAATAATAGAAGCTGAACAATGCCAGGGAAAAAAGTGACATCATGGAAATAACCTAAGAAAATTTGTTAGTGATGGCAATTTCCAATAGAGACTGGGGAATTATCTGAAAAAGCAGTTCACTGATTAATGCCAATCTCACGAGGGGAGAGGTTATGCTTATCTTCTTACACTACCACTTCTCCTATTCAAATCTCAGTTGTTAATGAAGCACATCTGAAACACTGATCACTAGAAACACAGTAGGCTCTTGAGTGCCTGCAGGCCACGTTCTGCAGTGACAGTTTTATGATGACTAGACTTAAAAGAGTTGGTCTCATGAGATACTGGAGATGCCGTCTGTCCTAGGGATCTCAGGTTTTAAAAACAAATTCTGGATTCCAATGGCACTTCATTTTTTTAATAATAGAAAATCAGTTCTGTGTTCCAGTTGTGAAAGATGTCGACAGAGTCAAATGCAGTTTTTTAATTTTTATTTTTCTATTTTTATAAAGTACCCAGCTTTGTCCTGACCTCAAAATGTTGTTCATATAAAGCAAATGTAACTCCCATACACAATAAAGAGAGGGTTGCAACAGAGAATACCAACCATGTCTCTCCTATTGAATAGTCAAAAGAAAAAACATGTAAAGAAAAGTTCCCTAGCTTTTTAAAGCTCATCTGTGAAGATATCATTGGCAGGTTATTAATTGCACCGCTGCAATGATGTCATCCTTTGTCTATGGTTAGAGGTAAAACAATCATTTAGCTGGAGGCGTTACTCCGTGTGACAAGCTCCCACCCGCTGCACTCAGTGAATGCACTTGGTGCCATTGTACATTCAGCATAAATGTTTGCAGATTAATACCCAGTTCTGATTACTGTTAGCATGACCTTCAAGTTATGCTTGTAGTGAGAACTGTTAATCCCAACTGCTATTTGAAGGAGAACCTCTATCTTAGGTGGAGACATGGAGTTCTAGACAGTTTATTAACTATGGGTTCTTCATACAAGTTAAATTACGAAAAACAAAGTCCTGTCTGTTCCAAAAAAGCAGTAATACTCCATGGCATTTTTTGTAACAGTCAGGAGTTGTCCTCAATGGTTTTGGGAAAATCTCCATGCCTCCACCCACATGGTAGGATAGCGCTGGTGGTTGCTCTCCTCTGTTCAAGAGGTTGCCAGAAATGTGGAATACAAGTATTCTGGGATAAAAGATGCTATAGAAATGTAATAGAGTGTAGGATTTTTAAACAGGTATGCCCATTATTGCCTGTGGTGAAAGCTGTTAGAAGTGTTAAACAGACCACAGGAGTCTTATGGTATTTTTCACTGTTGTAAAAGTCTGTTTACAAGGTCTTTCTTTCAGAATTTATTAATAGATAACAGTGTATCCGTGACACTTCATGATTTAAGGAGTGTTTTCCTTGTTAAATTAATTTTATTGTGCATAATTAAAATATATTAGAAAGGTGAGCTGTTTTTTTTCTGACAGTACAGCAGGCATGATACAAGTCAGGTTTTTTACCTTTATAAAGATAAAACAAAGAATTATTATATGACTCTTGCTTTTATTTAAATGAAAACTAAATCTGTATAGAGTTTTTTTCTACAGAGCAGGCAATCAGCTTACATTGCATCCTATTGAACAGTTGCCTTTTCCGTGTTTGCATTCCACCATGTGGGTGAGGTTTCGGGAAGCATGCTCACACATGCATGTAGCCACTGAAAGTATTGCTGTAGGCACGGGCACAGGTTTTTGTGCCCATCTAAACTGTGTGCGTCATTGAAGAACCCTATACACATATACACATCTGATCTATAAACACACAAGAGGAATAGTAAGCATTTTGTTAGCAACTTTTTTTTCTAAGGAGCTTAAGGAGCATTTCAAAATAGTAAAATGTTACCACCATAAAGAAGTTAAAATTATTATTTCTGTTTCTCATGTTAAATAACCTCAGTGATTGAAGATTACACAATTTGCTAAAATCACAATTAGTGAACAGCACAACTGGGATAGCACTATATCACAACTAGTTGTATTCTCCACTCTCATCAGCAGATAATCTTAAAGAAAATTGGATTATAATAATAAAAGGCATTTGCCTGTGTGAATCCTGTATTTTTAAGTACATGGAAAATTATAAAACCGTTTTTAAAATTAGTAGACTCAAAATTTGCATCAGAGATTTACCAAGTAGGGCACTGATACATGGATTTTCTAAACATCTGAGCATAAAGACATCCTATGCAATATGGTGATGGATTATTTTCGGTTTATGGTAGGGCTATTGATTTTTTAGAATATAGACTAGAATAGAAAAATAGCATAGCATAGCATAGCATAGCATAGAACAGAACAGAACAGAACAGACTAGAATAGAATAGAATAGAATAGAATAGAATAGAATAGAATAGAATAGAATAGAATAGAATAGAATAGTTCAGTTGAGAGGGACCTACAACAATCACATAGTCCAACTGCCTGACCACCTGGATTAATCGATTGTTGAAGTGCAGTGGAATATAGAAAAAAAATATTTGTCTCCTCTTATACAGGGAAAAAGTAGAAAAGAGTTCCAGTTAGCACTGTCCTGTTTACCTGACCCAAAGTAATATTAAAATTATGCCACAGCTGGGTTTGTACTGGTAAACTGCTTTGCAATGCAGACCAATTACAGTAACTGAAGCACCACAGACTCTGCTAACCTAAACCAGATTACACAGGTAGTACCATTTAGTCTTTGTGATTAATGTTATATTTTAATAATTAGATGCAGGTCATATCTATGCTGGCCTTCTACACAAAGACAGGTTTCACCCTGAGAAGGAGACAGATCATGTTATTCTAAATTGTAAGCAATGTAGTTGTTTGTTTAATGCTTTGGACTGATACATGAACTACCAATAAGACTACAAAAAGGTACCTCATATACTGCCAGATATAGGACTAAGTAATTTTTGCCTTTTATAGAGGGTTTCCCAACAGTTGCTACTACATATAAAAGTAAATGCAGGGTCAGATCAAAAAGTATTTCATTCTTTCACTAATATTGTCCCAAATAAATTTTGCTTCGAATGTGTACGTTACAGGCATTTACTTTCTTAGAGATACACTGTCCTTTTGGGTCATATTTAAGATTAGCGTGACACTATGACGCATTCCCATTGCTATCGTTATATTTTTACTCTGCTAGTGTTTTATTTTTGCCTTTGGATCATCAAAGTGAATGTTTTACTACATTATGTCTCATGATTTCTAAGTTATTTTGCATGTTGAACAGTATTTTTGGGAATGCATTAAACATAAATTAGTGAGGTATTCATGTGGAATAACTTTGCACTTGAGTAATATTAGGAAGCTTCAGACAATGTGGAATAGTCATATAAGATATGGAATCATATATGCCCTGAAGTATCCTGTTGCAATGTTCATTATTTTTTTTAACAGCTTTGTCTCATGCTTTCAAATCATGTTAACCACAATAGCTCAAACAAACGACAGATAAGAGTGAATTTAAATGTTAATCTTATCTGGGGTTCGGAAGAAACTACAAGTTCACAAAATTGCTCTCATGCACTAAATCTACAGATTATGAATGTTCATAACTAGGAAAGTAGGCTGTGCAAAAATCCTCAACACTGAAGTCTATGAAGTCAAAACACTAAAAAATACTTATGAAGAAAAACACCTTTGGAGAAAAATACATTCATAATATTTGTTCAAGTGATTAGTGATGCATTATCTTCTCTCTTATTGTATCGTAAAATAACACTTGGAGAAACAAAATCTCCTTTTTCTATTAGAAAAATACACTTAAATCCAAATGAGATTTGGGGATTTCTTCAACAGAGATACAGAAAACGTAGCAATAGCTAAGCTATCAGTGGAGGAGTTATCTTAGGTCCTGAAAGCTATATTGCTATGGTTGTACTGTATCATGGAAGCAAGGTATATGAGCCCCAGAGAAGCTTTATGCTGCACAGATTTGTATCTCTTTGTTACTTTATCTAGCTTGCTCAGAACTAGCCTGGGGAACTTCATAGGGCTCACACCTTCTGGACATCCTCTGAAGCACCACATTCATTTAGGTGGAATCTAGTGCCATATGTTAAGATGCTTTTGAAGCACAGAGAGGGTGTTAAATACTTAACCCAGATGTTATGAAATTCATGCTCTGATTAGACAACTGAATAAATGGGGAGGAGAGAAGAAAGAGGTGCTGCTCCTCTGGATTGCTCACAAGAAAAGAGATGCTGCTCTGTGTGCAGCATTTCCTCAGGTGTGCTCAGGGACCCACTGCTGGCAGGGACCCCACTACAGAGCTCCAAAGGGAAGTACTTATCTGGTCTATTTTAAACAAAAGATGGTACTGAGATGTTCAGCACAGACAGATCCAAGATAATTCTGGTCACACACGTGCATACAGTGAATTCTAAGGATGCGGAGAAATCTGTCAAAAGAAAGGCCCATCCCACCTTCAAATGGTGGCAGTTTCAAGAATACCACACCACACCAAGTTCCATTTAAGTCACACCATAGGCACATATGCTGCTTCATAAATCCAGAAATTATTAGTGCTCTAAGCTTTTAGAAAGCTGGATTTTTTTTCAATAAATGTTTGAATAAAAGTCACAAATGAGTACTTATGTAAAGGTTTCAGTCAGAGTACCTGGCCAAGTTTACCAACTGTGATAATTCCCACAACCTTTTCAGACACATTTTCCAAGTATATCACTTATCGCTATGATTCTAAGAAGCAAGAACGAACATGGCCAGGAGCTCAAGGCTGTGTATTACAGCTGAATTTGGCTTTGTGTCTAGTATTTGCCACATCAAGGGGAGATGAAACATCAGCTGCAGAAATTCTTTGAGGTCTTCGGCTGAAAATTATTACTGATCTGAGTTTGGGAGTTTGCATGAATAATTTCAAGTCATTTCAAAGCCCAGCTTTGACTCGGTTTCTTTTCTGCAGTTTGCCGGTGTTCCTTACAGAATTACCTTGTTAGCGAGCATCTAAGTGTAGTCAGCCCAGCTTGTGCAGACATGTCAAAGACAGGTTGAAACTCGCAGCCGTGTGAAGATCGGCACAAGCTAACAACTCATTGTCAGAGCCAGGTTTCCTGGACAATGTAGAAGCTTAATTCTTTATGTCTTTGGCTATACTTAGCAGCAGTACACAGCACATGATAGCTCAAAGGTAGCACAAGTATATTCTCTGCTATGCATGCACCAGTATGTGTACTGTTATATCTGCCCTGTAAACAAAAAATGGTAATTAAGTAGCAGTCTCACACATAATAGGCCCATGGCAACACAGACTCGGAAAGCTGTCTAGCCTTTGTGTGTGTTGTATAAAAACATAACTTGTATAAGCATACCTATCTGCTATTGATTTACCAAACCGCAGTGTATATTCAGCAACTTGAAATGCCTCTAATTTAAGCAGTTAAGTTTTAGCTAAGTTTAGTTTTATTTAAGAAATGTATGGAGCATTTTCCAGCACTAGTTTTCCCATTTTTTTAATTGAGGGATTGTGTCTACATATCATGGGAAATACTCTTCCTGGCATCAGAGATGCTGTTACTTCATTCTTCCTTCCCTCCACACTGCTATGCTAAAGTCACTGCTTACTATCTACTGAGTATAGCACAGCTCAGAAAGTTTCATTCATATCTTGACACAGACAGGAGGGGAAAAAGGGCTTAACAACCTAGTTTGGTTTTGTTCTGTTTACCATGGTATAAAAATAAATATAACGATGGTTAGAATTCTCACATGCTAAATGCTATGTACACATGCAGCAGTTTACATTGCTTTTAACTATGCATTAACACCTACTAGTTCACTGTAGTTAAGTACTGTGTATTAATCAGAGATAAACGTTGCATGAACTGTCCAGATATTTTCATTAAAAATTAAGTGAAAAACCAAACAAGTTAGACTAGAGCTTTAAATGGCCCATATAGAACAAGCAAAACCAGAAATGACCTTAGCTCAACCAATCTGACTTGGGCATCAGACCAGATTTATAAGAGTGCAATATTTTACACACAGCAGTACAATTGCACAATTAAAAGATCTGAAGATACAACTTTTAAGTAGCTTGTTAAAGGTATTTTTAACCTTTTCCTTTGAAGAGAAAAACCCAACTAAATACAACAAAAAGATTTTGAATGCATCAGTCAGTCACACTCCATGACCAATGTGTAGCTCCAGGGTCACACATTTATGCCAAGAGATGTGAAATTGTTGTTGTCATCCTATACTGGAGCCGCAGGCCACAGAGCTGCTATAACAGCACTGCAGCTATTTCTGATTTTGTGGAACAGGGCCAACGTTTTTCTCAGAAACAAAGGTTAGAAAATGAAAAGAGCACCAGTTTTATCTCCCCTATCTCTTCCTGGAGAAGACTGGGTGAGTTAATGGAAAAGAAATCCATCAAGAGTTATTAAATACAAATCACCATCTCTGGCTCAGGAAGTTCCTGAACCACAGATTGCTGGATGATAGGGAGATTTGTTGAAGTATATATGCTTTCCCTTCATTTATAGTGTTCCCTCAACATCCATTCTTGGACATTGTCTTTGACAGGATACCAGGCTAGATAAGACATATGGTCTGACATAGAGAGGCACTCTTGTTTGAGATTCTTTCGATATAGTTGGAGGTCTAACTTTAAACAAGAAAGGCCTCATTTTTTAATAAAGGTAAAGGAGTGCTATAGAAGTCTGTGGTTTCTTTGAACCTACTGTAATTATTATCTGAAGATTTTGCCTACAGTCTTATTTTTACATTGTAATGCACCACACCTTTCCAGCATTAGGCATTCAAAGAGCTGGTAAAGGCAGTGGTGTTTGGGGTAAATTCCAGCCCTGCTGAATGGCTTGCTTGGGTATTGGCTTTAGCAGCTCTGTGCAAAGCGGCACTGAATGCCCACATCAACAACTCTGAGGCCAGTGTGTGTGAAAGTGGCAGCACTGGGACAAGGAGATGTTTTCTCTCTCCCTAGTAGTGTATGAGATGCTTATTGACCTGGTTGAACCTTAGAAGCCAGCCCATTATAGTCAGATACAAGTTCTTGGGCTTCATCCCAGGCTAAGATTCACAATGATAAACAGGTATATGCTAATTAAATGCATCAGAGTCTATTTAGGCCAAACAGTTCAAGAGAAAAGACTGAAACAGGGGTGAGCTGCATAGATGCAGATGCAGGAGAAAATAGGGAGAAATAATGAATCACCCTAAATGGTTTGCACCCTTTTTTATTTTACTACGTATGAAACTGCATTTGAGAAATAAGCAGCTGTAAACTCTGGTCAACATTATATCAATTTGGGTGGAGTCACAGAACCATTTTTCAAGTGAACTAACTCTGGTCTCTTGATTTCACAGACAGAACCCTGCTGTGTAACTTGTTTTAAGTAATTCAAGATGCACCTTAGAAAATCCTCAGCCCAAGGGCAGAAAATTTTTGAAACATTTAAAGTGAATGAAAAAGAGCAGGGAGATAAAGCTGCACAGTGGCTCAGGAGATAGATTCCTGTGAGAGCAGAAGGAAATAGTTTTACAACATAGATTGTGATTATCAATGTTAAAAGGAAACATGACATTTTTCAGCATGAAATATGAAGACTGAGATGAGAGGAAGAAAACCAAGAGGTGTAAATGTCTGGCAGGGCCAGATTACATGGTTAAGGAACATGAAGGTACAGGAACAGATTCATGGCACAAGTAAAAATAATGTTCTTGGGCTGGACAGATGGTTAACCTTGCATACAGAGGCTTTAATCCGCAAGTCATTCTGTCCTCTCTAGATCATAATAACTATTAGGCTAGATGGGAATGAAGAGTACATACAGAAATGTGCAGTGCAAATTTTGCCACATTTTCATCCTTAGTCAGGAGTGAGAGAGTTTAGCGCTGGTACTTGTCAAGATCTGCGCTCCGATGATTTTGATCAACTGTCCGAGTCAGAAAGTCAGATTTGTTACTGTGTTTATGCATGAAGAGAACAGAAGCAAAATGATGCACCTTCATCAAACAGTTATCATTCCTGTGTAAATCTGAAAGGTAGTGAACACAAATCTGAATTTAAGTCTCTCAAACTGAAATGGCAGAGGCAACTACATTTCTAATTACCTAGACGACTGCAGGTTTTGGTTGGAATTCCTTAATCTAAAATGAAATTATTTTTGCCAATGTTTTCCAACAAAATAACAGATTTTTTAAATCTTTCTTATGATAAAAATTGTATCTATTACAGAATAAATTTGTAGCTGACAAAAAGTAAACTCTAGTTCATAAAGATTTAAACCAATGATCGTTAAGCTGAATAACATCTTTATTCAGTTAATGCGATGCTTATGAATTGCAAATCAGGCTAAATACACGTTCTGTTAAAAAAAACAAACAATGAAAGTGAATCTGTTGTACTCTACAATGAAAGTGAATCTGTTGTACTCTAAGAGTTAAGGAGTCGCAAATCTATGTATTGTTTCTCCAGTAAAACATAAATTACTCTCTACAGAGAAGAGAACCTTTTCTACTGGTTCACCAATGCAGAACAGTCAAACACTAACTTCAAGCTACTTGCTTCAAGAGCAAGATCCTTTGTGATTCTTAGGGGTGCAAATTTACCTGATGTTTCAAGGTTCAAGCATAGGCGTTTTCAAGGTTTTCCTTCTTCCTACCATTCAGGCTAAGAAGCCTAATTTTTCAAAGGTCAGAGATATTTAAGCCCACATTTTTCTTTAAACTAGTTCACAAAAGCAGGTAAAAGACAGGACTTAGATAGGGACCACTTAGATGGGGAATAACAGGGAAGGGAGAATTCTCTTTATTTTAAATGTATGTGGAAGCTTTTTATTTTTTCCCTTTTGTTCCTAATAAATGTTACTATTGTAGACAGTTACCTTGCTTTACACATGATGTAATATTATGTTGTATACTTTTTCTTTTATTAAGACTTCTGGTCCTCATGCTGCTCACAGTAGTTTTTGCATGCATGGTTTATGACTGGGGCTTTAATCAGAAGCCTGTTCACCTGCCCAGGGCAGACACCTGGAAACTGCTGTCCTGTCTTCTGAGTGAATTTGTGCCAGGATTTCCATCTGTGCTATATATGTGCCTGGAAGGGTACCAATAACAATTACTGATCGTGCAAAGATCATCCCTAAGTGATGGCTCTTTCAGTCTCATTTTCAAACACATTCCACAGTTTTCTCCAAGTTCAAAGCAAGATCTGAACCACAGTGCTGAAGGAGAAAAAAAGCCAGGAGGCAGATTTCAGACCAACAATTTTTTAATATATTGAAGTTCTATCCTTAAACATGTCAATTTCTCTAGTTTTAACCGAGTCCCTCTCTTAAATCCAAATTAAATCACGAGATACATTCTGAAAGTTACTCCTGTGAAAGAATCCTAGACATCTGGGGCCTATGATAAGAAAAGAAGCACTTCACAATCTTCAGCAAAATAGAAAGTGTGGGAGATAGTGAGGGCAGCGTTCAGAATTCTTTATTGCAGCCACTGTGAAAAGAATCTTCTCTTAAGAGCTGTAGAAATTACATGCAGCTGTTACAAACAGGAATGTAATTGTGTACAGTCCCTTAAAAAAAGACTAATATCCAGAAGCTTTATCTGATGACTGTTCAAGTCAAATATCATCCAGGTAAAAACCAAGAGTACAGCACAGAAAAGGTATCCAAGTTCAGTATGATTTGACAGAGAACACCAGGAAACTGCAATGTGCTTAAGTCATGACAACTTTAATCTGATGCTGGGAAGAAGAAAGTGAAATAATATTTCTTAAACCCTCCCAGGCAACACAGCTTACTGCTTGTGTTTATCCAGCAAACCTGCCTTTCCAGAGATCTCTCCAGGTTGCACCAGATACCAGCAAGTATCACGCATTGCAAAATGCCACAGTAGAGAGCAATCTGATTAGAACTGTAGCATTTCATTTGCAAACATTCTACTTCAGTTACAGATTAACAGAAAGGATTTAATTTATTGAAGGAGAAAATTAGTAGCTGGTAAAAGCAAGATATGGAAAAGTCATGCTGGAAATTACAGGAAAACCTCAGGAGGACCTGATTGTAGTATATGTTTTAGCTTTTGCATACAGCTTATGATTTTTGTGTGAGAAGTCTCATGAAGACCAAACACACTTTCCAGAGATGATTAATGGTTTCACCTTGTCCAGTGAAAAAACACAGTGATTTTACTGATTTGTTAATGTCAGGTCAACATCTCCTAAGGCAGGCCTCAAATTTACATAGTAGGCATGACAAAAAATGGGACCTATTAGGAATAATGGAAGTATAAGATAATCTATTAAACTTTTTATGATCGCCATTATGGAACTGGTGGTAAAGGAATGGGGTGGTAATGCCTTTTCCCACTTCTGCTAGAAATCTTGCTCCTTTACTGCTCCAGGATCTGCTTCACCAGCAGATCCTGCCTGAATAATACTCATGTTTAATCTCCATACATGAAACAGAAAAGAGGAGTAATAAAATGGGTAGAATCCCCTGTCAAACTTACAACAAAGAGCAAGTTCCAACAACTCCTGTCCTCCTTGCCACTACCCAGAGGCACACAAAAGTCAGGTAACTATTGCAGTTTAATCTCTTTAGCAACATATGACCCATCAGACTTAAGAGTAGTTTTTGTATTCCCACAGCTAGATACATTTGCTAGGCATCATCAGCCTAATACACTAGAATATTATAGAGCCCATTGTAAGGATGGGGGGATTCTATAGAAAGAGATCTCTGTGTCAGCCAGCAAGAAAAGCTTTCTTCAGTTTCTGCCACCTGGCAATCACTGTAACCCTAGTCACTTTTCAAATTGTTAAGGCTCATAAACTATTTTACTGGAAGTGTGAATAAGCAGAAAGGCCTCTGTATTAAAAATACAATGGAGAGCAGCTAGTCTTAGCACACCATCTGCAGTGATTGCACTCAAATATTTATTATGTATGTTCCACTAAGGAATAATCAATAAGCTTTGTCAGAGAGCTGATGAGGGTTCAGAGGAGAAAGCTGTGTCAAGCAGCTTGTGACAGTGTAAAGAGACTACAGAAATATATGCATCCAAGGGGAGAGCTGTCAGGCGCTCAGGATTTGGAATATAGCATTCAGTCACACTCAGTTTCATGAATACGTGCTGGATTATTACATGAAAGGAAACTGCAGCTGTAGCGATACTGTGTTCTGCAATACAGGTGTGCCTGCTGCCAAGGATAACCTTCCTGACAAGCACCTTATCCTCATCTCAGTGCCCTGGATTCTCAGTGATTCAGTCACTTCGACATAATGAATACAGACTTCCTCAGAATATTGGCTTGTGATAAGAATGAATGCTCAAAAGCAGAATGACTAGTCTCCAAAAGAGGCAGAAACTCCTCTTGTTCCTTTCTTTCTCTGTTTCTTAAAGCTCTATTCTCAACTGTTACAGACTGCTACCTTTTTAACAGTCATTTTCTCTTCCAGAGGCATCTCAGGATCAACAACTCTCTCATGAATAGGCTCTCAAGTGTTCTGTGCTTCAGCTTGTCTCTTGTGCAGACTAATACTGCCCTGCCAGTGTTTGTTCAGCAGTTGCCACTGTCTGATACAATGGGCCTGGGTTACCATTTATCAGACCTGTTCTTCCAGCCAGTCTGCATTCCTTGCCCTCTCCACTTCCAGGATCGGGAGATCCTTTATGAAGATACTTCCTGAGCGTCCCAAAGAGGCATGCTCCTCTTCAAGAAAACAACAATAATCACTTTCATAATAAATTTAAAAGTGAAACAAATGCTTTGAAAAATATTTTGATTAATAGCCCTGATAATATAACTTCTTTCCTCTTATGCTTCTTGGTTCCAAGAAAATAAAATACCATCTTTCTACACTCTAGCTTGATTTCATGATGTCTTTTCAAAAATTTTCATGTCTGCAACTTTTGCTGCTCTTTGGAAGTTCAGTGCAAGCTCTGTGGAATAGCTTTATTGGAAAGGAATTTAAGAGTTTAGCACTGTGCACGAAACAACTGTAAAAAAAGTTAAAGTCAGAAATCAGTAATATTTTTTAAAACTTTATAACTAAAATGAAAGAGTACTTTAGCAAGCAAAATGGTGGTTTTGCTTAGGAAAATTTCTGACCATCTCTTACAACTCTTCTCACAACTACATTTTTCATCTATACCCAGCTATAGGTTCTCAGAGTCTTTACAGAAAGCAGGTATGCTCAGTAAACCAGGAATCACAAAGCTCCTGATTCATTCACGTTTAACTGAGAATAACCATAAATGATCCCTTGAATTCACTGTCAACCGGAGAGGAATGATGTACTGAATAGTATGAATGCCCTCTTCAGGTAGAACAAGAAATCGCTATAATTCTGGGATTGATTTCAGTTTGTCTATTAAATAGGTACTAAATAAACGAGTCTATATCAGTCATTATTAGCCTGTACTTACATTGTCTGAAAATTGTAAATGGTACAGTGGTATCTCCTGATATCGTGGATAGACAGTTGATAATCTATCACAGACTTTTCACCAGTCATAAAGGCAGGTTGTGTCTATACTGCTGAATTATACAGAAACATGGAACAGGATTGAACCCTGCACCCTTGTTCATCAGTGTTTGTTAATTGTCACAACACTCCTGGTGTGGTTTGACTGTATCAGCCAGCATTCTTTCCCATACACTCTGTATAAGGCTACCTGAGTGTTTACTGGTCCCATGAGCTGTTACACATCCTTCGCATAATTTCAAATATTTTGATCTGAAAAAAAATCTGTCTGTCTCTCTCACACAGACACATGCATGCACACAGAAATTATGCCTAGAGCCATAGCAGTACCCTATTTTGTCCCGGGGCCACCAAGGGCCTACTGATATGTGCTGTGGACATAAACAGTTCTGTGCCATTTGGCTTCTGATCTAGTGCCCAGTCCCCTCTCTAAAGCCTCAACAACCTCCTGGAATAGCCAGGTTTTGAGGTAATCAATACTGCATTTTCCTGAAGGGCCAATTTAGTGTGGGGGACATCAGATGTCAGGTAGCTCACAAGCATCAGGTGAAAATAGCTTCCTGTTGAAGCAATTATCAAAATAGATGTTAAACCATCAGACTTACACAGGCCTGCTCTGAGCCTGCTGCTGTCTCTGGCTGCTACATGTTGCCAGAGGTTTCAGAGCCTCTGTCACAGCGATCTCCTATTCTCCACAGAAAAACAGCAGTCAGCAACTATTGCACGCCTGAACTCTGTGACATTCAGCCCCATGACCTCCATCCCAGCATATCCGTGTTGTTTTTCTGATTGGCCGAGTCTACTGTGGATGAGATCAACAAAAATATATGCACTCAGTTTAACAGAGAAATTATCTTATCCCCTAGCCAAAATGGGTGAATAAAACTGTTTGAAGACTAATATGAATTCAGAGCAGGAAAAAAGGCTTTTAAACACAGTATTTACTGGAATAAGAAGACTAATGGACACCATGTGGAGCACAGTAAATGTCATATGCAACAAGAGTAGCAAAGCAAGAGAAGTACTAAAAATCAAAACCAAGGAAGGACAGTGGTGTGACAAAGAAAAATCCATGGTCGTGCTTAACAGTCAAATTCACCCTTGTTAGTTCTAAAGGAGCTCCTGAGCAGTTCCATGAGAACATGCCCAAAACATCTTGCTTGAGGCTAGATTCACTCTAATGAATGGCTGCAATTTCGGGCTGCAGAGGAGCTGCAGTTATAACTGCACATGCAGTACAGTGTAACAGCTGCATTCAAAGACTCCAGCTGCACAGATAAATGACCTGCTTGTGGTCATCCCTAGCTCTGCCATGGAAGTTTAGATAAGCATACAAGTCCACAAAATCAATGCACGCCATTACAATGCTTGTATGTTCACTAAAACATGAACAAGTAACTCAATGCCTATATTTGAGAAAGCAAAGAGAAGAGTTCTACATGCAGGAGCCTCTTGGCTGATGCTCGCCTCTTGCTCCTAGCAATACAGTGCCATCTGCTTTTCTTGTCATCCTCCTCACTCCATTCCAGAAAGAGACAGACCTAACATTCCTCTAGGACAAAATTACAAGATCCCATGTTAGAAGCCTAGATTCTGACTGGGTTGATTATTAGCAAATCTGGAGCCATGTTTTTTTCTCCTTCTCCCTAGAACACAAAATAAATATTTGCTTAATTTTGCACTTACCAAAATATTTTGCAACATAAGAAATCTGTACTTGCTTTCTGCTAAAGATACCAAATTTATTTCCAGCTTCAATTGCCTTATAATGTCCAGTTTTGAAGAAAGCATTTGAATCTCGCCACTTTCTTCCCACACTTCTGGCAAATGTACTTCAATACCACACACATATAATGAACTAAAGTATTTTAAAATATCAATTAATTTAAATAAAAATTAGTTTTGGTATCAAGCTGAAGGTACAATCTTCAAGGCCTGGATATAAAATGCTGGTCTGTTGATATACTGAACAGTTATTTAATTAATTTGAGTATTGAACTATTGAATAATCACTAACGATTATAAATTTAATTATTAATTTATACACATTCCACAACTGCTTTGTCTACTGGCCAGAATATTGTAGTCAATCTGGGTATGTTCTGCATACTGGTCAATATTTCACAGTAGACGGCTGTCAGAGTAAAATCTTGATTCCTACAATATTCTAATAAACACTTAAAACTTTTTTTCACGTTGAAGTAAATAGGATTGCTGCTGCATTTTTAGTTAACCATGTATGTTCAGGTTTGGGACTTTGGAGCCCTGTGGAGGATCATAAAAATTTAAATCCAAGTAAAAGAGCATGCAGAAGGCTGCTGCTCATGAATGGAGTCTTTTCAGAACTGATAAATGCTTAAAACTTCAAGGAAGATTAACACTTCATACAGGAGAACAAAATCCATGTTGTTAGTCTGGATCAAGATGGATCTAAAAAGAGATCATACAGGAGAAAAAAAATCCAAGTTGTTAGTCTGGATCAAATGGATCTAAAAAGAGAAAGTGCAATGAATTTTTAATGCCCCTTTGTGATTTGCAGGATCCCAAGGGCACTGATACAGTTTCATTGACAAGAATACTGATAGCAGAGTTAGCCCAAAAGTGAAGATCCTGGAATAACAGAAATGTTTCTGCAATTCCTTTAATATTCCAAGTAAGACATTATTTTTGCATTTGCAAAACAGCAGTTTAAAGGCTTGGTTTGTGGTGTTTGTTTTTGGTTTTTTTTGATGTGTGGTTTTTTGTTTTTTCTAAAAGGTGTAGGTATACTATGAGGAAAATATACAAACAACTTTTTATTTATCATTGTTCTATAGCAAAGGAACATTAACTAAAGATTTTAACGCAACAGTTTATCTAGTTGCCCAGTTCAACTTCTTTCTCTTGGGTCACAGTGATATCCTTCATAAACTTGCACCAGTCCCATGATACTCTGTCTAGTGCCTACTGACATCCTGATGCACAGGATCTGTTATTTTATAATTCTACATTGGCACCATCCCACTTATTATAGGAAATGGCCAGAAGCTGTTGCACAAGTTGCTAAACCTCATCATAAACAATAATTATTTGTAAAACTTTATTATCTGGACAATTTTTGAACACAGTTTGGTGAAATGCAGCTCACATTGTTAAAATACTGATGTTACCAACAAGAGTTCCAAGTGAGTTGCCAGCTTATATCTAACTATAGCACAATAAGCACAATGTTGAGGGTTTTTTTTGGCTCTAGTTTTGGAAGCATTAACCATCAGTTGAGAGTATTTGCAAATTTTCAAAAAATGTTCCTTCCTCAGTTCCAGGAGGCTCCTCTTTTGATACCCTACTGAAGTTTCAGGATGTTTTTCTTGTTGCATCCTGCTTTAGTTCCAAGATCTAAGCCCTTCTGGAAACCCCCTACAAGTTTCACAGTCTTCCAAGGAAAAAAAAATTACAATAGAATGTCCATTTAAGGAAGAACTGCATCGTAATGAAAGAAGGTGGGAACAGACTATCAGCAATTAATAACACAAAGTAGCATGCAACAGAACGTGGAGAATCTTTTAGAGCTAGTTCTGCTCTTCACTGTTACGAATTGACTTACACGTGTATTAGAAGGAACAGTATTCCTATCTATTCAAGAAGACTTGTGTTTTAAATTATTACATTGATTTTCTGGTTCAGCTGGCATTTAATAACAGCAGATGCTACCAAAGGGAAAGACTATTTTCAAGTTTCCTTGCATCTTTCTGCATTTCCCTGACTTTTTAGTCAATAGTTGCAGTGGACTTGAGAGTAGACAGAGGTGATTAAATCAATTCCCAAAGCTTGAATTTGTTCACAGCAAACAGAATTGTTATTAATAGTATCTTTACCATTGGTATTCTTAGGCAATGCAAGACTGGATATTTGCAGAAAGCAGATAAAGTATCAGTTCTTAATTTAAAGTAACAAGCTTCCTGTGCCATGTTATCTGTATTTTGCATGTGGAAGAAATGAAATAGGGTCTCTTGTCCAGTTTCATAATGAGTAACTTCTCTTTGAAATATAATGGCATGGGTCTTCAGGGCACCTGCAGCACCCGCAGGATCAACAGCTACACCATTCCCTCTGTCAAAGCTCCTCACACTCCTGTGTCTCTTACCTACAAAGTCGGAAAACTGATCCAGCTCACTTTCCTATTCCAGTGCCCTGTAAACCACCTAATGCAATAGGCTGGGAACACAGGGCTGAAGGGATGAATTACAAGGAAGAAATGATTGATTCCCACTGCTTTTGTACCTGAATCTAAATGAAGAAAGCTGGTGGTGCTTCACACCTCCAGGTTCTGGCTCCCCTTCCTCTCCAACCTGATGCTTTAACACTGCTGCATCCACACGCTTTTCCCACAGTTGGGACAAGTCCAACAGAGCCTACCAGCAATTATTTGATATGCCACCAATTATACATTTGCCTTTCACCACTCAGGTACACCTTTCTTTTCTAAAACCTGTATTAAATTACATCTGATTTCTGAAAGACTGAAAATGCTAACTATTCTGTGATAACTGGGTAACTTCACACTTGTCCCACCTCTCCAGGCAGGCTTCATGATGGTTTATGGAGTCTCTAGAAGGACTAGCTAACTATAAACTGTTCTCTGATAATCAGATTTCTGCACAAAATAGGCTATAATCTTCTTGTGTGATTCAAAAATTACTGTCTTATTAAAAGAAACTTTTTTTTTTCATCCCACTGCCCAGTCATTGCCTGGAAACAGATCTAATATATGCTGTTAAATATATGAATGGAGTCCAAGAGCATGATTTGTCTCACACTGCAGGCAGACTAGCACTGTTACAAATGTTTGGTGCCAGCATACAGCTAATTTTAAATGCTGTAAAACGCTGTGTTATGGTATTGTCTTATATCTTTATCTCCTTCAAAATGTAGTTTTAGGGATTTATCTCTTTTCTGGAAGACATCTAGCTACATAGTCCTGGGAAGGTAATAATCCTTCTGTGAAACCTCCTGTTATTTTAAGATATCTATTATTCTGTAGTAGGCCAATGCCAAGAATTTTAATGTAAAGAAAAACAGATAGCAGAGAAAAGACTTTGCACTTAACACATCAGAGCACTGAGCTGGGATATAAAAGGATCTGATTCAACATACAGACATCCTGTTCTGTGAAAAAATAAATCGGAGAAAAGATAGAAAGAGAAGGAGCAAATGAGCAGAAGTGAATTTATGTGACCTGAACATTGTTTAAATATGCTCACATTTTGTCATCTCTTTTCCATTTTTTTTTAAGTTGGTGCCCAGTCAAGTGACTTTTTCAGTCAAACAGCGTAGCAAGGTATTTGTATTTGCCTTTTCTCAGCTAACATCTCTCTCACAATATGACAGTAAAGATCCTGAAGCTTACTTGCTGAAGTTCACTAGAAACATTTCTTTCGTATGATACATAAGGTAGGATGAAAGGAAAAGCTAGTGCTCAGTATAATGGAAAGAGTTTTAAATATAAGTCCCTGTAATCATGTAACTTTTTGCTCTTTAGGGTCTATCTTAATCATTTTAATTATATCCAAGAAGTCAGTTTTGGCTTTAAAAGAAAATACTTGTCTTTTGCCCTCAAAATTATCTTTCTAAATGAGCTGATATGAAAGAAGGCCAACATTAGACAGGTGTCACTTCATCAAATGTCACATGACCCTAGCCATGCTTCCTTTGATAAGATAATTAGTGTTCCAAGATGTCCAGGACTACCCTGTATTTGAATATATTCTGTATAACAGACAAGGTACTGCTTTTTCACAAGAGTTCTCATGCAGCACTACAAAAACTAGAATAACTACTGATCACTTTTGGCCACAAAATGCAGTGAACCAAGTATGGAGACATCTTCTAAGCCTTTTTTCCACAAAAAATATTTGAACCAAAAATAAGAGCAAAGGGACACTCTGTCACCCAGTGACATATTTATGTTACTCATTAATGATAAGGGCAAAATATAAAGGTAGAGAAACAGCACAATATTGCCAAAGTAAAATAAGTACCTCTTATGTTACTACAGCACCTAGGAGTCCCTGTCATCAATCAGAAGCCACTGTACTAAGCAATACATGAACACAGAAAAAAAATAAGACAGCCCCTGTGTCTAGAAACAAGACATGAGACATGCAGACAACATATCACCATGACATCTCAGCCAGTCAGCCTTGGCAAGACAGCAATATCACCACAGTCAGTTTTTCTGCTGCCATCAAGACAACAGACACCACTGAAGCCAAACAGGAGGCAACTGGAGCAGGCTGTGTGGAACTTTTTCAGTATTGAGATTTCTACTCGCTACAGCTGAGTCTGCCAAGTGTGCTGCTTGTGGCAGACGTCAGCTTCCCATTGAAAGCCAATTTGCAGGACCCCACCTATAGCAGGTTTTATGGAATGACATCTGTAATTCATTCCTTCAGTGTCTAAAAGTCATTTTCACTTAGTTTCTAACTTCATTTTTGTCTTCAGCTCATTACTTCAGTACTTGTATGAATTCAGCACACCCAGGAATTTTGGGGGAATTTCCAGTGCTTTTCTCCTTTAGGAAACCACATGTGAAAATTCAGACCTTCCTGAAGTTTTGCTGAGTGCCTGCTGTATGTGATTTCGGAATTCTATAAATCAACTACAGCTTTCCCATGCAGTATTGTTTTATGAAGCACCTAGAATCAACATTTAGCTAAAAATAAGCAGAAAGAGGAATAATCAAATAATCTAATTTCTCTTCATGAAGAGTTTTCAGTCAACTGTTGAATTCATATGATATATGTACCTGAATCTCATCGTCTCGAAAAGCTTGCTAGGACTGAAGGTCAGAAACTAGAAAGCTTCTATTGATTTCCTTCACTGGCCTGAATTCAAATCCTTTACTTTGTAAAATTTATGCCAATTCTAAAAAAAAAAAATCCCCAAAAATATTTCAACACAGTTTCCAGGCTGAAACTCAAGAACTGCTTTTTAAAATCAGATCTCCATGTAATAAAACTGCTATAAACATAAACCTTCTGTGCATGGTGTTTGGTTTTTGAGTTCTCCTTCCTGCTATGGGAATCTGTTCAGTCTCATGTTTTGCATGAGATTGTTTAGTCTGCCACTTTTTCGTCCTTCTCCCTAACTTCTCTTTAGTGTTCACACCAGACAGTCCAAATAAATACTCACATTACATTTAAGTTTTGTTTGTTACCGAGTCACAAATACTAAATAGTTTCTCCACTAAATAGATAGATATCTTTCCCATATCCGACCCAGATAATGTGTGATATGAGATATAAAGATTTAGTGTGTAAAAAACCAGAGAGAATTACATCCATTTAGCAAACCTAAGCCATTCTGCACTCCCTCCAGAGAGAAACAGGAGGAGGAAAAAAAATCTCCAGGGAGTCGACTGTAGTACATGGGGTATGCTCATCTGACAAACTTTCAGAGAGAAAATACTTTGTGAATGTGTGGAAGTCTGTGATCAATAAGAAGGACAGTGCTCTAGAAAGTTAGAAACTGTCCGCTTAGCTCCCGTAAGAATGGTAATTGTACATCTGGTGTCCTGAAATGCCTTCTCAGCTGGAGGGAGGAACTTGGAAGACGTAGTGAGTCATACTGCTGGCTTTTGATGTGAAAACCCTGCCAGTGAGTGCTTGTGGAATGTTGCTGTTCTCCCTCCGCCTGCACTCGGTGAAGCCGTCACCACACAGCACTTGGGGCTCTGGCACTCCTTCCACTCCTGTGTGCAGCACAGCTCTGCCTGCAGGACTGCGGTACTGGGGAGATCCTGCACACGCTGAGGCCAGCCAGAGCATCCCAGTGGATTTCACAAAGCTAGAACAAACCCCAGTCTGCACGGTTACCAAGCCAAGATAAAAATCTGAAAAGATACTGAGATGAAAAAGAAAGCTTTATCTGTTCAGTTGTTATGCAATGCTAAATACCTCCAGCTTACCAACTAAACCTGCTTTAAACCTACAAATCTGAAGTATACTCTTCAGTGCAAAAGACTGTCCAACAGTATAACACAGGTAGTAACTAGTTTCCATTCATCCTCAGTGAGCTCAATTAAAACTACCGGATTATAATTTGCTGCTTTTGCCTTATTTTTCAGTCACAGAAAGACACTTCTGTTTAAAGCTTAAATTAAGTATATTTCATAGTAATTCTTTACAGCAGTTGTACTTTCTTTGCCATAATATATCCTTTTAAGTTTATGTATCTTTCTTCTCTATTGCAAGACAGATTATTTCCATATTCTTAAATGTCTTCTGTATTACTTTTGAGAAGAGCTACAACTCTATTTTGGGGAGTCTTAACTGTTAAAAAAAATTGACAATCACAATTTTTATTATGAAATAAAAAGATTCTTCTTTCTGTATTCAGACCTCCTAGGTCCTAAGAAAGTATATTGCAGGTTATTATTTTTTGCCTTTTCAAAAAAAGTTAAGTTACACTATGCAATACTGGAAAGGAAGGAACCATAGCTTCTATATAGCCAGTAGCCAAACAGCATTTAACTTTAAATTCTGGCATCCATGATGTCTGACATCCCTTTTTCAGTACACTTATAGCTGGGACAGCCCCGTCGTCACCTGCCAAACTCATGAATGAAAACCACTGAGCACAGGATCACATGAATGCCTTCAGGCTCAGCAAAAGAAACTTTTAAGAGCAAAAGAAGCTTTACCAGCAAGAAAGTGTTTAACTGACCGTTACTATCTCAGACTTTACAGTATTTTTCAAGTTACAAAGCATCATGAAACACATTTTCTTTAAATCTGCATTTATAAAGTCGAAAGGCATAGAAAGACTTGTGCTTCATAAAGGACACATAAACATGATTTAATATTGACACAGCCTGAGTAGAATTTTTAAGTTGAACATGCAGTACTACAATGCACCCTATACATTTTTCCACTGACCCTCTAAAGCAAGTATAGCTTACAATTAATACTGGAAACAGGGTAACATATTTAACAAAAGAAATTTAAAAAATTAGGAAAAAAAAAAAGAACATAAAAGCTCATGAGAGATTTCCGATTCATCAGAAAGATCTTATGAGATGTCATGAGGAACTCCACATGGCACAAAAGAAGGGGAATCCAAGCAGTGACTACTCACCTACAGCTAAGACAAAATCAGCTATTGCTGGATCTAAACTGGTGACAAATATTCTCCAGTTACCTGGACAGCAGATAAATTATCACCCTCAACGTTGACTCTGTGTAGGGAAATTCAAGCAAAACAACACCCCCAGTTCTCTCTAATAGCTTTACAACTTAAAAAGAAACAAACAAAACAAACAAAAACCCCCAAAGCCCTAGCAATACTTAAAACATTCATTATGAAAGCACTGCTTTTAAAAGTGTATTATTCTCATGAGTATTATCATCATCTAGTGACTCTTGCTTTAAAATCTATTTAGCTAGAAGTCTTGAATGAAATAGCTTTTTCATGTAGGATGAACTGAAGACAAAAACCATCACCACCTCATTAAGCAGCACAGAAACAGAGCAGCATTATACATCTAGTTGTCAAGGAATGGTTTGCAAAAATGAAGATCACAATAATGCAAAAACTGACTCAAAGCACACAGTTTGATTTGATAACATTTTTGAAATCCCAGTACTGATACAGAGAATGCTCATATTACTCATTCTCGACTTCAAATTACTCATATTCTAAAGACATATGTTTATGTGTATTTTTATGTATACATATGTACATATATATATGAATCCTTAATATCAAATGAATTTTGGAGAACACAACGAATGACCAAAATTTTACAAACCACAATGAAATCAATAGACGCATATTGAAAAGAATCAGAGAACTAGAATGATAACCAAGTTTAGAATGTTTTCTTACAGAATTTGCTCAAGCTGCACACGCCTAGCATATAGCAATGTCTCAATCCAGTTTCAGAAACAATAAACAGGGTTATAAGTGCAAGATGTGTTTGTTATGCACATAATTTTCTTCTCTGTCAATCTTGAATATTTACAAAGGCCGTTTACTTGAACCTTTTCACATTCCCATGTGGATTTATTCATGCAAAGTCTTTTAATTAGAAGACCACAAATTGTAACAGTTACAGTTGAATTGTATCAGCTACAGTTCAGACAGAGTACCAAATTGCCCTTGACTCAAGAGCCAATACTAGGGATGCTTTCAGCACTAAAGGAAAGTTATTGCAAAATCAAAGAGAGAATTAACAGCAGAAGTTTAATACACAGAGACCCAGACATACTTTTTTCAGGACTTCAAAAAAGCCCTCATAGTATAGTGTGCTAATAAATGTACATTATAAGATTATAAAATTAATAAACCCTAAATGACAGCAATGAAACATGGGAGGTGTTTACATCCCTAAGCATTTCATTTATAGCTTTTAAACAGCATTGCAGACTGTGTTTAAAAAAAAAAAAAAGCAGCTTTTTTGGATAGGTTTGCAAGGTATTCAAGTAACGCCTACTGAAAGGCACCTCTGAGAATTTCTGTTTCAACAGCTAAAAGTTAAGTCTTATATGGAAAAGGATGGCAGTATAAAACCAAGTGTGTAAATACAGTTATACAGCTTAAAATTCTTAGTGCATATCAAAACATAAAAGGTCTTTGTTCCACTCCTTCAAACTGGCACGTATGGCTTGCTGCGAGATGTACCTGATGCAGTCTGGAGGCTGGCGTGCCACCTATGGTGGAAGTGTACTGTTGGGAAAAGAATCGTTTCTAGGGAAGCAGTAGAACATTTCTTTTCCATGGCTACATTCCTGGGGATGCAAGACAGTCAAAACAAACCCAACTGTCATCACTAGCACACCAACAGCAAGAATCAGGCAGGATATGAGGCTATCCGAATGGTTCCATCGCTCTTTGGACAGCCTTAGATAACATGCTGTTGGGATGATAAAGACAAGTGGAGTAGCACTCAGAACTCCCTGTGTGTGGGAAACAACAATAGAAAAAACCCGCATAAGCAAGTATATTTAGATGTGAAGAACAAAAAACTAAATTTTAAAATGGTTGTGGTTAGATTGATGCAACAGTAAAGCCAGAGAATAGAGCCCTTTTCCAGTGTTGCTTCATGGAAAATTTTCTTTTCAAAATCACAACTTGCAAAAATATCTGTAAAACTATTTGAAATAATTCAGACTTAAAGGCTTTTGCTTTGCTGATACAGAATAATATTTTATGTTTCAAGTACTATCATATCTGATTTCCAGATATTTCTTGGCTTCAGTCCAAACATAATAGTTCTGCAATACTGTAACTGACTTAAAATACTTAAGACCATTCCATATAGGAGTCTAGATATAATATTGCCTTTAAAAAAAAAAAAAAGTGGAAACATCATGTAGCAGTTCAAAGAATTCTGATCACTTTCTACATTTATGATCTGATTTTACTTCCCTATGAAATCAAAGCTCCTTCTGAGAGAGTAGAACACCTCTTATTAAAAATCCAGCTTCTCTTTAGATGCTCTCTTAGACAGATAAAAAGCACCTGCTTAAATGCTTTTATAGTAAAGCCACTGCATATTAACATGAGTTACATGCCAGAAGAGAGCACATTTATGCAGAAATTTTGAACACTTATTTTGTCACATACTTAAACACTATGTTTCTATGTAATTATGGTGAGGTAGTAATCAAGCCTAGTGAGTATCTTCGCACCATTATTTGTACAAAGTTTTGTATTTTTTTATGGTAGAACCTGTTAACAGTGATCAGTACAGACATCAAAAATAGGGACAAAGTATCTTCATAAAAACTGAGACACTTCAGTATGCGAACCAACACAAACTAGCATCCCAGTAAAAGAATAGCACAGAAAAATCCATGGACCCTTGACTCCCATATGACCAAATGGCCTCCCTGGGTACCATAAGGCTAACACAATGGCTTGTGTTTTATTTTAAAACCAGAAAGCAGCGAAAAAAGTAAGCAGAGTCCGAGAAACAGCAGGAAATGCCGTCTGTGATGGAAAACCAAAACACAGCTCTTCTGCTGGACAGAAAGCCTGCTGAGAAGACAGATCACCTTTCTTTCACATGTAAAAACTAATTTTTCTCTACTGGTGGATATCAAGACTGAGCAATCTTTCTAAATGCAATGATCACATGCGACAAATATGTACAGCTGTACTGTCAGATTCTCTCTGAAAAAGGAAAACAAAACATACCCACAAGATATAAGCTACCCACTCAAATGCCTGGCTATCAACTTCTATTTGTAACTGAATTAAGCTACCAGCTTGACTATTGAATAATTGCTTAGACCTCCCTGGGTAAAGATATTGCACTGATGGAACGTTTGCTTTTGAGTGATTATTTTAAAATAATTTAATTCCAAATAGGAATCACACATTTTTATTCCTGCTAGAAAGACTCACTGGCATTTCTCTGGTGTACATTTATTCTTAACATATTATACCATATAATAAACGTAAAACATACACATATATAGACATATATGGGCACACATAGTTAATTAGGTTCATTATAACAGTATTCAGATATCTGGCTGGAATAGGCATGTGTGTATGTATGCACACATTTAAATACTCTTATTGGTGTCACGGACAGGTGAATTTTCTGCATCTTTAATGTAAAAACACAGGGAAAAAAAGATGGAAAAGAAATTACCAACAGATGCCACGAATGAGAAATTTTAATGGAAACATGCATCCTAGCCAAACTAATAGCAATATTGTTTATTTTGAGCTGGTTATAATTTGGAAAGGATCAACTGAGAAGAAACCATATAGGTAACTATTTTAAATAGAAGGTAATTGGATAGCTTATCTGAATAGTCGGACATGTCCTATAATGTTATTGTAAGCATGACCTGCTAAATCACTGCTACAAAATCACTCATTACTGCTCGGTTAGCAGACAAACTGCACTGTAGAGCAGAACAGTGTACATGTATCATAATGTACATACAGGTACATGTCTCATGTACTATAAAGAACAACTCTCTCCATTTTGTTCCATCAGTTTTAGGTAAGCGTGCAATATATGGCTTGAAATCATCAATGAATGCATGGACGGGGATGTATGGAGGCAGTTCTAAAGTATTTCTATAGAGAAGCAAAGGCTCCCCTTAAAAAGTTTTCTCCACTTTCTAACTTTTGTATCCTAGAGTATGATATTTCCACATCTGCTTTATTTATTAAAAATAGCTGACCTGAACAGAAGGTAAACTGTTAAGACAAAAAGTGTTTATCATAATGTAGATTGGACTTATTTTTAACATTTCCTTTAATTAAATGTACATTCTGTGCCAAAACAGACTGACTTCCTCTGTTAAGTCTGCTTTGCTAACTAGTAGTCTCGGACTCCAATAGACTACATGGCAGTTCCAGCCAATCAAGTTACTTAATTGTACAAAAACTGCTACAAGTCAATAAGTGCCTTGTGCATGTGCCTGGTAAGCTCCATCTCTGCTACGAGGTGATACCAGACACAGGAATGTTTACTGGTAAACAAAGCAGTTTCCTCCTAAAAATCATACACTCAGTGAATTTTCTCAGTTTTGCTCCGTTTTAAGCCCAAACCAGGGAAAATTCCAGTTACAATCTCTGTGGTCTCACTCCTATTAGGTCTCTTTCTTTTTTTTTTTCCTTCCCCCGCCTCTCCCACTTTGTTTTTTGCCCCTTTGGCACAAGGCAGACATTAGGATCTGCCCCAGTCTCTAGTAACTTGCCAACTTCATCAGAAGTAGGGATTAGAGAAATAAATGCTAGATTCAGTCCTGCAGTACATTTAGCATGAATATTTTAGTGACATCGACTGCAGATTAAATACATTGGGTAAGTCATTGCCACTTGCCGTATCTCCAGAACTGTTCTAAAAGCCCTCCCCAACTACATGAACTTCCTGAACTTGCTTTCTCCTTTAACTATTTGATTTCAAAGCAGTGAATAATTCCTTTTTTCCTACTAACATTTCCACCGACTACTGTGTTGAATTACATAAGATTTTCAGTAGAGCTGTGAATTTTTCAGAGTTCTGTTTTATAAAAAAAGTGACTTATTTAATAAAAGAGTATACAGGTTCACTTACATTCAGTTCTAAAACTATTCCAAGGCAATCATACAATAGTGATACACCCGTCACCACAGCAATGATAACCACTGTCACAACAATATGGAAAACTGTTGAAAGGCTCCCATGAAAAAACACATTGGCAATCACCTGAAACAGAACCACAATTTTAAACCTTGATTTTGCTCTTTATGTTAACAAACAGGTTATCCCAAATCTTCTAACTCTAGGAAACTAAAGGAATGGGTGAGAACACACCGACTGAATGCTACCGATATTGCTTCAAGAAAACATCCTCATCCGCTTCCAAAAATAACTCACAACAAGCATTACCAAAATTGCAAAACACTTGCAAGACTGACTTACTTATACCTGCAGGATTTAGAGTATACTCACTTTCTTCTCAGTTGCCCACTACAGAATGAAAACTACTTACAATTATTTACTGAACAGATGGATTTCCTAGATGGAGATAGTTTCACAAAGCAAAACTAGTAAGCATGATAAATATGCTATTTGTGGCTGTTCTCGACATAATAAAAACAGTGACATTTGTGCCAAACTTGAAATTTTAAGTAGTCTTGATATTATTATTAATATAATATTGGATATTATTATAATAAATGTAATACAACATTATATTGCCAGAATCTAAACAGTACAACTAGTACCTCATACTCATTGCATGCAGCAGGACAGGATATGCTGGTATTTATTACAGATCAACCATTGACTTCAGCTACAATATGTATTAATAATGGGAGAATATTATTAATATATATAAAAGGGAGAATGCAATAAATTCTTACCTCTCTTGTCACAAAACATTCAAGGGGGAAGGTCAGAATTACAGTAACTCCATAAAAAAACCTTCCAAATGTAGCAAGGTTGTCACCTCTACAGTAGTTTTCAAATATATCTCCTGAGGCACAGCAAAACAGCAGTTAGTTTGAATTTCATGTCACTTGCCTATTTGCAAATTGAAGCATAAGTTACTGGAGTTACTACTAATTGAGACTTTCTGATCCCCTCTCCTGACACACATCAAGACACTGTAGTTACCAACACAAATTAAATCCAGGGGGAACTTTCACTTTATCCTACAAGTAGCCATGTTTTTATTTCAAGTAGCATTTATCTTTCAAAAAGATTTTAACACATACACTTTAGAGTTTGTCATCTGTTATCTTCTCCTTAGCATAGATTTTGTATGACATGCTGGTGTTTGTTTAAATAAACACGTGACAGATTCAGAAAGAAAGCTTGTATATAAAAGATAGGTTTCCTGGAAAAATATAATTCCTAGAACAACAACAATTACACAAGGAAGACTAAGGAGGCACCTCTGGAGAACTGCATTACCCCAATGGTATCTAATCACAGCTGGCAAGCTACATTTAAGAATTTCAAATATTCCGACCCTGAAAGCCCATTATAGATGTACGGATTATTAGCTAGCAAATCTTACATCTAAGAACAAAAGCATTGCTCTGGAATTCAAATCATCATCTTGCTTAGTGTTTACCACAAATAATCTAGAATAATGATCTCTGAGCCACAAGAGACATTGCAAGATAGTGATCAGACGATCTATCGGGTCTTTTCTACTCAATTACTTTACTGTCTTATGATTCACTACTTTTATGATCACAAGAATACTGAAGAAGCAATAAGATGTACTTCAGAGAAAACAGCCAGAAGATTTTGAGAAGGGAGACAGAAGGTAAGACGGAACCTGCTTACAGTAGAGTCATACGCTGAGGAATAGCTGCAGTCAGAGCTTTCTATACCTGAAATATCTCAGCCTGTCTGCACTTAATTGAGCTATGGTTGCATCTAGGACAGTAAGTTATTCTGCATAAACAGCACTGGAGGAGAGATTAACCAGTTACCCACATGCTACAATTCCTCTGTTCTCAAGTACATGCTGGTGCTCATCAGGAAAGGGAAAAGCTTGGAAGCCTCCTACAATTTGGAACAGCACTATTAAATAACAGAAAATCTGTTTCCTTATGAAATATGTATTTTTCCTGAAGAAGCTAATGCACTGAACAAATGTATTCCCTGTTGTTCTGAAAGCACCTTTTCCACTTCAACAAAATGATGGTCAACAGTATGATGTAACATTGATTATATGTATTTATACATGTATTTATATTAATACACACACAGAGGTGACATTAGGATTAGTTACAGCAGAACAGCTGTTGTAAATACAGGCAATATCTCTAAGTTAGAGCTAGGATGTTGTATTAGCACAGCCAGGAAAAGATACAGGAGAATGTACAGAAATATATGTATTCCAGCCACCCTGTAGAAAAATCAAGGTAATTTTTGTTCTTACTGCTCTCTGCTTCTAGACCATGTGGCTGAATTACAGATGTTTACACCTTAGAGGTATTATGATTATCACAGAATCACAGGATCACAGAATGTTAGGGATTGGAAGGGACCTCGAAAGATCATCTAGTCCAATCCCCAGATCATTTAGTCCATCTTGGAAGTATTCAATGGAGACTTTCACCAGTGAGGCTTGCACTTCTGAATCTGGCACCTGTTGCCATCCTGTTTTGCTTGTTGGGTAACTACAAGGAATGTCCTAACTACTTCTGTCCAAACATAGTATGATTTGGCATTTTTACAATCACTAAGATATTAACAGCTAAAGTCAGACAGAAAGGTAGAAATGTAAGGATTACAGCAAGCTCCAAAATTCAGGGATCAAGTAGTTTACCTTCTGTGTATCCTGTAAAAGTCATATATCCACATGCAGCGAACATTACACTGATAACAACAGCGAGTGAGACAGACACATGTGTGACTCGAGACCAGTTCTTTAATGTGGGTTCTTCCAGAGACCCATATATTAAAAAGCTGTTATGGTTGCAGATGAATGCTGAAACACACATGATAGTTAAAGCAAATGTAGGAATTCATGGATATAAAATACATTTACGGAGTATATATTCCAAGGTAGGAGAGACACAGCACAGTCATTATTAAATATGAACTTAATCTTGAAATTAGTGGCAAAGATAAATGGCTTGAACTTTTACTTACTTATTTGATTTTGGTGAAGGTTATATTAATCCTGAGAGGATTCTGATTACTTTACCCCAAAATGCCATGCCATTTCCCATTCTCTCCACCTCACTTTCCTCTTCCTGCTCTTCTTTTGCTTAAGAATCCTACAGCAGTTTTGAGATTTTTTTTTTAAGTCCACAGAGTCATTTGCTACTTTCAGACTTCCTATAACATCCGTTGTAGGCAGCAGCAAGCATTGGGAGGCCTCAGATTATCACAGCGTTAACAAGAAGTAACGTACCAGCTCCTCCAGGCAGGAACAGATTTTAGAATGAGGATAATGGAGGCGAGTTGAGATGCACCTGAGTGGTTCATTGTGAGAAATGGGAAGCCACAGGCACTCTCTAGTGAATGTTCACATTGCAGTCTAAGTTTTTTTTCTGTTAGAGGTTATCTGAGAGAATGCAGAACAATGGCAGCCTCCTCAGTTTGTCAATCAGACTAACCCTGTTGGTGCAGGCATTTTAAGATGACCTGGGCAGTTGAGCTGGATTCACGCACCACAGTACCGTCCCTGCTACAGCAGCAATAGCCTGTAGGGCCAGATAGGCAATGGATGGGGATAACGTCTTAAATGATAACAACTAAATTCACCTATATATGACTCAAAGTCAACTTCATTTTTTTTCTAAACCATCTTAACATGCATTAAAAAAATTACAATTAAAAATATTCAGTTTCTAAGTCCAAAATACTAAATAATTTCTTAACAGTTTATCTGAATATTGAAAATACAAAAAAAATTACTTACCAAATGACATCACCCCAATGGCTTGTACTGCATTTGGTTTTGCAAATGTCCACGCATTTTCTGATTTGGGTCTAAAACAGACATTTGTTTTAACAGATTATTCTCTTTTCAACTATCAGTTATTAAAAATAATTTAAAATACTATGCTGTAATACAGAACTCCTAGTCAGGTCTCCAGAACTCTCTGAAGTAGGCCACAGTGTTGATCAACATTAAGTTCAAACCAGAGACATACTCTTCTCACCTTGCTCGTTTTGATTAAAATATTTCTGTAACCAGTTTTTACAGCCAAAAATGTCAGCATGTTTCAGTGACCAGTTTTGTAAATGAACTATTCAAGTCGTCATATACCAAATAGCAGCAACAGTGAAGGTAAAAGCTGTTACTGACTCTAAGGTTATCTCAACCCAAAATCTCTATTTAAAGGCAATTTCTTCCTTTGAATTTGCACATGTAATCCATGCAGTCTAGAGATGCATTTTCCTAGGCTACAAATCAAGTAAGACACTTCACCTTTCTTTAAACCTGTTCCAACTATTCCTTATAATAGAGGGATTCCGCTAGTTGCCAAAGGAGTGATAAAATAAAGTATAAGAGAGTATATGGAGACTTTTACAATCAGTCAAGAATGTAATATCCCCCACATCTGCTCCTCTAAGATAAGCCCACAGTTTTGGACCTGTGGTTATTTTAAGTCTTAGAAGAGGACCACAGAAAACCATCAGCAATCTTTGTTAAAATCCATTCGATGCATGAACTTTCTCTCTGAATAAAGAATTAAAATGAAGGAAAGGAGAAGGACATGAAGCACTCTTTTCCAGAAATAACAAGTGAAATTCACAAGCCAGTTGAACATTATAAGTGTAGAAAAAGCAACAGTACAGAGAACTTGCTCTTAAAAAGTCACCTGCTGCTAACTTTGCTCTGGTTTTGTTTACAGGGAAAGCTGCTGCCACCTGAGAGCTCAGCTGCTATTTTCCTACTGCCCGAGAAAGCAGCACGACACTCGCGCCAGTTCTATGGAGGTAACAATGGCAGCTTTGTCTCTGCCCCTGTCTGCTGACAATTAGCTGGTTTTGACAGCCATAGTAGTAGATGCTATGCTAGGTTTCATTGCTTTCAAATGTTTAAATTCCACCCCCACTCACTAGAAAGGAAAAAATGACCAAAAAGATATTGCTGTTTCCCCTTTCAGAACTCCTATCTTACCATTTCTTGACAGCTCAAATAGTCAATCCTTCCTTTTCTATATTAAAAAAAACAGATTTACGGTATTTAATGCACATTCAGTTCAGACTTAGAGCACCTTTTCAGCTCTTAAGCTGTTTGCTAAGCTTTGCTTTGAAGTGACCAGAACCTGAGCATCAAAATCAAGTTCAGTTCTTTGTCCTCTGATGCAGTATATTGTCTTGACTACTGTAACATACTGTTTCTAGTTTTAAGAAAAAAAAATCAATAATATTCCAAAATAAAAATAGAATATGGAAAGCTACCATTGCAACTCTTCCATTCTGTAACCACTAGAGGTCAGCTTTGATATCAAATAAACAGAATGAAAATTTGTTTTATATTATTCTTTGGCAACAGAACTTGTGAAAGCCTCCATACCCCCTTTTCTATTAATAATTAACATTTAGATTATCCAATACCCTATAAACCAAAGTATTTTTTAAATGCACAGATATAAAGAATACTTTTGTCTGAAACATTTATGTGAAAATGGTACATCCTGCACAATAGTATAGCTATATTATAAGCTCCTATAAATAGGGATTTAAAAAATGGAATGTAGAAAGCATCTTAATTTCAGTTGAAATTTTTTCAATAAAGTGGACAAATTATCGACTAAAAAAAAAGATCACAGGAGATAGTTTTCCTCATGCACAGTGTTTGCTTATGCACAAGCAACATACCAAAATATAACTTTGCTTTATGGATGAATGACAAATCAGATTGGGAGTATTATTTGGGGGAAAAAAAATCCAAAAGCATAAAATCCTGCTTATTTAGCAGCTTAAGAAAATAAATCCCTTCCATCTAAATTCCTTCTAGTTGCAGAAGGCAGGAAGAATTTCGGATCCACAATTTGAACATTTCCAGCGGACCGCAATGGCATACAATGCACATTGGTACATACAACATACGCAACAGTATATGACTGCTCTTTACAGTAAGTCATACACTGCTGCATGTATTTTGAAAAACATTTTTGTACCTTCAGAATAGATGGTTCTCATACAGGTGTGATATGTAAAATAAGAAGTGAAAGGAATGCAGTAAGAAATTTCATTTCTGAGCATTTAGAACTGAATCAATAGCTCTAGAGTTCTGAACATACCAACGACAAATCATCCCCAAGTCCAATCTGTAAGACAGACAGACTTACGCAAAGCTCCTGGAAAAGTGTGCAGGTGACACAAAAGTGTCTACCTAAAATGAGACTTCAGACTAGGAAAGATAAAATTGAGTCAGGAAACAGTTGCCATTCATTATGGAAGAGCCATACAGTGAATAATAACTTAAAATGACTGACAAGACAAAGGACACCTAATGGAAATATCAAGTGTCAAGGTAAACATACATACATTCATATGAACACATGTGTCTGTATAGCCAGATGCATATATTGGCTGAAAAAGTCTATCACAAGAACACCAGGTAACACAATACCTGTTCTGCTTTTCCAATCTTGCTGCTACTGTTCAAGATAGAGTTGTGGTTTGTGGGGTTTTTTTGAGATGGACCTTTGTTCTGACCAGTCTGACCTACATTCTTGTTAGGAATTGTTAAGGGAAGATTTTAACTGCTGCTCATACAAGAGCAGCAGTAGCTGGCAAATAAGAATGAATGCCAAAAAAAGCTAGTTTACTGCTCCTCACTCAGTGTATAAAAACACAGGCTCTGCCTGCATGAACACAAAGATTTTTTCACGTTGGAGAAGTAGTTAGATGGAACAAAATGAAAGTTAACAGAATAAATAAATTTGTGATACTAAATGCATTTGTTGAGAGCTGTACTATCATATTAGAAGTTGTAACACAAAGCAAAAGCTGAAAGGTAATAAAACTGTGATTCTTGGAACAAAAATAGTAAAAGCTCAAACAAAATGACATTCCAGGTGAGATCCCAGACAGTAAAAACTCTCAGCTGAAAGTAAGACAACAGCAAGATAGACTGACAATGAGAACTGTCCATAGGAAGATAGTGAAGGCCAATGATGAAGAAAGCCTAGAGCTTAAGAAAATAAGACCCTACCCAGTCTTAAATATATTTAAGGGAAAGTATAGCATAATAAACACGCTAGTGAGTTCAAAAACGGTTTTGAAAATATGCGCATTTATCTACATAAGAACAGGGGAAAATTCAAAGAACAAATGGACCAGGCAAAAGTTAAGATGTCCTAACGGGGTAAAAGGCATTTCGCACCCAGATCCTGAGTAAGAGTCGGACAAATTTATTTGGCAGTCTAAGACAGGGTATCTTCTACTTCTTGTAATACATTTACAGTATAGTATTCCCCATCTTAAGATCCACACTATGCAAAAATCTTTTCTGTCATTTATGAAGAAATGCTGCCAAATATAACACAACAGCAGAGTGCATCAGAAGCAAAATATCTTTAAGGAGGAGAAGAGAAACATACATCCCTGATCTCAACCCAGCTTGCAGATAGGAAACACTGATTGAAAAAAAAAGTTAATTTCTAGAGAGGAAGCAAAGTCATATGTTTGACAGGGGAGCTACATGTTGGAATGACCAAAGACTTCCATTGTTTTGGATTGAAGATTAGTGACAAAACACCAAGTTTAGGTGCAAATCAGCAGTTAATCAAAATAATCCAAAAACACACGGCAAATTAATTCAGGTTTAATTCAACAATTCGGACACTTAGAAACCTAATTGTTCTAAGTTAAAATAGATTTTTAGGTTTTGTTTAAACTTTAAGCATTTAAAAATATTGAAAAAAGTTTATAGATGCTGAATATAACTTAAATTGATATAATGGAAAGAAAATGAGTAATGTTACATCAGCCTTGAATTTTATATTAACCAAAGTCATCTTTGTTGTTAAAGAACACAGAAAAGACAAAGCTATATGTCATCCCCACTTAGTTACAGCTGCTTTAACTCTTCTTTCTTCCTTAACGGAATACTTAGCAGTTCTGTAAATATACAGTAGCTTAGGTTTTATTTTTTCATTTCGTCACACATTAAAGTTTATCTTTTCTTACTATTGGATTATTTATATGAAGGAAAGAATCAACTTTCTACTTTTTTTTCCTGAACACTTGGTGTTTCATCCCTGTGACCAGCTGCCAGTTGAGTAATTCTCAGATCCTATTTATATGTAGCAGATGCTCTTGAAGTTTTTCCTAGAGCTTTATGTATTATGCAGACACTGACATCATAACAATCTTTCCAAAAGAACACCAAATTAAAATTATCCACCCTTACAAGCTACATAAAATATTGCTTTTATAGCAATGAATGTTAGTTTCAGCTTTGAAGCATCTAGTTATTTTATGCAGTATTAACATACTGTACATTTACAGTTTGAAATCATTCTAACCCATTGTTTTTGATCACAGCAGCAGGATACCCAGCTATAAGGAGGTGGAAATAAAATAAAGAACGGATCATCAACATGTATTTTTATACAACATCTTGAACTACTGAGAGTAACCTTTGGTCCAGAATGTTCATTATGTCCTTCAGGCAACAATAATCATAGGGATAATATTGATTGAAAGCAAAACTGGGGAAAAAAATAAGGTACCTCAATTTCATATTTGTCATAAAAGGAAATAAAATAAATCAAATAATATCTCATCATAAATACATTCTTTTATATTCTTTTTTTCCTGAAAACTAGCAATAAAATAACATTCCTATAATATCCCTCGACAATCCACTCCACTCCCAAAGCAGATTAAAAAAAAAAAAAACAACAACCAAAACAAATTAAAAAACCCCAAAAAACAACAAACAACACCAAAAAGTGTAACATTCCAAAGACTTATAATTGCCATTTTTCAGCCTACAGTTTCAAGTACATCAAAGCATTAAAACCAGCAACAATGTTGTTTCACTGATCATCTAACACATAATATTCTCTGTTGTCCAAATAATAGATACAATTTTCAACTACCAACATGAATTGCATTTAAGCAAAAAGGCAGTTTTATGATCCCCAGATAATCTTGTTGTACTTCTCAAAGGGAAGCAATCTTCTCTTTGAAAAATCTAAAGGTAAGCAAAAACTGATTACTACTCAGAGAGTAATTATCAAAGCAGGAAGATATCTGAACAGGATTCCACTGGAACCTGACCTGAGCCCAGCACTTTCTAATGCATGCAGCAGTAACTTGAATGATGGAACAAAAAGTGAGAAGCATCCTTAACAGAAAGCATGAAATGTGCAGTTATCACAAGCATGCTAGAGAACAGAGTGAAAAAAAGAAATATCATCTGAGAAAGTGGTATTAAATTCTGTAGTGACAAATTCTGCAGTTATGTAGGGGGAAAAAAGGCTTCATGAGAGCAGAGCAGGGGGCAAACAAGCAAAAAAACCCCAAAACTTCATGAGAACAGAGTAAAAGAAAGGAAAAATTGCCAGCTCACTGTTCTGTAGAGAAGGGCTTGATGCTTCTATTAGACTGCAAACCCAAGACACTTCCACAATGTCATGCTGTTTTCCAAAAAGGCAAACATCAAACTAGGTTACATAAACAGGAGCATGGCAATCTCCAAAATATACAGTTGAAAGGGTCCTCAAGACGCTTTGCACGTAAGATACTTCAATCTTTCTTCTCTGCTCCTCAGTGGGAATACCACTGGCAGGTGGGGCACCACGATCTCGCTTCAATTTGCAGAGAGCTTAAGGCAGCCATTGAGCATGATGGTAGCACAGGAAATCAGAAGAACACTAAAGGAACTGTCTTTGCTTAGTCTATAGAAAGGATCACCAAAGGGGGACAAGTTACAGCTCTTTACAAGTGTTTTTTAAGCATTTGAAAAAGAATGAACAGTTTGCTGTCAATTTCTGCTGTGGTTAGGCCAAGAAGCAACCAACACAAAATGCAGTAAAAGAGACATTTGATACACATTTAGGAAGAACTCATAAGAAAAGCCTAGTTAAGAAATGGAATGGGAAATCATGGCATCGCCAAGAAGAAACTAGGTAACCACCTGTTATCAATGACAGGCACGCCATCAGTTCTGCCATGTAACAATGGTAGGGATTAAACATTCTGTCTTTGCCCCATCAAGCCTTTATCTAGGATTGTACAAATTCTTTTCCCATATGACAGATCTGAGGACTGCATTTAATAATCATTATTTTTAAAAAAAGTCTTTGAAATCTCCAACTTCTACTGTACTGTAATAAGGATTCACAGTAAATGACATATTTACTTGGTTCACTTGTTATAATACTATGAGGGACCCACACTAAAGTATATTAGTGTTCTTTATTCTCATTGAAAAAAAAAGACATGGCATATCATTATACCATTAATGAAATACTAGCAGAAAGTTTTAATAATTAAAGCATATGTCTATTTCTAACTGTAAAATACAAATCGCAAAAACAGTAAAAACAGACTTTGACAGAATGTTTGTGAGGCAAAAAAAATTATCAAGTTTATCAACATGCTAGATGTATTTTTGAATACAAAAAGTATAAAGGCAAAATGGAAGTCTCTAAAGAATTAAAAAGTAAAACTTCAAGAATCACTCAAACCCCAGCTTTACTTATTGTAACAAAAAAACCCCACGCATTCCATAATTTTCAATACATCACAGCTGTTACCATACTATACAATACATAGCTTCTTCCTTTTTTAACAGGAGATTTTGAGATTACCCTGTCAAATACTCCTTTAACACACAGTATGAAAAACATGCTGCCTCAGAAAGATGGTGAGGGGGAAGTCCCACGCTGTCCCAAGTGCCTCATTTTATGTATGACAGACAACATCATCTGGTACAACTTTAGAAATTGCTATTCTAGTCATCTTCCTAGCATTAAACATGAATGCCCTGCAATTAACCCATGTATCACAGTAGTAAGACAAAGAATTATGCATAACGCTGCTGAAACAATCATGGTGGAAGAATCCACTACTTACAGAAACAGCAGAAATACTATATAAAACTACTGCAATAAATAAAAAAGCACATTCAGAAACAGAGTTTGTCATCTTCATTAATATATCTTCACATTTAAAAGATAAGGAAAAAGGCAGACCTTCTAGGTCATAAAGGAAATATAATAGATTTGTAACACTTTCTTGCAATATAGTTATAAAAATATTGCCACAATAAATGCTTGTGTGTACTAAATTGTCTAGAACACTCCAATGTCCAATGTTAAATACTACTTTCAGAGTAGGAGCACTGGAAAACAGTTCTGCATGCTTATATTGTTGTTTTCTCAAATGACAGAATAAAGTTTTTACTATTGTGTCCTCCATTTTCATTATTTTGAAAACAAATTTTATTATGAAATAGATATTAACAGAAAAAGAAATACTCCTAAGATACTATCTATTTTAAGATTGCTAATATAGGCCTTCTGATGATAATGGACAGAATTAAAGATACCTCAAATGACAGATAACCTCACATGCCCATTCAGAAGTCACTTGCTATTAGCCATATACCTGCAATTTCCAATTAATCGGTAGGTTTTTTGAGGCTTCTTCTACATTTGTTTATGTACAATAGAAGAAGAAAAAAAAGGATAAACTAGGTTTTAGCTGTTCAGTTTGTATTACTGTTAATACAGATTTATTTTTTCAATTATTTATCCCTCCGAAAACAGCCATGTTCCAAAACTGTGCAGATACAAGTAATAGCGAAATAGCAGATTCCCCATGATCAAAAATTCACTTTGTGGCAAGCATAAGAATACTCACACTTGTGGACTGAGTGTTACTGTTCTCACCATCACAATAATCAGTATGACGATGGTTAAAATCAGAGAAATAAGAGATACCTGTAAAGGTAAAAACACAAATTCAGTCAGTAAGCTGCTGAAAGGTTGTCCCTGATATTCCCATTTAAACATTTCTAATCAACAGAGCTCAGCATTTCAAGATCAGGCCTGTATCACCCAGTGCTTTACAACATTTGAGTTCTACCAGCAGTAGATGGAAAAATTCCAGCGATTCATATTGAGACCAAAGTTTTGCTTAAACTATTCCAACCTTTCTGATATTTCTTGGGACAGAAGACAGTCTGAACTTCCAAACTATTTAACGTGCTCTAGCCAGATGTAATTGAGTTCAAATACATTAAATTATGACTCGAACTTATTTTCTAGTGGCATATAGAAAAGTAGGCTAAAACTCAACCGCTATTGTGATTTACCTTTCCCAGTTTTGCTATGTCTCGATATAAAGACAGAGGCAAGGTAAAGATGATGGTGGTAAGAAGAATTATGAAGTGATGATCAGTAAGCACATTATCTGGTCCAACTAAATAAAAAAAGAAAATAATTTATTTCTCCAGGAGACTAACACGAGGAACAGATTATTAACTTTTTAAAGGCTAGGAGTAACAAACTCCAACATTGAGCAGGTTTTTATCCCCTTTATTCAAGCTAAGTAACACTGAAATAAAGACTAGGCCTTAACTAACTTTGAGAAAGCTATACATAGTGTGTACATAATCACAAGAATTATAGCAAAATTTGGACGTCTGGCATTTCTACAAATAGATTAGTATGAATTTAATTCATCATGCCAGGTTTGATGTTGGCAAACTGCAAGTAAAATATTCTACTACTTCTTTCAGCTATTTACTCTTCAGGATTTTTGACACTGTGTGTTGGCATCAATTACTGTGCTGTTGACAATAAGCAAATTCTTAAAGAACAATCCCAAAACAAATTAATGTTGAGGTTTCTTTTGAGCACCTTTTTTCTTGCCGTCAGCTGGCTTCCACTTGCAAAATACAGACTATCGTGTGAAGGCAACAATAATGTTATAATATTCCCTGCAATCAGTGGGAATTATTTGTACAACTGGTGTTTTTTTCAAGCCAATGACAACTTACAATAAAACATATCTCAGTTTCAAGTCAGACTACCACAAATCACGGGCTTGAAAGAAAGCTTGCTGCATAATTATGGCTGGAAAGTGGCAATTGACATGGGAAGTCTCCGTTCAGTTTCCTCTGTTCTTTGGGAGATCATAATGCTTTGCCACCTCTTTCCAGGCAGGCATTCTACCAGCCACTTGAAAAATATGTGCCGTGCCAGGGTTTCCTCCTATTACAGAAGTCATATTGTGTATAAATCATTGGATATTCACTGTCACTATCAACCTGATCAGGTATTCACAGAACAACAGAGTGTGACAGTTAAAACTGCATCCACACCTTGCAGGCTTCACCTACCAAAAATTATAGTCCTCCCGTGGAAATCAAACAGTTCACACAAATACTGATTTCCACTTCATTGCAGACACGTTCTTTTTAGTTTACTTTGCCAGTGAAGAATGTTTTAACTTAGTTGGCCTCCCGCTAAAGTAGATGGCAAACATGCACATAAATTGCTCCACTGATTCTGCTGTGAAAACTTAACAACAGAGGAAGTGTAACAAGTGCATGAGCTAAAAAGCTCAAAAAGCCACATCTGGCTTTGCAGTGAATATCCAAGAGAACTGAAAGTTACATATGCAGTTCGTGACCAACTATTACAGATATCCTTAAGTATTAAATCCATTATATTACAATATTTGCGAGCCATCCAGAATTATTCACTAGAAAAAGTGCCATTTCAGTATTCAAATGATAGAGGAAATATCTAAAAAAGATTACAAAATATTATGATCTTGTAAATATACCACTGTGGAAGACTCATTCTATTCGCTTAGTATTTCACTGAAACATGTGGTCTCTTCACTGACACTGAGTTCAATGATAACCAAGGACCAGGATTCATAGTATTTATTTGAGAAAGACTTATTAAAAAAAAATCCCCAAACCACATTCATATAAATTTACTTCACGTTCTCAACTGGAACTATATTTAAGAGTAATTTAGAAGCAAATTAACAGATAGAGCTTCAGATTCACACAGGATGCTAATCCCTTAATGCTTATGCTATATTCCTACCCAATACATTTTCCCTGTTCTGAATTTTTTAAATGCCTCTTACCTCCAGGAATTCTCTGAAAAACTTTAGTTAAAGTATCTCCTGCTATTATGTTGTAACTGATCATAGCTTGAAGAAAATAATATTTTTTGTTAGTACAAGTTGAATACGAAATATTTGATAAACATTTAATACACATATTTCATAGACTTCAGGATTATAGACCAGTATCCCTCTTGCATGAATTCTGGCTAGCACGAACAACTTCTAAGTTTCAGGTTTCAAACAAAATTTTAAAAAATTCTTTAACACTCCCTTTTTTTTTTTTTTTTTTTTTTTTTTTTTTTTTTTTAAACAGGTACAACCTAAGTAAGAATCCAGTGTGATAAGCAAGACTGTTGTGCTGCCCTGCCATCTACACTTACTTCAGAAGAGGAAAAAAGGCTTTTAAAAATTGTTTGTTTCTAACAGCAGTTCTTTGTAAGTTTATTTTCAAATTCTTGTTTCTATTTAGTAAACATCATGCTTTGTCTAATAACCCATCTCACAATCAATTGCACGGGACTTCCTAGTTCATGTAAAACGTTAGCAAAATCTTTAATCAAGAAGAAAGGAGGAGAAAATAGATGAAGACATCAGATATTGACACCCATTCCTTCTTCTCATTAATAAGAACTATGGCCATAACATTAATATTTCGTTCTTATCTTATTCTACACTAGAAATGTGTATATGTGTGCGTGTATACATACACACAAATTATATACATGTGGTCTTCACCATTTAGACAGCATACATATAGGTATTGACCTTAACTATTGCATAAATATTCACTGTTGTGAAATTTTAAGTCATCATCACTACTTATAGAAACAAGTTCAAGCACATATGTATAACTAGTTCCATGGCAAAGACTGAGATCTTTACAATTCTTTTTCATTTGATCTATGAAGTAGTAATTATACTGTTTTTAAGTCAACATATATAACATTGTTGCCTGCAGTAACAGTAACTCGACTCCCTTGAAAATCTCAGCTACCTGTAATAAATTCAGACTGATAATTACCAAAGTAGGAATTTTGGTCTGGGACTCTGTGGTCACTGAGTCCAGACTTGGTATCTCAAGTTACAACCTCTTGCAGCCCCATGTGTGAACATATCAAGCCTATTTAAGATTCGATTTCAGGCTATGAATTTATTTTAAACTTCTGGTCTAATTAATTCCTGCCCAGATTATACCTGTTTGTTCTTTTATTAGTTCTTCTTCAAAGGGGTCTTGACCGCCCAGTCTCCTAGTACCTCATTGTGCATAAGGCTGAATTAATGCTTTTAAAGAGCAATGACATCACATAATATTCAGGCAAGATCTGATGAGTGGCTTCTCCAAAGACAGCAATACTACATTTTTGGAAAAATATTAATTCAATATACTCCTAAGTCATATTTTTCTTTTGTTTCAGGAACATCAAATGTGTATTCTGTTCCTCATTCTAGAACAGAATCTCTTCTTTACTATTTCTCATAGCTACTTTTGTCACTAATTCTTAAGTGTGCAATCGCGAATTTCTCTGCTATGACATTTCAGTTCATTTCTATTATTCTGGTCCTCCAATTCATCGAATTCTTCCCCAGTCCTTCTTCAGAAAACACCAAATAATTTTTTCTTTTTTATAGGAAAGAGGCATATACAATGTATTCCTTACAGAGTTCTTAATATTTAATCAGTGAAAGAATGAGGTAATGTGAAAAAGCTCGCTATTTATAAAACTTAAACATTTTTATTTTATGTGATCTTACCAATAAATGGATATAAAAATTGAAGAGTTGAAAGAATCAGATAACCTACAAGACCATATGTTTTTCTGACCAGCTCTTGATAGGTGTTGGTACTGGAGAGGTTTCCTCCTTTAATCAGTAATATAATGGAATAATCTGTTAAAATATAAAATTACTGTTAAAGACAGTATGAACCAACTTCACTCTTTAAAAAAAGTCTGTAAAAACAATGACACTGAGAAGAGCAAGGATGAGAAATCTCAAAAAGGATCTCAATCCACCAACACCAGGAGTTATAGGCTCATATTCGGAGGACATTCCATCTTTCCCGGCTCCGGACAGAAGAAACAGACTCATTTTCATTGGTTTCCGGTATGGTCAAAGGGAATGAGAACTGTCACAAGCACCAGAGAATAAAAAATTAAATTAATAATGCAGAGGGCTCCAGAATGGATGGAGCATTTGTTTATATCCTGAAAGGGAGTAAAATGCGAGGACTGCCTGTGTCATGGTGCTAGAACTCTCAGTCACTTTACACAGCTATTTATCCAAGATTGTGAAAGATAAAGCCTGGTTAGTATTTTGTGTCTTCTTCATTGTTTACAATAAAGTGTTAAAAATATTTTTATTGGATACATTTAAAACAAAATACATGCAAAGTGATTTATCTGGAAAACCATGAAGCAATGTGCCTTGAAACAGATGATGTCGAGGCAGAATTAATTCCAGACTGAACCCCAAGATTTTATGAAAAACTGTTTGGAACACTGCTGTTATGTCAAACTATGCTTTAGTATTCATTCACAAAATTTGGAAAAGAGTTATCATTAAATGACCTAAAATTGTATTTGTCTGTCAATCCAGGGCTACACGCAGTAATATTCAAAAACATCCTCCAAAATGAAATGCAGTGAGAATTGTTAAATAACAGCTATTTGCCAATTATTCAGTAAAAACTAGGTAAACTAAACAGTAATGTTACATACTTAGCCTGTACTTTAAGTGCTACAAGTCATAAAGTTGTAACTAAAGTTATAATTTGATTGTGCAAGATATATTGAGCTACAGCTTTAACAATAAAATGCTGAGTTTAACTCGTGGGTTCTGGGCCTATGCCTATAAAGTCTTCAAAATACTTAGAAATGCAAAGGACAAATCAGATTCTTACTGAAAAGTAACTGAAATTTCTGAGCTATGTGTATGATGTGATTTCATTAATGTATAATCCCATCAAATCAAAATTTTACATTCATAAGGAACATATTGCTTATGTTATATTGCTCTCCAGTCAAACCTCGATCATTTATGAAGACTCCTAAATGATATTTTAAGCAATGAAAAGCATCAACTGCTGCACAGCATATGGGTAACAGAATTTATGCTATTCATGTTGACTTGGTTTGTCATTTTAAGACTTCAATCCACAGTCTTTACAAAAAAATCCCCCTTGATGACAATGGATTTATGTGATTTCAAAACTTCTCCCTTTCTGAAAGTAAATCTGTTATTTTTTTGATGAATGACAACTAAATATAATATTCAAAATCATAGTACAACAAAGGTTTTGATTCTGTGAGATATTTTTTTAAAGTGATATACAACCCACTCAAGGATCAGTCTCTTAATTAGGGTAGAAACAGTGGAATAAAACAGGTGATTATGAAGCACAAATAAGAGCTATTCTTCTAAATGTCACCTTGACCTAGTCTAAGAAACTGGGCTTTACAAAAATAAAATGCATACAAAAAGCAGCTTTATAGGTTGTACAGCATAATTCTCTACTTTCACTAATCTGCTCAAGGGATGAGTGAGGTAAGGAAAACATTTGTCATTTTTATTGTCATAGATATACTTGTTTAAGATATCATTAAGCTCAACATCAGCTAAACTTTGCAAGACTAATTTTCATTTTACAACAGAAACTGCTTTTAGAGTACCTGTGATATAGGCAACCACAAATAAAAGCAGTACTCCTAGCGGAAAACCGGCTTCCTTCATTGAATATGGCAATCCTGTAAATAAGAGGAGGAGAGATTATACAAGAACCTTTCCAAATACTTATTTGTGATCACAAAAACAAAGAAATATTCAGTTTTTTAAAAATCTGAATTTTTAAAAATCTTTAAATAGACTGGTGCTATCAATCTCTCAAATTGGGCCAGCATGCTTAACAACCTCGGAAAGACCATTTTTATTGGACAAAGTGTTGCCCAGATATGAAGTTCAGTGAGCATCTGCCCAACCAGTTCTCTCTGATCACTATGGCAAAGAGGCTGTAGGGTATTTATCACTGTGAGACATGATCTCAGCTGACACCTCTGCATTTCTGCATAGTAAGCAAATAAAAATAGAGAAAAATCATTAGGAACAGCAGCAGAAAGTAAGACAACAGTCTTATTCTTCAAAATGGATAGTCATCCATGTAGAAACATGGCTGAACACAGGACAGTGAAGAAAAGTGCACTTACCTATAATGCCTGATCCTATGATGGAGTTGATAATGTTAAATCCAGCTGATGCCAGATCACCGTTTCCTCCTTTATTCCTGGGCTTACCAACGAGGGCTGTTCGGTCATCTGTTTCTGCCTATTTCAGGAAGACAAAACCATTATACGTGAGAAACACAGGTGAGAACAACGATTTTACACATATTCTGTTCAAGATTTTAAAAGTTATAGACTCAGATTCATAGAGGTATTTTGATAACTCAATCTCATTTTTTTCAGTGAGAAATCAAAGGGGAATTAGGCATCTAATTCCTGTATAAGTCTGACCCATAATTAATTCTTCTCTGAAAAATATAAGTGGAAAGGCAGAAATGTATTTTAAATTAAGTCTTATAATTCAAAAGAGGAACATGCATTTAATGAAGAAAATGCCTGCCTGTGTTCTACAAAAGCAAAGCATTGTGTATTTACCATGAAAATAAAACCACTATTTCTGGATGCAGGAGCCTATTTAACATATATATTGGGTAGTACAAACTCAGATGCTTGTCACTAATACTGCTGGAACAAAAATTAAATGACTGATAAATTTGAGCCATCTGTAGACAAGCATAACGGTGCCTTGAGGAGGGCTACATAGATGACTGGAACCTTTAATCCTTAAGCAGTACTAACATAAGAAGAGTAATACTGGCTCAGATAAATGCCAGTGTAGCCTGGTATCCCATTTCTGAGAAAGGCTATGGAAAGCACCTAGGGAAGCCTATAAGAACATGAAAAATAGATAGTTAGTAAATAACTCTTCTGTTCCAGCTTTCATAACTTTCTATACTCTGGACTTCCCAAAGCGGATATGTTCTTGGTGCATCACATCCCTTAACGGATTGCTCCTTGAATTTGCTCTGTTTTGAAGCCACATGTATTTTTTAACATCTGCAATGTCATGTACCAATGAATGCCACATCTTAATAATGCAACATATGAAGAGATACATACTCTCCTTTGTTCTGAATCTACCATTAAATATTTCCACTTGGTGTCCCAAAAATGTTTGTATCATCACAGACAAACCAACCACAATTTCCTACTTATCCATATCACATGCAGTTTTATAGGTAACATTCTCCCTCGGCTGTTTCTCATCTAGACTTACAGTTGCTACATTTTATTTCACCACTGATTTGAGCAACAGAAGCATCACTGTCATTGTCTCCTGAAATTTTAATGCTCTCTGCTACTTACAGCACAGTACACGTGAAACTGCACTGAACTAGAACAGTCCAGTTGCCTCTACTCAGTTGGTACAAGAAAATGAGTACAATGTACACTCTACAGCTCAAAGCCTCTGTCATGAACCCTGGTCCCTTTCCCACTTGGAAGAGACACATTTGAATTGGCAAAAAGGACAAGAAACAGAAATTGTGACGGGGTGAAATGGCTCCTGTGTGAAGACTGGTGCTTTGAAGGTGCATTTGGACTGCAGATGGGGCTGGAATGCCTGTTGGGAGGCACGCTAGCGAGCTACGCAACACGGACCCAGGGACGAGCTGCGGGCCATGAGACAGCCTGGGCCACCCGATATCCTACTGACAGCGCTGGGCCCGCTGGGAGACCAGGTGCTCGAGTTCTGGTCCTCAAGCGAGACTGAATTTTAGCCGTGCCAATCAGCCACAGTTCCCCTACCTCACACGAACAAGGCGACTCTGATTGCACCTGTGAGTCTTTCTTCCCCATATTAGTTCGGGGAAAGCTGGACAGAACGGAAAAACCCCCTCACAGCCGCTGTCAGCCCCTCACAGCCGCCGTCAGCCCCTCACAGCCGCCGCCAGCCCCTCGCAGCCGCTGTCAGCCCCTCGCAGCCGCTGTCAGCCCCTCACAGCCGCTGTCAGCCCCTCACAGCCAGTGTCAGCCCCTCACAGCCAGTGTCAGCCCCTCACAGCCGCTGTCAGCCCCTCACCGCCAGTGTCAGTCTCTCGCAGCCGCTGTCAGCCCCTCACAGCCGCTGTCAGCCCCTCACAGCCGCCGTCAGCCCCTCGCAGCCGCTGTCAGCCCCTCGCAGCCGCCGTCAGCCCCTCACAGCCAGTGTCAGCCCCTCACAGCCGCTGTCAGCCCCTCACAGCCGCTGTCAGCCCCTCACAGCCGCCGTCAGCCCCTCGCAGCCGCTGTCAGCCCCTCACGCCGCCCAGCCGCCCGGGACGCCTCACGCGGCCGCTCGCGGTGAACCCGCCAAAACCGGCCGCGGCGCCCCCGACCGCCCGCAGCCCCATCCCGCCCAACGTCCCGCGACGACGGGCAGAGAGAAGCGAGGACAAGTCCGGTGCAGGCCGGCGGAGAGCCTGGCACCGCACCCCTCCTGCCGCCGCTGATCTCAGCCCCGGTACCTGGTGAGCAACAGCTGGCGGCGGCTCCGGCCCGCCGTGCTCCATCGCCGGCTGCCCCGAGGGACGTGCGGCTCTCCCCTCCCGGCGCTGCCGGGCTGCTGCGGGCCGCTCCTGCTGCCCCAGCCGCACGGGCCCTGGGGAGGCAGGGGAGGGAGCAGTGTGCGGCGGGCAGCTCCTCCCGGGCGGGCGGGGAGCGGCGCAGGCTGCTTTCACACGGCTCGGGAGGGTCCCGCGGCGCCTCCACGAGCTTTGCAAAGGCGGGAGCTTTCGGGCCTCAGTAGCCCGTGCCCGGCACCGTGTCCGCACGGAGCCCTGTCGAGCCGGGCTGAGGTGCTGCGGGGAGGGCCGGGCCCGGAGGGGGCGGGCGCCGCCTCGGGGCCGTGAGGCGTGAGGGGGGCGGCGGCCGCTCCTCCGGTCGGCCTTTGGAACTTTGGAGAAAGCGAGCACTTCTGCCTGGTGTTTGTGAGACCCCCAGTTTACAAAACGCTCATCTAGAATGAGCAAGGAAAGCTTTCCCCGTAGGGTGTTGCGAAAACCGGCTCCAATGTTCGTTGCTGCTTTTCAATATCGATGTTATTGACAAGGCTTCGCTACCCCAGTCGTCGTTTGTTCTTTTCAGGGACGGCGATCTCTCGCAAAGAGGGCTAGGTCATCAATACAGGGATAAGTCAGGTGGAGAACATAATGGGTTTACAGTGAAAATAAAGGAAGAAGCTGAACTAATTAAAAGATGTAAAACTATAGTGCTGAAACTTTGGAGTCTGTAGATTCCTCACTTAACTGAGACCAGGCAGTCTCCAGCAGAAGCATGCTTTGTAAGCATAGGACAAACCACACAAAGAAATATGCATCTTAAACAAAAGCATGTAGGAAGCAGTAAGCAATAATAAAAAATTAGAGGCAGTCATTAGGTTTGCAAAGCATTACTGGATGTGAAATTTAGGGCCTACAAGGGTCAAAAAATAACTTGGAGAACTTATTCCAATTAACTGGAGGGCCCTAGCAGTAGAATGCAGACCAAAAATTTTCAACAAGATTAAATCATCATGGGAAAAAAACCCTGAGAGATGGCAACTAAAGAACAGAAGAAAATAGAGCATGCTAATTTCCTTTCTACAGTCCTAAGAATTCTTATATTTGATAATTCTTTGCTATGGTAAACTGCAGTGGTTAAAGGAGTGCATATGCCGTGCATCAGTAATTTTGTCCTTAAAGATCTATGATGCATATGATTTAATATGGAGAACAAAGTGTACATAAAGAGCATATATGACATTTTTGTTCAATAGCTTAAGCACATTAGCTTCAACTCCTTCAAAAAAATCTCTGATCAACTCCGTGACAAGCTACAAGCTGACATGTATTCTTGTGTGACCAGTCAGATGACATGACTCAGCAGAGAAAATTTTAGAGGCCCAAGGTGCAGTGAAAGTTCCTGTGATTTAGAACAAGGGTTTTTTTTTCATAGACTGTACAAAGAGTTCTGTGTAAAAATAGGGAATTAATCTGTTTTAAAGCAGAGTGTAATAAAGCATATAGTAGGTTTTCATGACAGTATTCTACTAGACTCTGCATGTTTAAGTACTGTAGCAACTTCCTCACAAAGCCTTTTTATCGAACACCCACATGCTCTACAAAAGTCCCTCTGAGCTCTGCGATTTTGTTTTAATTCCAGTTTGGAGTATGCATTTGTTACCTCAGAAAATAATTTCTGGTTTGTGCAAATGCTTTCTCCTTCATGTCCGTGTTATTAATCAGATACATTCTTCAGGCATTTATTTGACACAAACTAAGTTAACCTCCCACTATGCAGTTGTTGATATGTGAGGGGGCTGGTGCCTGAATGTGGCACCCTCTTATTTAAGAGTCCAAGAATTTTACTTGTATCAGTCATACTGGCACCATGCTGAGCACTGTTTGTAAACTTGAAAGCTTTAATTCAGTATGCTAGCAGTGAGTTAGGGAAAGAAACTGACATTTCCCAAAAGGTTGTGTGGAGGGTCTTTTTTCCTGTACTATGAGAATAGTCTTTGATCACTTGGATTGCTCTGTGCTCTTTGCTGTGCGTTGGGATGTGGTGATTATGTGGAAAGCTTAATACTGGTTTTAATCTTAGCAATAAGGCAATTATAAAAAAACAGAAGGCATCTTCCAAAAAGAGATGATAAAACCAGAACAGAGAAAGTAAGGAGGTTTTTTTGTTTACTGGAGAGTATCTTGGGAAGATTTCCACAGCATAACTCTTCCTATATAGAGGACTAGACAGAGAATATGCTTTAAACTGAATTATCAATAGAGTGAACGGAAAAGATATGCAATGATGGTTTGAGATGATCAGATGAATTAATCTTAGAATCTTAAATTAACCTGCAGCTGGGGAAAGTGGAATGCTAATTTTTTGCTTGATATCAGTGGTACTAAATGGTATTGGAAAATGGCAAATGTACTGTATATGTGCCTGCCCAAAAGGACTCCAGGACTGATCCAGGAAACTACCAATATGTGTGAGAGTTCCACTGGGCAAGCTAGTAAAAACTATTAATATAATAAATGATGAGATGGCATTGAGTTGTGTTGGCAAAGCTTTGTGTGGAAGCCTGTGCTGTTACAGCTTTTGCTTTGCTAGTGATACTGCTTGAGAAGTAAATATCTGTATGCCAATAAAACCATCATCTTTCACAAGCATTGCGTATATTAAAGCAAGGCATTAAAAAAAACAGAGAAAACTCAATACTATAAGGTTTTTGTGTACTCCAAGGATGTGGTTTAGGTCATCTGAAAACATATGAGGTAAAACATGTAAGAAAGATTAGACACAAAGCAGGCCTAGAAAAGGACAGCCATATGATGTGAATTGACCTATATGAGAGATCTCATTTTCTTTTTTTTTTTTCCTTAAATGAATGTATAAAATGAAAAAAATTTTTTAAAGGGCATTTTTAATAGGGGATTATTGTTATAATCACATGACACTTTAATGTCAGACTTTTTAGTCTTTCCTGAAAAGGTCAGTAACCTTTAACTTTTTAATAGTGTCTTTGTCTGTGAGACAAACATTTAAAAAGAGCTACCGTTTTCAGCAGTAAATTAATTTAGCTGTAAGATAGCTAATAGTCTGGCAGGAAGAGTGATTATGGACAACTTTTAAAAAAAGATTTTGCTGAGAAGTGAGCTTTGGCAGTGTGTCTGAGAAAGATGGAGTGAAAACTGTCCAGTCTAATCAGGCACCTCTGCAAGGGTAGTCAGGACTACAGGGGAATGCAGCCGCCCAGTGTTACAGCTGTGAGCAGTCTGCTTGTGTTGCTTAGCTGGTGAGCTCAATAAACACTAAGCACCTTGTCTCCATGGGGAGTATATAGAGCATTACAAAAACTACTTAAAAGAATTACAGTTTGAGGAAAATGTTTGTTTACACTCTAAAAGTTCTAACCTGGCTTTAATAAGAACCTGTAGTCTTTGAAGTTCATGGACAAACACTAAACAACTGAGCTGGAGGTTATCAGTACAACTTTTCCTCTTCTCTGAGTTGTAGGCACCATAATCTGTTTTGGAGAAACATGGAGTCTTTAAACATATAGGTAGTAAATCTTGTGTAGGTAGTGTCAGTAACCTTTTGTTGATGGTCCTCATTGTGGATCCTGGGTCTTCACTCTTTTGTGGTAATGAAATTATCACATTATAACATGTCCTGCACAGTTATGGTCAAAAGAAACACCTGGAGGGAAAAAATATTGAACTACAACTGGATCTTCCTTAATAGTTGTTTGTGACAAATAATATACTATTTATTTAATTTACATCTCCCACAAACTCAGCTAAATAAGAGAATTTGAAGATTTACATGTGAATTTTTTTATGGCAGGTTTCAAATTTAAAATGATCATTTCTCTCCAACTCATTAATTCATCGAATCTGTATTCGGGAAAATGACAACCAAAATTCTTCTGGTTCAAAACAGCCCCAGTGAAGCCCAGAGGTCAGGCATGGTGGTATGGGAGAACTGCACTGTGATCTCTAGACTGTGAATTGGGAACTGCTTTGCTTTGTTACACCCCATAACCTTCCAGTGAAGTTGTGTACTTTTGACTCCCAGTAGCTAGACTGTATTTACCATAGACTATTTACTATAATTGAGAAAGAAAATAAGAGAACAAATGGTTGCTTCATATTCAGATGACTGTAAGTGAAGAGCATGTGAGTACAGCTAACTGTCCATGTGCTTAGCTGAGGGTTTAGGATTGAAGTTAATATCACACTTTTACCTGCTGTGCCACCTACATTGGGGAAAAAAAAAAAAAAGAGAAGCTGAAAACAGAAGCTATTTGATTGTTTACCTGAGTATGAGTTAGAATTTGAGTGATGAGGAAGCTCTAAAAATTGGGATTTACTCTTAAGTGTTGCTGTAGCAGATCTGGATATCTCCTTTTGTGCTGCTTGGACAGATTTTAAAGGGTAGTAGAAAGCAGATCAAGTATGGTCCTTCACCACTTGGAAAAAGTCTTTTGTCCTCAGTCCAAACAGATCTGACTTTCTTATAAATCATAACAATAGTAGTGAAATTGTTATACCAGGTGTTTCAAACTCATTCCTTATATAAAGATATAATATAGCATGGTTGTCAAAGTTGTTATTAATGTAGGTGTAAATCTTTCTTGAGGATCATTGCACCTGGCTAATTCCCTCTCCATCTGAGTGTTTGGCACGTAGATATATGTAAAACATGAGGAAGTTTAAAGATACTGCCTGGTCTACAAGAAACTTGGTTTCCATACCCCAACTCCATGGTCCTGAACATAGGATGGAGGGCACTGAGGGCACTGATTTAAGAGTGCAAAGAAGCTTGCAAACTTTAGTAGGGCTGTTGGATTATAGGAAACTTTGATATTTCGACAGTTCTAATATAGAACTTAATCTAAAAACTGCAATTGGGGGAGGGGGGAAACAACAAACAAATGAAAAACAAACAAACGTAAAAAAGAGTACTTAGAATTGTGAACTGATTGTGAAATTTTCACAAAAAGAACTTTTCAACAAATGCCTAAAACATTTTCTTACAGGAATGCAGAAAATATCTGGGGGAAGAAAAAGTATGAAAAAATCTTCCCCCAGGTTTGTAGAAAAGGATTGTTCTAGAGAAGACATTTACAGTTTCTCTGCAATGGTTTTGGGCTCTCAAAAGTCAAGGTAAGATTTTTTTCCAGTGTTTTCAGCCACATCTACCAAAAAAAGTATAAACAAACTGTCTCAATATACCTGATATTCAGTGGATAAATTTTTGTGCTGGTAGGTGGTGGGGTAAGTTAACTAGTTGTCAGGAAAAAATATTAAAACCATTTTAATTCATGAAGACATATAAGAACTGATTTAGGTAGCTGCCTGAAGCTGTCACCATAATAAAAACAGCTTACTCAGTTATGTCACTCTGTGCCCCTTCAGTTGCATTTGGCTACAGCTTTGGATTATTAAGTAGGCTGTCTCACCCTGCTTCTCCTTTAGAGGCTTTGGCTTTTAGTATCTACTATCTTTTTCCTCTTATCCTGCATCTTATAGTTTTATTTTTTAACAATCTCTGTTCTTCTTCATCCATGTTTATTTTACTGTAAGCCCTTCATGTCAGATTTTATTATTCCTAGATGGTAGAAATTGCTATCCTGATAATCTTTAAAGAAATTATAATATACAGTCTATATCATAGGTTGCTCAGTGAATGTGCAATAGCAGATAAATGGGTGTTGTCATGAGGAGCTTTTATTTAAAATTCTCTTCTGACTACAGGATTATAGACATAAAAACATAATATAATGGAATTGTTTTAGATGAAAGCATGTAGACATAATAAAGGTAAGCAGGAGTCCTGGAGGCAAGAGAGTAAGGTGCAAGCCTGCAGCCAGCCTGAGGGCTTTCAGTATTCAGAGAATGAAAGGTAAGGGTAGAGATATGTTTGGCGGGTATATATTTATGTATAAAGCGTGTTTTCATGAAGCGTGCTAAATTTGTTCGCTACATGCATAGTTTTGATTTATGCTGAGTGCAATGGCATTGTGGTTACCAGCTGGTTAGCTTAGTTGGTTCAATTATCTTTCTGAACAGCAGCAGAAGCTGGTGATACTGCAAGTGCTGCTATTCTGCTGGATGTTTGTGATTCACCGATGACATGTAGCTATGTGCAGTCCTAGCACTTTTACTATATCTCCAGTGCCTTAACAGGTCCTATACAGAAATAAAACAAGTTTCTTTGATTACTACTTACACGCTTTAGTTTTCAAATGATTAAAATTGGTGTTACTGTATCAATTTCTGTTACTAGCACTTGCAGTTTTGGCCGTGCTTTTCTGTGCTTTAGTGCTTTAATATCTTCAGAATGACTGCTAATCAATGGCATGATTCTTTTGCTTTTTAGGGAATATCTCTCTCTGTTTTTTGAAGTGGATGGTGCACTGAATGTACGCTTTTAGTAGCTTAAAAATGCTGCCTTCAGTATGATAAGCTATGGGCTCATTTGGAAAACTATGGTCAATTTACTCAGTATTTTTCTTCTAGTTAAAAGCAATCTACTTCGATATGCATATTTTGATATGCGTATCCCTTGTATCCCTAATACACAATATGAATTCTTTCCTGAAATTCTTTGCTGATGTTTTTAAGTGGTTCTTACTGGGGTATATACCCATACAGCTCGTTTCTGAGCTATGTTGTGATGGACTCACCCAGCAAGGGTTAAGGAGCACAGTGTTTGTTGGGCCTTGGAATGGCGCATCTTGACACCCCTCCGTGCTGCCGCTGCCAATTCCCCTTGAGAGACTCTGTGGTAGTTAAGGTGATGTCAAACAAGCCGTGAGGGACGTGCTTTGTGCTGCGGGCACTAGGGGGCAATACTTGACCGCTTTCGCTCCTGTGCTGCTGAGTCCCAACGAGCCCCTGTTGGGTATTGCTGTGTATAGCCCAGCCTGGCTGGTGTCTGGTAGGCGCTGAAACCCGTGTCAGGAGCCGCACTCACTCCAGTTCCTGCTTATACAGGCCGCAGTGGAAACGTTTTCTACAAACGCAACGGCAATGGGAAACAAATAGTGAAAACAGCACCTGAACTCAGAATCCATTGTGGGCATTTTGATACGCTCAGAAAGATTTGTCAGGGATGGAAAATGAAGTCAAGTAATACAGTTCGATTTTTTTTTTTTTCAAAAGAGAGTGTCATAAAAACATGACAAAAATTAAGCACAGTAAGTCATAATTGTGTCAGAGATTAGTCAATATCCTTCTTTCTTTTGTTGGCTTGTTCATAACAATCTTGCTAACTTGGCATTCCTTATAATTGTTTGTCCATTTATGAGTTTTGATCATTTTCAAGCTTATATTTCTCTTTGTTTCTATGTAGAGGGTGAGGAAATAAGATGTTGCAAATCTCATTTAAAAAGTTGGTGTTTGCTACATGAATATTTAAGATATTTACTGTGTAAAATGTTACAGGCAATAAACAGATTATTATTTATTTATTATGTACCAAGAGACTGAACACTTTTGCTATGCTTTTGGAAACTGTGAACTCCCCATAAGTTTTTGCTTGTTTATTATTTTAAAATCTGATTTAAGGATAGAATATTAATGATGAAAACTTGGACAAAGTGAAGTCAGTGGTGTAATTCTAAATGCTCTGTGGTACTGTATGAATACAGCATAAGAGCTAATCAATTACATACACCTGTAGAATGTAATGGATTATTTTGTTACGCTTCTTGTGTGTTTTTGTTACTTGTATATCTGGCAGAATTGTTTGCATGTGTAAAGTTCTATAGTAGTTCCCACACTAATGCAGGTCTGGAGTGCATTAGAAAGTGAAAGACTGATGTATTTTGAGAAGGAGTAGAAGAAAAAGTAGTTTTTGTTTTGCCAAAGGGACTAGCAAGGGGAAGGAGGAAAGAGGGAGAAAACAAGAAATGGACTGTGGGAGGTGATGATTTTAAAATGATAGGACAAAAATAAGTAGGAGACAATTGGGCTTGTTAAATGCTGTTTTACTAATGACTTCCCTGCCATTTAGTTTCTCTTCTGATTGTGTTTGCAGCCTCTCAGATTTTTCTTTCAGAAGTATTTTCTGATTTGCCACTTGTAACATTTTATCTTGGTTAGGTGATGAAGTGCTTCCCAATCACCGTTCAATTTGTAATCATATCTGGTTGCTCATTTTAACCCTAAATGAATACATTTCATTGTGAAAGGCAGCCAAGAAGTTTTTGGCAACAGTTCTGGATTTTCTTTTAGTGTGAGTTTGAAGAGCTGCATGCAAATATGGTTTCCTTATTTTTTCAGTATTATAAATAAAGAGAAGTGAAGAAAGAGGAAGAGTCTCAAGAGGAAGGAAAAAGAGAAGTCTAGCAGATTTCCAATGTTGTGTTGTCAATATGTCTGTTTAAAGTTCAGTGAAATAGTAAATCTCTTTTAAATATCTACTTGAGATGATCCAAGTGATTTGGTAAACACATAGAGAGCAATGTTTAGTCAAATATACCCCTACTGCTATGTAGCAGCTCCATAAAATCAAATACAGAGATTAGCTATATAACTTCTATTAGCTATAGCACATACAGCTATTTTCTATTAGTAGGATGTGGATGTGCATTATAAATGTGTCTTCTGTGTCAAAGTGTAAATGACAGATGGTATCAGTGACACCTTAGTTCTGTGTCCTGCTTCAAAATAGACTTGCTGTCAATTAATTCAGACTAGAAAAGAATTAGATTTGGTTATCTGTTTTTTTTGTTAGTCTATACTTAGTATTTTTAGCATTTTCAACTCTTTGATTTGTTAACATTTGGCAGAATGAATCCTGACCCATGACTGGGGCTCCTGCCTATTAAGGTAGTATAATGAATAAGATCAAATCAAAGGTTGCATTCAGCATTCCATTTAATTAGCATTATGGAACAGCAGTAAGAATATCTAGCAATATTTTCCCAAACACTGAAAGAATTAGGAATGAGAAAGATTGTATTTTCAGAAAGGTATTCCTGATTTCAGTATAATCTTCTCTCAGAACACGCAGTACGCTTTCTCTGTCCATGAGTTCCCTATTGCTAAAATGAGGATGATGATATTTTCCATTTTACAGAACTATTGTGAGGAAAATGCCATTATTTTTTTCCTCAGATATTAATGTGATAGATACTATAGAAAATGCTACAAGAAAAAAACAACCACAAAAATCTATTAGCTTTATTTGAATTTGAAAAAAAAGAAAAAAGTGTTTTCAATAATAAGTTAAAGAATAAATTCCCTTAGAGCAGTGAGCTGAATTTGTTTCACTTTTGTTCCGTTTGGAGAGTGACTTATGTAGGAAGAAATTTGAGCGAAGTTAGAAGTTGCTAATGTGGAGCCTGCATGAGGCTGCTAAAAAGGAAAGCTATGTAGGAAGAGCCTATAATTTTCATTTCTATCTTTGAACTTGGATTAATGCCCAGAATAGTGACAAATACATCATCACTGGAGAAAGGCTAAGAATCACCTCCATAGGCAATAACAACTAACTAAAAGAATGGGTAACTCCATACAATTAAAGCAATGAAGTATTTGCTAATAAAAACAATATTTTTCTATTTTTAGTACAGATAACTGACAAGAAAGAATTTTTTAACACTTAAAGTAGCATTTTCAATGGGGGAAGAAAAGGAAATGTTGATACCTGTGTGTGTCACTGTGTGAATATGTGCATGATATATATACACATATGTACAACAGAAAAATTTAGCTGAAGATATTACAAAATATCATCTCCCTCTCAAGGCCAAAACCATACTTTCTCTAGACGAGTTATTGAAGAGGTACCTTTTTGAAGAGCTTGACATAGAGGTGCATAATTTATCTGAGAACATCTCTTTGATAGAAGTAGGGGTGGCACGTAATATGATGGCTGTATTTATTTAATTTTTCCCCTCTGTCATTTAATATAAAAAAAATGTACATACAGACACTGGTTTAAGCGTTAAGTACTTCCCCACACATTTTAGTCCCATGGTGTTGTTGCCTGACTTTACCCTCTTCTCCTCAAGAAACACTGCCTGACCTTCTCCCCCATTTCTGCCGTTCTTCAGAAGACCTGCAGAAAACTTCCTTGTGCTGTCTGAGTTGATAATATCCTTGGAGAGAATGGGTAATGGACTTTTCTGGCCATCTTTGGAGCTTGAGGGAATAATAGTGTCCCTGTAGTTCTCACGTCTCTTATTCAAGAGTCAAATAGTTTTTCTGTCTGGTTTGGGGGTAAAGCATTTGTGACTGTAAGATGCAGTGGCTCTGTCTTTTGGAAGAGTTTAAGAAAGTAAGGCTCTCGCAAAGGAATAACAAAAAGAGGGCCAAATGGAGCAGAATGGTAGTATTTTGTAATGAATAACTGCATAAATTATTTTTAAAGTGTGTGGTGGGGGTTGTGTTTGGGTTTTGTTGTTGTTTTGTGGGGGTTTTTTGTTTTGATGATTTTGTTTGTTTGTTTGTTTAACATGGTTTTATATATGGAAAAGGGAAGCAAGTCATACCAGCTAGGTCTGTGTATGGAACAATTCATGCTATAGTACTGCATGAACAAAAGTTCCCCTTGCGTGCTGAGGTATTAATTTTATTAAATTTGGGGGGTTTTGCTTCCTTGTAGTGCTTTTGAAGCACGGTCAGTCTAAAAGGAATGTGGAATTGTAAGAAGTCTGCTCCTAATATTGGCCAAAAAACATCCAGAAAGAAGATGTGGGATTTGAACAATAGACATATTTTCCTTATGGAATGGAGGATTTACTTACAGAGATGTCAGCTGTTAAGTATTTCTGCTGCTGGAGTATTCTCTGACCTTATGACTTCCCTCATTTCTGAACATTGTTACTGTCTTAGGAAAGGGATAAATTGTAGATGATAGAGGGTCTATTCAGGTGGAGTCTATGTTGAAAGACCTGCTGACTTCACTGAATCTGCTTCATGCTTAAAGGTGGTCTTCCAACATTCCTCCCTTTATTATACCAAAGTATGCTAATGCAAACACCTGATTCTAAAGTTAGATATATTTCTTTAAGTCCTTGGATATCCTGCACCTTTTTCCTAGTGAATATAAAATTTGATTGCGACTATTGAAACAGTTTCATTTTCTGTAAAGAATTTCAGCCTTATCTCTTCTATTTGGAGTAAAAATGCATAAAATACAGTAAATATGGAGTTTTAAAATAAAAAAAGGAGCATATATGTTTACAGGAATAATTTTCACTGTGCAATTAAATATTTTAGGCATTTTAACATATCTGCCATGGTTTTAATTATAAAGAACAGTATTATTTAAGGCAAAACCAGAGATATATATGTATACTTTTACACTAGAACCAAGGCTTAATAGGTATGAGCTTAGTACTAGCTGGCAGAAAGATCAGCTTTTGCGCTGAAAGACTGCAGTAACACAAGCCAGTGACATTGCTGGGGAAGTAGTGACATGTTTTAAATATTAACTGGTATGAAATATTTTGTTGAAGGCTGTTGTTGACACGCATTCTTCTTCAACAACAAGAGTGTGTTTGCAAGCAGAATTAGGAACATGTGATGATACAGCTGAGCAAAATACAGTACTCCATATTATGTGCGGTTGCTAAGGATATAAACCTATCAGTGATATCTCATTTTAGGAGTTCAGGGAATGAATAATAGCTCTATGACTAATGATTAATGATATGGAGTGAAAAAGAAGCACCGTTGGATAACAGAAGGTAGAATCATTTTACTATATGCAGCAATGAACATTACCTTGCACAAACAGTACAGCCTTGAAGTAGGGTGGGTGGAGGTACAGCTGAGTGGGAGGCAGAAAAGAGGACTGAGAGAATAAAATTTATGGGTGAGAAATTCAATCCTGTAAATAAATTTTACCATTAGAAGTTTAACACGAGAGATGCTGCAGATTGGACTTCGAGTTTCCAGATGCTCTCTGCTTTCAATTTTGGGTTAATGACATCATTATTTCCACAGCAACCATTAGTGACAATGCAGAAAGGACTGCAGCTAGAGTTTTTGTTGTTAGATATATTATGGATTACTGCTATTGTAGTGTGAACTATTTAAGATGATCCTCCATCAATTCCTTTCCTCTTTTCCTCAATGTATGTTTTTAGTAACATAACATATGCAAATAAGCATCCAATTTGTATAATTGAAAACTAGCTGAACAGCCTTGCCCAGGCTTTCCAAATATTGTTTTCTTGGCATAGCAGTAGAGATATCATTTTATTTAAATACTTTTAAAAGTGATTTTAAGGTTACTGGTGGTACCTTAAAAACATAAGCACAACTGATTATAAAATTGGAAATGTTTTCATGATCCAAGTAATGGCAAGCAGGTTATTGGTACAGGTCACCAGATTCGGTTCAGAACTGCACTAATGTGGTCACAGTCATTATAGGCAGGAGAAGCATAAATCTGCTTAAAGCCAAGAAACACACATTTCTGTGAAGGAGTTGAATGTCTTGATTCCTGTTACAGCCAGGAGATGGAACTGCATAGTGAGTTTTCAACTTAAAATCAAAATACTTTTTTCACTATTGTTTTATGAATAGTTATTATTGAACCAAGTTATTATTGAACCATAATATCATATTAAAAGCTCGTCCGACTGCTTTCTCTTGTGTCAGTTTTATCTGCAAAATAAATATTTAGGGGTCCTGATCTACAGTGCCAGTTCAGAAAAGAACGCTTGCAGTTGTGTTAAATCTGTTGTGGTGTGTGTGTTCGTTCGTTTGTTCGTTCGTTCGTTTTGTGGTTTTGTTTGGGTTTGTTTTTCTGAGTCCTCCAGCAGCAGCAAATTAAGGCCAAGAAGCTCTCTCCCGTGCATGCAACTGCTATGTCACTCCCTTCCCATTGTGCATCTCTATTGAAGAAGCTGCACATTGTTGGAACAAGTCAGCTGGAGCTATTGCATTACCACAGCAGCTCACAAGAGCGCAGTGTAGGGGCAGCCTGAAAGGAGGTTGCAACCAAGAACTGAAACAACTGATGTAGTAAGTCTAATTTTAGGTGCAAGAGCCGCAACAGTTTCTTTACAAATAATGAGAAACAGACTTAAAACTATCTCAGTAGGTATTTATACATGAACAATGTTCTTTTCAGTGTTATATTTTAATCTGTGTCTGATTTGTATTTTGTGTATGTATTTGTATGCATTTTTTTAAAGTTTCTTCATTCCTTTCTTCTTCTCAAATTACAAGATATTTCAGTCACAATTTCCATAGACATTTTGCAGCTATTTGAGTTTTTTAATACATCCCACTGCATTACATTTTTAATTGGTGTTTAATAATGTAAGCAAATATCTATTATACTGAAGGTGAATATAATCTACAAAGCAAATATCTAACATAATACGTTTTTAAAACAGTAGTTTCTGAGAATTTTAATTCCTTTAAAATAGTGGCTTTTGTATGTACAGCATTTTAAGGTGTTAAATCATTAAATGAAGTACTGCAACACATCTAGTACATACATAGCTATAAATACTCTGAGTGGGCATAGAATAACACCCAGTGAGATACATGAGCAAAATGCATGCTCCTGGGTTGGTCAAATCACTTAACATCTATAAATAGCAAGGAATCAATTTATACAACATAAATCTAGTTATTGGGCAACCTTGGCTCCGGAAGTATAGCTCACGTTACTTTTACCCTGCTGCTTGCATACATTGAACTCAACTAAATGAAATTCTCTGTGCCTTGAGCTAGATGAGAGACCTTTTGAGGTGCTTGATAGTAGAACTCTGCTTAGTATTGTAGAAACTGACCCAGCGTAATTCAGTTTCCGAGTTTGGTCCTTCCTGAGCTGCCTGACAGCAATTGAAGCATGGAGGATTTAAAATATAGATATATTTTTTTTACGAGGATATTTCTTGCCTTGTTACTTCATTTCTCCCTCACATCCCCAACCTGAAGGACCAGTGAGTAGTGTTGGTGATTGTTCATGGTGGTGGTTTTGTGTAGTGTGGTTTTTTGTTTGTTTTCTTTTTTAATTGAGCTTACTTTCAGATCTATTTGGTCTAATGGGCACTCAATGGAATTAAAACTTGAGTGACATAGACCTTGATGGTGTTGGAACACCTGAATTTACTGCAGAAAATCCTGTTACCAGAAATGTGATACTAATACCTTCGAGTATTCTTCTCGATAATGGTCTTAAAAAACACATCAGTGACTGTGCGTGAACTAAAATGTGGGATTATGAATAGCAAGACTCTTTGGTCTCATGGCAAGGGTCCCGTAGCCTATAGAGTTGGAATTCAAGGATGTCCTCATGTGCTTTACTAGCAGTTCTAACTGGAAAAAGTGGTTCATGACAGAATTTAACAGCAGGTTTGCTTTCAGAAGAAAAGGGTCTCACAGTTTTGGCATCTTGTTTTGATACTTTTTGATACTATCAAAAAGAAAATCCAGAGTAATCTCCTTATATAATACAAGGCCAATAATGGTAAAAAACAATGATAATGTTTTAGCTTTTCTGTGCTGCCCAACATTTGAGATGTTTGCCTTCAAACACTTTTACTCTGTTTCCAGATCTGTACATGTTTATGGAGACCTAGTTCTGTCAAAAGGGAAATGGTGATAAAATATGCATAGTATTGTTAATAGTACAAAGATAACACAGTATAAAAACATCTTTAGAAATTAGTGCCACAGATTGAGGACACAGTGACTTAAACCTGTCTTTAGATAGTCTCTATTTTAAATCCATCTGCTCTTGGGCTTTGTAGTGCTCAGATTTCGTCTCCATTTTTCTGCAGAAGGTCAAATAGAAAAACTGTACCCACAAGTTATTTCATAGATAGCATGTGTATTCATATTAATGGAATTCGTTGAACCAAGAAAAAATATAAATAATGAATTGGAAGCAAACAAACCAAAGTTCTTATGTTAATTGCTGAAGAATAACGTTACAGCAGGAAGTTCAGTTGGAGGTGAGTCAGTAACTGGTGTGTACTCCAAGGACTGATACTGGGACCAGTACTGTTCAGCCTCTTTGTTAATAACCTGGTGATGGGACACAGGGCAACCTCAGCAAATTTGCAAACGACACGAAAATGGTGAGGAGTTACTACCCAATACTGTATGCCAAGAGGTTTTGCTGCCATTCAGGTGGACCTGGACTGGCTGGTGAACTGGGCAGAAAGGAATATAATGGTGTTCAACAAAGGGCGGTGCCAAGTCCTGCCAGTACATGCTGGGGGCCAAGTGGCTGGAGAGCAGCTCTGCAGAGTGGGATTTTGGGGTCCTGCTGGAAAATAAGTTGAACATGAGCCAGCGATGTGCCTTCACAGCAAAGAAAGCCAACAGTGTCCTGGGCTGCATTAGGAAGAGCATGGCCAGTAGGCTGAGGCAGGTGATCGTTTTATCAGTATTCAGCGTTGGTCATATCTGGAGTACCATGTCCACTTCTGGGCTCCCCAGTATGAGAAATATGTGGACTTTCTGGAGTGGGCGCATAGAAGGACCACCAAGGTTATCAAGGGATTGGAGCATTTGTTGTATGAAGAAGGACTGAGGGAACTGGGGCTTTCAGTCTGGAGAAGAGAAGGCTCAGGGAGATCCTGAATATGTATATAAGTACCTGCTGGGAGACAATGAAGAAGAGGGAGCTAGACCCATGTCAGTAGTGCCTACTGATAGGAGAAGGGACGATGGGCATAAATTAAAACACTTAAAATTCCCTCTGAACAAAAGAAAAACCTTTTTTACTGTGTGGATGGTCAAATTTTGGAACGGGTTTCCTAGAGAGGTTGTGGAGTCTCCATCTGTGGAGATAGTCAAAAGCTCCTGCACAACCTGTTCTGGGTAACCCTGCTTGCGCACGGGGGTTGAACTAGATGATCTCAAGAGGGCCCTTTGAACCGAAACGATTCTGTGATTTCTCTTACCTTCAGAAAATATGATGGAAAAAATTATCGCACTGCCTGTGTATGTACAGTTGCACTTAATGAGATGGAAATGTGGAAAGCAGCTGTGGTGGAAGCAGTGTTGGAGCAGCAATGCATCCTGTGCTTCTGTGCTTCCCCATAAACTTATTGAATTGTGCTTTAACCAGTGAATTCTGGTATCTTGCCCACCAGGACTTTACTGCTCCATACAGATCCATGAAATAAATTTTCCAGTTTCAGCTTTCACAGGTCCAGTCTGTCAGCAGGTAATGGGAAATGTTCGCCTGGCACTGAGGTCTGACAGTAAAAAGAAAGAATGGCCTAATAAAATGTTTGCACAACACAATTTTCACTTAGTATAAGCAGGTTTGATGATGGAAACATTTACAAACAATCTGAGTTATTTAATACATTGATAAATTAAAACCTGAGACCTATACTAGTCATAACAGCTAGGTGGCCACTATGAGATGGTTTCTTTGCTTTCAAGCCTATAGATCTCAGGTTCTCTCTTCTTCAGGTTTTAAAAATCTATCCTTATAGAGATAGGTTAAAAACCTTATTAAACATAATTTTGTTAAATGTTTTTATTCATCACCACCAACTCAGTGAGATAAGATTTTATGGTGTACGAAAATTTTTAATCTAAAACCTGACTTTTATAATGATATTTATTTAAAATGCTTTTATTCTTCTTTTTTACTAAGCTTTTCTGCCTAGTTGTAAGCATGTATAAAGTGTCAGTTTTCTGCTATAGTAGCTAGGAATTTTCTGCACTTGTAATCTACTGCCAGTGGTGCAGCTACTGGCAGTAGATAATGTTTTCAGCATTTGCATCAGTGAGCACATTTTACAGGCACTTTGAGCTATCCTGCCATGCGTTTGAAGGAAACATTGTGTCTCTTTTGACTGCAAATTGAATTTACTTGCAGGTCTCCATTTTCTAAAATATAAAAAGATGTTCGGTTTCTGCCAAATTCAGTTTTGTGTTTTAAAGTCTCTCTTCTTAAGCTGAAAGGTATTTTGAATTAGGAAAATCCTTCTCATTTTCCTGTCAAAAGGACAAATATGGGAGATGAATACTTGGGGTGGGGCGGGGGGAGAGGGTAGCAGGGAAGGAGCTGTAGAATTGTTTTTAAGTAAAAACCATGATATGCTGTAAAAGCTAAGAAATCAACTTAGTTTATGGAAGCATTTGAAAAGAATCATTTGTAGTGCAGTGGAACATCCACCTCTGCAGACAAAGAGAAGGTCCTCCAGGTATCAAATTCGCTATGTACCTTGGTGTAGCCTCGTGTTTAGTCTACTGGGATCCAGGTTCTTGTTGATTCTAGTTTCTGTTTGCCAGCAGTGATTAGCAAGGCTTTCAGAAACTAGAAACTTAGTGAACTACTGAGTAATAAATTCACCTTCGTAGTTTTGATCAATATGGAATTTAACTATTCAATAATGTCAGTAAGATTTCACTCATCTAGTTAGACAATACTTGTGTTCCATTTCAGCACAGTTAATTCTGAAATGTGTAGTGAATGAATCTTGCAGTTTCACCAGAAACAGTCTGTGTTCACAAACAGGTAGAGTTCAAACCTAGAAGTTGGTGGGAATCAAAAATTGCTTCACAAGATAATTTTGTCTCTTCCCCATTCTCCTTCGTTTTTTCTTTTTTTTTTTTTTTTGAATTAGATTATTCAAACAAGCTCTCTTCTACTGTCCCATTAGGTGCTGCATCATGAATAGTGAAGTTCTGGTTCATCCAGTGCTGAGTGCTGATCACCACGTTCTCCCATTAAAACTGAAAAGGAACAAATATCCTGAGAAAGGAGACATTTAAAGATTTGTAGAAGTGATGCAGCTCATGATGTGCATCAGCAGAGTAAGTTAATTTTGGTTTATTTTCAGAGGCTATCACTAATAACTTCTTTTTTTACAGAAACATTTTTAACTGTGTGCAAGCAGCACTTGTTCAGGTGTAAGAAACAGAGAAAAGGGAATGTTAGCCTAGAGAGGAGGAAGAGGGCATGTTGGAATTCAGTGAATTCCTGGTGTATGTTAAAATTTAGGCAGTGATTTTTATCTGAAGTATTAAGATGCTGCAGGATGGTTTTTTTGTTTGTTTTGGTTTTTTAACTATCCTTGCCAGACAAATCTGTATGCAAAATGATTCTTTTTGTTTATGATGATTTATTCTTTGATTAAAAAATGGCATATTATTTTGAGCATTGATTTGATTTTTGCTGTAAAATGGCCTAGCCGCCCTTTCAGTAAGTCAGCAGACAGAGAATGCTTCCTGTGGGTACTGATATGTATGTAAAAATCTTAGAATGGTTTGCTGTATATTCATGTAAATGGAGGGAAAAGGCACTTACCTTGGAGGAGGTCAAGTATATAAGCAGTCAAAACATCTCATGAAGAAACTGTTCTCCTTTTTAGTATTGAGTTCATTTAAATACCTTGAGTGAATACGTCTTGTGAACCTATTTACAGTGGGTAAACATCCTTCTTTCAGGAAACAGAATTTATATATAACAGAAATGAAACACTGGTATCAGTGTAGGTTTGTTTTATTTGCTGCAGTAGGATAACTAACTAAGACGTTAAGGGCATACCAGGACAATTCAAGTTGTAAGGACTTTTCAACATTTAATGATATTCATTTCTTTCCTTGTTAGTTTAATTATTTCGTAGATGATGTTGTATGAAAATATTTCATATAGGTTATTGTTTAATTCAGTAATTTAATGAAATGTTTTCATGCTATAAAATGCTAAACTTGCTGACCCTACCAAAAGGATTGTTTCTTAAAGGGGAGTGGCATTTTTTGATTCACGAAATCATGAACATAAAAATGCAGAATAAGAATGCAACAGAATATTTTATTTTTGCAGATGTCCCCACAGCAGAATAGAATTTAAATTTTTTTAAATGTACTAAAATTTATTCACACAAAATTCTGAAAATGTGCCTTAAATAGTGGCCAAATAGCATGAAGCTTTTATAAAATATCAGAAGTACTATAAAGTTCTACAAAGTTCTATAAAGTACCATAAAGTGATGATAATATAGATATTATACAAAGTTATAAAAAGTGCATTGTTTGTGTTGAAGTTGTGGAGGAGACAATTAGATTTTAAATCTTTGTAGAACTTCTGTACTAACCTAATTCAAATAATTATAAGGCCACAGAGTATCAACGTAGATTTTTAATTGTGTTTTGGTTTTAGGTTCTTTCCTCATCTTTCAATGAAGTAACTTAACCTAACTGGAAAATAAGGGATTTTTTTTTTCTCGTATGTGATTTAGGAATATTATAACGAAATATTTAATAGAACTACAAAAACTTTCTTCACTGCTTAATTAACTTCATTTTTATTTTGTCTTTATTATTCAGAGATGCAATAATAAGAAACACACTTTTGTGAAGTCTTGTTAATTCAGAATTGTTTCTCCTGATACTAAGGTATTCTATAATACCAAGTCAGTCAGACTTCTCACATATTTTCCCTGTAATGCTAAGCCATGGATGATTAGGTGGAGAAATCCTTCAAACTTTCTTCGTCCTCCATTTCAGGATATAATATTATTTATTCCAGCTCCTTCATCATGCCAAAAGAGAATGTACTTCTAATAAGGTTATAATACTATTCCAGCTCACTTAGGACCTTACTCAGATCTTGCAAAACTTGAATATTTTTGTAATTTTTTTCCACAAATCCATTTTCCCATACACCATATTTGCAACAGTCTCAGTTGAACTCCACTCAGATCCAGGTAAATCAGTGTGAGTCAAGGACACACCTTGCTGATGTATTATATCATGTGTGTATCTAAAGCGGTTCTCAAGGGAAACTTGTAAAAAAATACTCTTTTCTGCTGAATGAAAACATAAGCACCCTGGAGGCTAGAGAATGGGACCAAATAGTCATTCGGCCTTAGAAGTACTTAGTGTTTATTTCTACATGTAAATTTTCCAGCTTAGCATTTTTAAAGAAGCACTTCACATCAGCATTAAAAGAAATGTGAGCTGTGTCTGAGGGAGGCAACAGCAAAAAAAGCAGTGGGCAGAGCTCAAAGAGAAAAGTAGCTCATGGTGGTTGAAGGCAAAGAAGGGACAATCCAGAGCTAAATATCTTCTCAGCTTTTACCTTTAGAATGTATCACAGTAATTTAGAAATAATACGGTCATGATGCCAAGCGTAGTTGTTGGTTTTTAATTTTTTCATGAATATTAAAACTCAATTACAATTTAGTGAGTTTTTAGTAAATGACAACTAAACAAACTGCTTTCCACGTTTTTGTGTGCCCTGTAATATAGTCTAGTGTTGTTGCAAGTTTATGGGTGTGTGTCTTAGAGTGGTTAGTGGTTGCTTTCCCTGTTTCTTCGGGCAGTGGTGGTCTGTTTTTATTCTGTTAACTCTCTTTCTAAGCCTGTCCTCATTCTCTCTGTATCCTGTAGGGCTTGTTAAGTTCCAGTCTGAGGAAGTTTTATTTGTGTAATGCTATATACAGGTAAATTTTTTGTGTGTTGTACAGTTGAGCAGCCTCAAGATTAACATACTTAAAATCTATGGCTCTGCCAAGCATCATTAACATTTATAGCATATCTTTTTTCTATACCTAGATAGAACTTTTGGATCCCACCCTTACACTCCTGAAGTTACCTGTCAGTTTTTTGCTTTAAAAAGTTGCCTTTCCTTTTGGAAATTCTTTAGCTTATAGAATTTAACTGGAGGTCTGACTTTCTATGGAGCAAGACCTGTTCATAAGTGTTTTTTCAGTGCCTTAAGAACTCTTTGCAAAATCTTTTTCTTTCCTTGATAAATAACATCTGTATGTGAAATCAATATGTATCATATTGTTGTGATGCCTTTTTTATCAGGGCCTTCTAATTTTTTGTCACACTTAGTTTTGCAATGTAGATTTTTTAATGCACATGCTTAACTTATATACTCTGAAAATGAAAATACAGTAAAGTTGACTCCATGTGGTGTCTCCAGACTGTAGCAGAAAGTGAGTGTTCACCTACTAAAGCTCCCGACTCTAATGTAAAGAGAATAGGGAGAGAATAAAAGGATCATGTCAACAATCTGTCAGCTAACCCAGTAAACAGGGATGGAAATGTCAGCAGCTTATCTGCCAGGAGGGATGAATTGCTTTTCTCCCCATCTGGGGAGAAGCAGGACAGAGCGAACTGGCTTACCAGACTGTCTGCCCAGAAGTGCTGCCCGAGAAGGGAAACTGGCTGCTGGCTGAGAGGCTCCAGGATGCTCACCTGTGATCTTGCCTTGGGTGGTACTTGGAAGCCAATGAATTGCCTGAGAGAATGAGGGAATGGTAGAAAGAAGGAACCCAAACATAAGTCACACTAAGGCAGAATTCTTCATTAACAAGATGTATATGATTTAAAGAAATATCTTTTCAGATATACAGCTGTACTATTGGTGAAAAGGCTACTGGAATCAGACAATTTGAATTCCAATGTATGTGATCTCAGGTGCCTGATAGTACAGTGAATCTGAGGGGAAGTTTGTATGATTTTTTTTTTTAACTTCTAATTCTTCTTATTTCCAATTTCTTGAATGGGTTTACTTGTATTTTATCTAGTATCCTAGTAATAATTCTAATAACACCTCATGAGAGTAAAATAAGATACATAAATCATACTTTAAAAAAAGAAGTGATTTTACAGATCTGTAGCTCAAACTTTTTGTATGCAAGTATTCTACAAGAATTCTAAGATCCTGTATTAGGCTTTGCATCTATTTCTAGATTATTTTATTGAAAAGAATAGTGTGCAAACCATATTATCTCATAACACTTTACATTTTGAACATGTAAAAAGAATCTCCTCTGCGTATAAGAATATGCAGGTGCTAATCACATTGCCTCAGTATTCAGCTGGATAAAGTAATCAGTACATGGAGTACAGTTTTTACTCATCATTATTTAAGATCTAGTTGTTCCTTGACTCTATTTTTGTATAACCTTCAGTTTGTCAACTTTTTTTCTTTTCTTCTCAAGTGAGTATGTCAGAATGTGATGCAAGACCATGTTCCAGCCTGTGATAAAGGTGCCTGTGTTACTGTTGGCCAAAACCAGCCACGTGGGTTCTGCATGGGAATGCTCCCTTGTATTAGTAGCATCTCATGTACATTTACCTTTGGGTACCCATATTTTGCGTAGATATAACCCATTTCAGACCCTGTACAGTTTTTTTTTTTAAATAGTACTGACTTTTTTTTTTTGGTCTCAGACTGTCAGATAAGCCTATTAAAAGGCTTGTGCAAGGCAGTCTGTTCCCTAACAGTAAAAATAAAGAAATTGAGGCAATTCAAAGAGGAAATTTAAGAAAAAAATGGGCATCAGAAAGTACATAAATGTACAGTGAAGAAATAATAATATTAACGTTTCTGTAGTAACAGCAACCTCAGCCTCTATTATATGTTCCTTCATAGTACATGAGATCAAATATTTATATAATCAGATAATTTATTTGCATATTGAATAATTTTTGAGCTTTTAAAGGTAAGTTCACAAAGAATAGCAATGTATACTTAATTTTAGAGGAGGTTTGATTTTCCATCTACTCTATTTCCCATCTTTCATCTTTAATTTATCAGTTATTTCTTTTATGAATGTCATAGACTGTGGAAGCAGAAATCTTAAGCATTTATAGTATTGCGTGCTTGTCTGTAGGACGCCAGATTTTGTCATCTAAATATTTTGAATGTCTTACATAAAAAAGGAGTTTCATGGGAGAAGTCTAGAACACTTTTTAATGTAGATGTTAAAGTGAATTTTGTTAAGTGCTGACCTTTGAACTCTTAAAGCAGAATGAGGTAAAGAAAATATTGAACAGTCTTGGCCAAAGGCCTGAAGTTCTGTGGAGCAGCTGGTAACAGAATCGAGTCCTGCTGACCTCAGCATTTGTGCTTTAAGTAAAGAGACATCCTTTGGAGCAGTGACAGGCATGGAGCTGAATTTACTCAGAATAGTTTGTTAGTATAACATACAGTGAGTTCCAGCACCTTTGTCTTCCAGACTATTTTTCAGAACACTGAGAGGTATAAATTACTTGGATTCTTTAGCTTCCTTGAAAAATGGGTGCTGTAATGCCCCTTGGTTCTTTGACAGTTTTTCCTGTGTTTTCCTGTGTTTCCCTCATTTACAAATTCTTTGGAACAGAAATTGTTTTGGTTTTTGTATCACTTTTCAGCTTGTAATAAGTAACACATTCAATAAATGACAGTAAATCCATCCTGAAATGCATAGTCGAATAATAACAGACGCAATAAAAAAATTACAAGTAGAAGAAAACAGGAATAAGTTTGCCTGTGTAAATACTTACTGATGTTTAAAAATCACTTTTCATGTGAAATGTTTGTCTGTTGCAAGTTGAGTGCCTGGATTTTTAATTAATTCCATACAAAAATATACAGGTCACTTTGTTCATCAGCTCAGAGCATATTTCTTACTTGAAGAACGTTCTGTGGAATTACGCTTCCTTTACATGGTTTATGATTTGAAAGGAATTACCCAGCCAAGTCTCCTGAAATGTTTACCTCTACTGTTCTTGTATATTTCTGCATATGTTTCAGTATCCATCTGTGATTTTTTTTGTTCTCAAAGAATATGACTTAATTATCCTCTGTTATTTTGAATTCTGATGTGACTTTGTATTGAATATTAGTTAACGCAAAACTCTTTTATTCACTGAAATTCAAGGAAAAGAGTTTGTTCTTTCACACTTGTTTAAATTTTAATTGCCTTTTCAAGTAGCAAACAAGCTTCAAGCTAAGACTTGCAGATGTTGAAAACTAGGTCATCTTGTTTATGCACAAACTCGGCTTGCTGTACTGCAGAGCAATGGTCTATAAAAACAAAGTAGAAGGATTTTCCTAGGATTAGGCAAGTCAATAAGAATGTTAGGATATCTTTATTGTATCCTGCCATGAACTAACTACTGTTTTTTATTGGTTATTCATCTATTATAGGTTGCTTCTTTTTTTACTTGGATTTACTTTAACTATCAGACTCTGGATGAGTAATTTTTAAGGAGATTCTTTACTTTGATTCCATGGGTTATGTTTTCAGTAGGGCTGGTATTTAACCAGGTTTCATAGAATCATAGGATGTCCCGAGTTGGAAAGGACCCACAAGGATCATCCATTCTTGTTCGGAACAAAAATGCCGTTTCATGAGAAATGAGAGAAAATTGTTAATGTTTTATTAGTCTTAAGTTTTTCATACTATTTATCTCAGACTCTGTAAATGAGAGTAGAGTAGTCATGCTAAAATTCTAATTAATGCCAACCGGAGACTGAGCATTTGTCTCTGTGACATACCTTTCTTTTCAATTTGTCACCTTCTTATTACTGAGAAATAGTATAGGAATAGATACACTAGAATCTTACCACAGTGCTTGCTAGATTGAGCATGTTGTCCACATGAAAGGCTTAGGATCTCTTTCTGTTCCTCTGCCTCCTCCCGTTCTGCCTGCTGTCTTTCTGTCTGCTTCTGTTTTAGAAACACATGAATAGATGTGAATAGATGATCTTGTATAATTTGTGGTTTATTAGTGACTCCTTCTCTTTCTGCTAGTGTGTGAGGTTTACTCAAAACATTCACGCTTTAAACTCAGTGGAGTGACAGAACAGAAATGGAGGAAGTAGGCTTTGCTATTTAGAACATTGCTTCATTTGGAAATTTTTTATTATTATTTAAGATAAAATTTGCAAAAATGACTAGGCTAGGTTGCTAGTATTCTGTTTTTCACAGATGACTAGGTTTTTAACAAAATCTTTTCTTTATGGCAAATGGCTAGCTGGTTTAAATAACTAAAAACTGAAAAGCATCCTGTTTTCTTCTGAATTTTTCAGTGTTTCAATGTAATACTGTAGTAAGTAAGTAATTATCATTTTCAATACCACTGTTTTCACTTTTCATTGTACACTGGGTTCTTTGACTTCACTACATAGTCTGCTATCCATACTGAATCTTCTTCTCCCTTCTTTCCCCCACTTCATCTCATAAGGGAAGAAATAACATTTCCTAGTTATTTTATTCATCACTCCTTTACAGATGAAGACATATTACAAAGAAAAGCTTAAGGCTTGAGGCAAAGAACACATTCAATAGCAGCCATGTGACTCAGCTGTCCAAGGATTAAAACAGAATTTAACCCTTGCTAGCTTTTAATTGTAGTTTTAACCTGTAATGTCTTTTATTCATTTATGCACAAATCTCAGTTGCATCACTTGAGTAAATATGCAACGTAGACTGTACAAAGCCCATAAAGTAATTGGATGGGGTATGTAAAGCGGGGCGCTAATCTCTTCATTTCATTGTCTCATTCTGAATTGTTAAAGAAACTACACAGAAGTTGCTGATAATATTGGCTGCATATGTCTTACCTACCAGAGGCTTGACTGGAATTGTAGGTACACATGATATGTTTTATCAGAACAATTAGTAAAGTTGGCAAAGTGGCATTTGGTCATAGAAGCCTCTTTTTTGAAATGAAACAGAAACAACAAACTTCAAAATTAAATACTGTTGAGAGGAGTTAGCTGGTTCCTATGGAGTGAAGCAGGGAGGGAGGATATAAGCAGGGAAGAGAGGTGCCAAGGTGATCATTTACTTGGGAAGAGTGGTAGGTAAATTGGAGCCTGTGAGACAAGAATATGTTTCAATCAGAGTCAGTACAGAAGCCAGAAATAACTTAGCTTGACCTTCAAATTCTGTTTCTGGAATTTGAATTTGGAAGGGAAACAAACAGAACAACACAACTTAGTGTATGATTTACTTAAGTTGACTCGATTTACCATCCGAGCAAAAGTAATACATGAGAGAAGCACTGAAGCAACAATACTATTTTAGTGCAATTTTAAAGGCATTTTCTTCAGGGGAAGTTTGCAGTTGTTCAAGTTTTTCTGAAATGTCTTTTCATGTCTCATGTGTTAATTTTTTGCAAATAAAGTATGAGACTCTTGAATAGGCTGGGATTATTTTTTTTCCTTTTTACTATTCTAGCAGAGATATTCTTAATGGCATTTGTCCTCTTGTAATACAGTTTACTTACTTTAGAGACTATATATGTTTAGTATGTGTATCACAAACAGACACCCTGAATTCCTTTGAAATCAAAGTAGTTAATAGTTAATGAGAGTGTATTATGCATTATACTGTAATTCTTACTGTTGATTCTATTTGCAGAATGTCTGGTTTTTGGGCTAAAACTAGCTGACTGTATGAACCATCTTGATTTTTCCTTTCCAGCTGTAGTGGTATTATTTATTCCTTTTCTCAGACGTATTGTAAAAGGCATTAAATTACAAAGTCATTTACAGTGTTCTGGTTTTATACGGCTGTTTAGGTTTTACTAGTGTTGTTACACTGGCTCATTCATGAATAATTTGGTTTCCAAATATTTCGGCATCAGTTTCATATCTTTTCTCCTTTAAAAAAAAAAAAAAAAGAAAAAAAAATTGTGTGCCAGATGATGTCAAGCACATTATCTCTAGAATATGTCCACAATATTTAAGAAAACTGTTTGGGAGAGGGATCTGGTATTTTTGTAACTCATCAGTGTTAGGACTCACTGAAACTACAATATCTCTTGGTCAAAATGCATCTTTGAGGTATATGGTATAACTCGGTGATTTGTATAGTTCAATACTATTTGCAGAAGAACAAAAAATGACATAGTGTACAGAAGATGGTGCCTAGCTATTTTGGAGGTTATTTCTCTTCTTTTGATTCATACAAAACTGAATTTACTACCTGTTTGCCATGGCAACTATCTCTTGATAAACCTGTTGCCTTATCCGTATGAGTCACCCTTGACAGGTGTGATCTGGCTTGTCCGAAATGGCGGACTTCATTCTCTGGCATCCTTACATTCCCTGATGGGTAGGCATGAGGCATGCTCACATGCAAGTGGTAAGGAGAACAGAATCCCTATATTCAGGATACAGATTCAGATTTAATGTCTGTTTTGACTGTGTGAAGACATTAATATAATCTCTAGTACTCATAAATGAGAAATTGTTGGCACCTACGTCTGTGTGACACTGCTGAATCCTTGTATATGAAATTCTCTGAACTGCATTTTGTATTTGTTTATGTATATATAATACATGCACATAATAAGGAAAGACAAAGTTAGAGATGACTGAAGAAATCCATGTCTCAGTTTTGTGGCAGACTTCCATTTCTGTTGACATTTAATTGAAATCAAGCGATAGCCTGTAACTGATACAACACTCATAAAGTATAACAGAAACAATCCATGTGGATTGTACAACTAAATTACAAAATTATAAATTTTTTCCCGTATCTTTGTCATATCTGAATTTGTGTATCTCTTATAGTATTTTCTTTTTAGAAGTGGAAAAAGACATTCTCATCTTTGACCTGATGACTATAGTTGTTTTTTTGCATGGGTAGAGCAGAATTTTTACTCAACAGGCCACCAAGCTAGTCTGCCATGGAAATATTTAATGTCATCATTAAATTGAGCATATTATTACATTGGCCTATCCTGCCCCGCCCCCCAAATCAGCTACACTGGAGGTAAGAGGTGACTCAAAAGAGGTCTTCTGCTGATCTTCCCTGCGACACAGTTTTGTACCCAGCCACATTGATTCAAGGACTCAAAAACAGCAGCATACCTACTATGTCTTCTGTCTATCTGCTGCTAAGATTGCTTCCGTTGTCTGGGTAAACAGCCAAAAGCTCTCTAGACTTTTTTTCTCAGTCTGAAAACACATCCCAAATGTTCATTGCATTTTTTAAAAAATTATTATTTTATCTTTTTTTTTCATTTGAATAGCATTTTTTGTTTGGAGGGACACAATAAACTATCAAGCCATACTTTCTATTGCTGTTTCTTCAGCCTTTTCCTCACTTTCTTGAGTGAAGCTGGCTATTTTGCTTTAGACAGCCCAGAAAGATTCCAGGTTTCTAACCCAAGAATGAAGCCCATTCCGCAATCCTGCTTAAGAAAAAAGTGAACCTTTTTTACAACACTTATACAAGACACACATCATAGCTCTAACAATTATGGTTTAAAACGCTATTTGTCTGTACTTTGAATCCATTTCATTGTTTTTATTAAAGCACCCTAACTACTTTTTGCTAAGACATAACCATAGTTTTTACTTCAAATTTTTCAAAAAGTTAAATGTATTAGACATGTGACATCTCCATACTGGAGTATTACTCTTGTCTAGTAGAAATAGATAGAAGACTTTTAGCTTTGCAAATAGTCATTAGTCTTAATGAACAATTATATTGAAATAAATTGTCTGTATGTAAAGTAGAATCAATGTTTTACTGATAATTTTATAAAGAGTTTCCACAAATCATGACTAGAGAGAGATTTTCATTAGAATGAAAACAATAATGCACATTAAGTGTGATAGCAGTTTGGGAGTTCCTGCCAGGGACCAAGATTCCATGACACTATTGAAATTAGTCACTGATTAAACTAATGTAATTTCATTATTTTTTTTGTACTAACGTAACAATATTCCACACAGGAAGAAAATAAGGTCTGTTTGCATTTTAAAGAAGTATTTAAGCACATTTGAAAATTTTTTTTTCTTTGATAGTCATAATTTCCTGACAGTTCTATATATAGGCAAACCCTTTTGATATTTGCACTACTGCAGTGCCATTTGGACTTCCACTTTGCATGGATGCATGCTCTGTGTCACATCCAATTGAACTGGCAGCCAAAGCAGTAACAAAATTATTACTCAGCAACTCATGAAAGTGCACTTTACAACTTGTGCTAAGATCAAATGCAGAAGTAGTTCCAGGTGGATTTATTTTTTTTCTTTTATTGAATTATGCTAATTTATGACGTTGTTAAATCATGATTTATAACTGTATTGTTAATTTTTCAGAGTGTCCAAGAGTCTAGCCTAGACTGTCTGCTCAACTAGAATTAGTACTATATCTTGAGCACTGTTGCTCTGTGGTTACTACTTTAGGATGTACAATACTCATTGTGTATGTATTATCTGCCGGATGGGAGATTGTGTTTATATCTCCCATTTTTCATTCTGAAATCTTTTATTGTCTACTCTTAGGCATTTAATATAAATATAAGATACTAATTTGTCTGTAATAAAATGTATACTAGATATTAAAAAACAGTGTATTGTTGTATATACCCACAAGATGGCAGATTAACTTTAGCATATGTGACCTTCAGCATTTGCTGAGCTTTGTTTTTAGACATGAAGCCTTAATGTTTTATTGATGCCAAAAAGCCTCTGCCTGCCTGTAAGATGGGTATATGTTGGAAAGAGAGTGATTATAGGCAAAGTGCATAAGCACCTCCCCTTTGTGTGGCCATAAGGATTAGTCAAAATTGAACCAATAACATATCTGAGAGCACTGAACCACTCTTTCTATTCTTCCTAACTTCCTCAGAACTCCATCTTCTCTGCTAAGCATTTGAAAGATAAAATGTTTGCTGTTTACAAATCATGGAGTAAACGATGGAAGAACATCTAACCTGATCTGCTTCTATGACAAGGTGATGTGCTTAGTGGATGAGGGAAAGACTATGGATATTGTGTACCTAGACTTTAGTAAAGCCTTTGACACTGGTTCCCACAGCATTTTCCTGTACAAACTGGCTCCTCATGGCTTGGACAAGCATACTCTTTGCTGAGTAAAAAACTGGCTGGATTACCAGGTCGAAAAAGTTGTGGTGTGGAGAAAAGGAGGCTGAGAAGAGACCTTATTGCTCTTTACAGCTACCTGAAAGGAGGTTGTAGCATGGAGGGTGTTGGTCTCTTCTCCCAAGCCAACAAGTGATAGGACAAGAGGAAATGGCCTCAAGTTGCACCAGGGGAGGTTTAGATTGGATATTAGGAAAAAATTCTTCACGGAAAGGGTTGTCAGGCATTGGAACAGGCTGCTCAGGGAGGTGATGGAGTCTCCATCCCTGGAGGTACTTAAAGACGTGTATAGATGTGGTGCTTAGGGATGTAGTTTAGTGGTGGACTTGGCAGTGCTTAGGTAATGGTCGGACGTGATAATCTTAAAGGTCCTAAATGATTCTCTGATATTCCACACTGGAAGAAGTTGTTTGCAGTATTGGGAAAGCCAGTGCATGTGAATTGACCCATAAGAACTCTAGGTGTTCAGTAGCTCCTGCCCACTTAGGGAAGCAGAGGTCTAACCCAACTTAGCAGCGCAACCTCTGGAAAATCTATGTATGGTCTCTGATGATAAATCTAAACTGCAAGATGAAGAATTCTGCAGTTTGCCTTTTAGTCCTCGCCTTCCAGTTACCCATTTCAGGGAACTTGTTGAACATGAAAATCCCTGCCAGCCTGCGTTTCTTTCCTGGGGAAACCCAGTGTGCTGGGAAGAGACAGGAGATGCTCACTATGTCTTGCCCTGTATAAAGTCAGGCTGAGGTAGGGGCATGCACCCGCATCTGAGAGCCGTGAGGTGCTCCCTAATTCCACAATGTACACATAACCTGAGGGATAGACTAGATACATGGGTTAAGAAGGGTTACTCTGTTCCCGTTCTGTTTAGGTTGTCTCCTGTCTGTGCCGGGATGCATTTAGCGTGTTTATTTCATTATTTATACTGTTTAGTTCTTCCCTGCACTGAGTGGTACCATTACAGTAGCTTAGCCAGTTTCTCTGTGATTTTTGGTCAGCTGATGTTTAGAGTCGCATGAACTGGCAAAATTCTGCAAGCTGGACACTGTTAACTGCAGGCAAACAGTATCTAATGGTCTGTGCTCATTTCCCCTGGAATAAAAGCAATGTGCAGTAACAATTGCAGCCCATTGTACAATCTGTTTCTGTACTGCCTGCATTTTAGACTTTTGGATGTAAAGCATCCCTTTTATGATTTTATGTTCAAAATTGCATTTTGAAGAATTTGAAACATGTCAATTCATGTAAATTTTCAAGCCACTGTTTGTGTGAATGATTCATTTTCATAAGCCATTATTAATAAATCTGGAACTTTCTTCAGATTTGATACTTTGAAAACTGTTATGTTTTTGTTTTATCTTTGGCTTCTGTTAGGATTAGGTTATTTGGAAATGTACTGTTTGCATTCAGCAGCAGCAAAACAAAGCTTTGTATTCTGGCTCATCGCCTCCATTGCAGGGGCAGACAGGTGGCGATGTCCTGTCACCATGACTACATACAGCCCTTAGGGAGGGCTCTTGTAAGATGATAGTAATTCCTGAATGGGGGGAAGGGCATGAAGATATACTCCTTCTAGCTGTGGGTTCTTTTGTATGGGTTGCACTTGATGACATGCTTGCTCTGTCGCATGTGTATGTGCTCCCTGAAATGCAGGCATTGGAGAGCATACATCACTGCAGACAGTGCGACATGGGCTGCTCACATTTGCTATTTAAAGCCTTTACATGGATTAGAAAGGCAAAAGCACAATTACAGTCAGACTGCCTGAGCTTCTACATTGTATTGGCCATGGGTTTAGGCACTTCAGAAGGAAACATATACCTGTGCTGAGGTGAAAGCAGCTTAATATGGAAACGGTTTAGGGCAATGCCCTAATGGGAAGAGAGGGCTCTGTGACCACATCTAGTGACAGAAAGTAGACATGCCATGGTGGTAACTGGTAGTGAGAGTAAATGGGAAAAAGTCCTTCAGCTCTGTCTTCCCTCAGTATGTCCCAGCAATGTAGGCAAGTAGAACTGAGAAACTGGACTGAACCTAGCACACACAGACCACCAGCTCTGGTTTGTGAAAGGGGTCGAATAGCATTTTCAGTGATTAAACGTGGTTTGGCTTTGTTGATGTCATAGCTGAAAAAGGGAATTGCATCATCTTTGGCTTCAGATTCAACTGGCTCAAAAAGTGCCAGTATTTTCTCTCTACATGCTTTACTCTGGCCTGACCTAGCATGGCCTTGTTTAAACTTGAGATCTGCCAAGACCGCAGCTGGAGTTGATGTTGCTGCAGCGTACTTGTCCTTTCAATTCCACTCCTCCTTTGCAGCAGCATAGGTAGGTGTCTCTGCTACTGGGGGAAGTAATGTGTTTGAGTAAGGAGAGAGAAACTTTAGAGGAATGTCAGCAAGTTAAATAACATAAACTGAAAAATGGTAAAGGACCGTCAGACTTGAAGAGACAGAACAAATTAAATGAAAGCTGTCCTTGTGGTTCAGAAAGGATTTTTTTGTTGTAATTACATGCCTGAAATTTTACTCTAAGAACTGTGCAGCTCCCACTCTGTATGTCTGCATGTAATACCTGGTGAAGCTCAGTTGTGGAAAAGAGTCTGTAACCTGCGATGTTACTAATATTATTCAGTGTTGGAATTTTCAGCCTCAAGTTCAGCCAAGAGTGCTGTACATAGACAACACCAAAGTCTCCCTCATTCGAATTTTATGCGGGCTGACAGAAGGAGAGTATAGTGCATGAGGAGAGTAAGATGGGAAGAAGCCCTGCCTTTTTAATGGGGAATTAATTAGAAAGAATTGGCTAAATGGAAGAAAATACTCTAGCTAGTACTTGCTTGAAGTGCGTGAGTCCCCATGGTGAGTGAATGCGAGTTATCACCTGGATCCCAGTTTCCTGGGGAAGAGACTCTGTGTACATTTTCAGTGCTGTGGAGGAGCAGCGGTGAGCTGCAGAGAACGACTGGTCTCCTTTGTGCTCCATCTTCAGATGCAGCAGTTCCTTTGGTCTGCTGTTTGTTTCTATTGATTCAGGAACAGAAAGAAGCAGTGACCTAGAAAATATAGAAATATCATTTTACTGTAAAATATTTACAATCTCTAGCTTCAGCTAGACAAATTCTGCAGAATGATGAATTGGGAGCAGCCATGCTAGTAACTGCATTGTCTTCCAAAATTGTCAATTACATATTTTAATCTGAAGTACAAGGAGCATCCTTGTATATACCTACAATCTGTAAAATAGAATGGTTAGAACAAGAAATACAGGCTTGCAAAATCGCTTTGAAATTTTACTAACCCAGCCATTAAATTGCCCTGCCAGCTTCATTGACAATTAAATAGTATAAATCACCTAGCTAAAAATATTATTTGTTCTGGGCAAGTATTCTGAGACTAATAAAACAATGGGAGGCTTTGTATTTTAGTTACCTACTAAGTTTTAGGACTTGTTTTTGTTTGTCAATCATAAAGACATACAAGATGTCAACATCAGAGGTCTAATGAACTCGGATCATGGTATGCAAAAAGGCTATTGTCATGCTGAGTCTGGAAACTGAGAATTCTCCTGTAAGGCTGCCTGCTGGAGGTCAAGTACCCCTTACGGCTCTTTGCACTCAGTGTGTATTTCCATGTACATGGCCAGCAAGTGGGATGTTGCTTCGTACCCCCATTAGGAACTCTTGAAATTCTCCTGCTGTATATTAGAAACCTGGAGGGCACGGGCAAAGGATGCAGGTAATTTAAATACCACTGCTGCCTTTCCGCATTTCCTATTGCACAACTCGAATGAACAAGATAAATTGTTCTCATTCTTGGAAAAAAAATAAAATTAAAAAAAGTGTGCTAAATGGAGCAGTTAAAGGTTTTTATATCTAAAATATGTAATTGAAAATACAGGTGTAAATGAAGCATTTAAAAATATAGAGTCTGGGTTAAAATGCTGCATTATGAAATGAAGAAAACAGTAAAATAAAAATCATTGCTTGTCCTCATTTCTGCACCAACTCTGCAACACATGAATTAAGGATGTGCCTGGTGCAGATGAGAGATGTTAGTAACATCCTTTCTACCCAGCACCCATTCGTGGAAGTAACATATGCTCTGCCGGTTTTGTTCCTCCTCATTTTCTGAGTCTGAAAAGAATGTGCTGTTCCGTGGTGCCCAGAGATGCAGCAGCAAAATCCCATCCAAACAATAAATGATACCTATGATATGTGTCCTACATGTTAGGATCTGACTATGCCGATTAAAGCTACCATCCCTTATTTCTTCTGTATCATGTTTATGTATTTCATTTAATGTTTCTTAGTTGAGGGAGAGAATTTATACAGCTTTCCTGTTGCATACTTTCACATGCTTCTCAGATCTTTCTCTGCTTATTTGCATGAAGAGGTAGGATAAGGCCTTTGGTATTCAGCAGAGACAAAAAGCTGTTATTTTTTCTGGGTCAATCAATTTCCTTCCTCAGATCAGAGCTGGGATCTCTGAAGTGTATATCAGAACTGAGCTTCCCGCAGAGTCGTAAAATTAGACCCGTCACTGTCATCCCCCTGTAACAGCAACAAGAGAAAAAATGTGAAGAGGTGTAAATTTTTGTGGCTGTTGAACTCGGTCAATCCGTTCCAGTTCTCTGGGAAAGAAACACATAATACAACCATTTAGAGTGTTTGTACGGCATAATTAGAAAACCTGTGCATGTTATCTTTGAGTATAGCTGTTATTATATGGCATGTTGTTAAACTGCTTCTTTTGGTTTGCTGGATTTGATATCACCACATTAGATGAAGGGAGAAAATGGCATGACCCACTTTGATTTAGGATGGCCGATTTCACTCATTAAGACTGTACTTTGTACTTTGCAGTAAGCACTGACCTGGGGCTATGCCTTCTGAAAGCAAACCCAGCATTTCTACAGCAGGAGGCTGGTGGGGCAGTGTGATCCATGTACAGGCTATAAGCATTTTAGAATAAAGAGTAAATAACCATCTGATACTGAAATTCTCATGAGAGGCTTATCATTTTATAAAAACACCCAGGAATGCCATGTAAAGTCTGGTAGATGTTTTTTGTATTTTGATATGTGTTTCCTATAAGAACGAAGAATACCTTTTAGGGCTGATACCATTTTCCCCCTTACCCATTAATGTATGTTATGAAAAAAAAATTTAATGGCTTTTATTGTACAGGAAAAGTACTTGGAGTGTAGAATGCTTGGGAACTGATGCCTGCTTTACTGCTATAAATTGTTCATGATATGTCTTTTCTTATACACATCAAACACAGCACTTGCTGCAGAGATGCATGTGATTTGTCTTCTCCCCTGAGAGATGGTAATTGGCTTCAGTTTACTTAGGCTACTACAGTACAATTTATTTTCTGAACTTAGCTGAGGCTCATGTTGCAACATGTTTTCTTCTATGAAGGTGAAGTATTTAATTTGTAAAGTGTTGGAGAGTATGTGCTGCATTAAAAAGAAAAAGCACATCCCTGCTCTGTGGTGTTTAGTGGAAACAGATCACAGCACTCCACCATCCCCCTTTACTGTATCCTGTCTTGTTATTAAATTGTACATGAACTAATCATGATCTTTTAGTAAACATCCATTGTAACTAGCTCAGTAATTTGAACAAATGACTAATGAACTGTGGTTACTATTTGCTTTGTCTACTTATAATGAATTATTTCCGCAGTTTTTGGCCTCAGTCACATGGTATTATTTCTCTTTTCTGTGTCTTATCTCTGTCTGTATAACCAAACATTCTTCAAACAGTCAACCAATAGAAAATATTGAAAACTTATTTTAAGTATGAGGTCTTGTTCATTCAGTGATCTTTTTTCCTGCTCAGATTTCTTCATGGTTTTTCACATTTATCTGTCATCTAGGTGAAGAAATAAAGAGATGGAAATAAAAATCACAACAAATGGCACTTCATGAGAGTTAAGCTTTTCAACATAAAAATATTCATACAATTTTAACAATTCAAGTAGCAGTAATGATGATGTCACATGTAAGCCATATACTGGAGATGAGCCCTCTGAGCGAGGGCTTTCTTGATTTCATTAATTCCCATAATAATTTCACCTTTGAAATGATTGACTTTGTGTTGGTTTGTTTTGGTTTTTTGTTTGTTTTCAATAAAGTACAGTATGCAATTCATAACGGACTAAGAAGTGCTGAGTACTCACAATTTCTTCTAATAGATTAATGAATTTCTCCGTAAATACATTTGACTACTGGGGATCCTAACTTGCCATAATGACAGTCCTGATTATCATAATTGTGGCCAGTCTGCTCCTTCTTGGAGGAAATGGATTTATTTTTTGCCACCACACACTGAGCTTTCCTCCTTTGGTAATATTACTTCAGTGCTGAATTAGCTTCAGTTAATTCTGCAAGCTCATTACTCTTTTATGACTGTGCATATGTTAGTACTGCTGCATTAGCTCATGTGAGGCACTAGGACTTCTGGGAAAACTTGCTCGGGAACAGCATTAAGCTCTGCTGCCCTATGAATTAATTTGCAATGTACTGAATATGTCTCCTTTCTGGGCATCCGTGTGGAAATTTTTTAATCTAAAACCTCATTAAATAAAAGCAGCGAGTAATGAACTTAGAAGAGTGACCTAGCTCTACTGTCAGCATTACTAATACTCTGATTTTGGCGATAAGTGACAGATAAGAGGTTTAATACATAGTGGAAGGCATTTTTTCTGTGGTTGGACACATTGAAAATCTACCTGTTTATGGACATGGATCAGTATAGTCAATACAACGAGGATTTTAGTAGCATATAAGGAATCGTTTGCTGACTGGAAGCTGGGGAGAGGGACTACAAGCACAACATGTTAGGAATATAAACCTATGCTTGACTGGGGTAACCATCAGTACTGGCTGGCCTAATAGCATGGAGGGAGTTCTTTCAAGTGGCATTTCTGTTCAAATGTTCTGGAAGCACTGGAGAGGGGTGTGTAATGTCAGATTTAAATTATACAAACTCAATGGATTTCTCTGAAAAAAAGGAATAGGTAGAAGGAAAGAGGAAGGTAACAGAAGCAGCAAAGGGCAATTAGGAGGACATACGTGTCCTCAAAGCAGTGAGCCTATTTCCAGTCTAGGTTAAACGAAGACCCTCAGCCATTCCTGCTGGTCCGGGCCAAAAGCATTGCCAATGTTTTCTGAAATACAGTGTTTGCTAATGAAGCTGGGTATAGTAATGTTACTTTTACAGAGCACTGTAAGAGACTCCAGGTTCCTGAAAATGAATGATGAACTGTCATTCCTCATCAGAACACTTGCCAACCTGTTTGCAGAGAAGTTCTGCAGATTTCAGGTGCTGTTTAGAGCAGGTAGCATGAACAGGTATGAGTATAATACAATTGTTAGAAGTGAAGTGAGGGACCAAAGAATCAGAAGAGCTCCAAAAGTCTCTAGAGGTAAATGGAATCATTTATGAGGTTAGATAAGGTAGTCAGAGGAATGGTAGAATAAATAATGTTCATAACTTTGGCTTCAAGAGTTTGCATATTGACATTAACACAATGTGATTAGAGGATTCTCTAGTTCAAGTCTGGAGGCCAGGTACTCGTAAGGATGCCCAGACAACTGTGGAAGGCCATGTCTCAAGCTTTAACCCCATATTCTAAGAGCGTCAGGGACCAGCTCCAGGAAGGAATTGTATGAGCAGGGTAGACAATTCTGTGTGCTCTTGTTAAGGCATTTTTTCTGGTGTAGGTAAAGCCATTCCTGTAAGTAAATATGGCTTCCCTATATTGCATGCTGTACCAGCTTGGAGATTCTGCTGCAGCGATTGCTGATGCTCATCGCATAAGAGATTTTAATAGACTGTAGTGTTAGAATATTCCATCAGTTATGTCATGGCTATCCAAGCAATTTAATACTTGGCCAAAATATGGCTAATATGGCATAATATCCACAGATTAAGAAAACACTGAAAACATGCCCGTAAGGAAACTCCAGGAATATTCTATTTACTACTAATTTTGAAATATAATATTTTAAATTCGATAAACCAACATTGCGTTTCAATGTACTATATCTTTCTGCCCTTGAGCATCATGAAGACATCCATTATATGTCAAGAGTTACTGTATGGATGTTATGACTATGAACATTACTTAACAGAGCTGAATTTCAGTGCAATCTCTTTCTTGTGAGATCAAGTGAAATGACATTTATTACTTTTGAGAATTATTGGAATAAAAAGAATCACTGTACAATTATAAACAACTTTTATCTATTTGCAATGAGCCCTTTGGCTGAATGTTAGACAGGACCAAACAGAGGAACTTTGTTTGAGAGTTTGCATATTTAAGACTTGTAAAGCATGGGGAGCTTTGGTAGCAGCAATGTGGCAAACTAAAGTAATACCTTAGATACTGAGCTGTGCCTTTATGGTTTGAAAGGGCTCTTCAGGGTTGACAGAAAGACTGTAGGGGCAGAATGTGCAGGTGTCCTGTGTTTTCCCCAGACAGTATGCTGGTGACAAAAAAGTAGGAAGCAATGGAGTGTGGTCAAAGTTCTCAAATTTTTTTTTAATTGCTTTACATTAAAAAAAGCTAAAGTGTGAAGAATAAAGTATTTAGCTCTAGTGATAAAGAAAGCATTCTTTATTTGTACCCAGGCCAGTTTTTTTCTTGCTTTAACCAACAGAAGGACAGAGACAAAGAAAAAGAAATACAATAAAAAATGAAATCTTTATTTTTTTGGCTCATTTATAATATTGTTTACATTGTTTATGATAATAACAATTTCTTGCATGCATTTCACCAACACATTACAAGTCGAAAGCATTTGTAAAAGAAAGATTCTACATTTAATGTTAGCTTGTGTATGAAACACAAGATGTCCTGATGTCTTTGATAATACAAATGTGCCATTTTGTTCTTGGGAAATGTTGTGGATCCTATTTGTATAAGTCTAGTGCAGTGTGAATCAAAAAGAATAAGAATAGGCTATGTAAACATACACTGCAAGATAGCAAGGATTTAATGAACGATGAGACTATCTTGGAACTTCTGATGCAAATGGTGCTAGAAATTCGCACATTCTCCTAATACTTTCCTTGCTATGTCCTGTTACCAGATATAACTATTCGGAAGCAAGCTGGGCTCCAGATTTACACATTTTACTTCACATTGAAATATATGCAAATATAATATTAAAACGAGATAGTCTACAAGCACTCACTTTTTTTTTCTCATAGTGTGATGATGCCAGTTTGAAATTACTGTGGTTAGAAAGTAAGCCAAGTGAATGAGGAAAGAAATATAAGAAACAGTGATCTAAAGTTTAAAGACACTTTTCTTATATACAAAACTGTTGCCAAATGGTATTTCTTTACATCATTTATATATGCTAACCACATTTTCAACAGGTTAAACAGCTTGCAACATGGCCTGTACAGTCTGATTCTATACCATATAGTAGCCACTTCAAATTTAAAATGCAAAACTAAAGAAGCTCATAAATAGCTGCGAACTATTGCTTAATGATTTGCAAGAATGAGACAATTTGCTTCATTTTACCACTGACACGTGGCTTCCTGTAGTGGAGACTGTGGGCAGTGGAAGGAGCAAGATACAGCAGCAAAAGCAGTGACATGCACCAGTGATACTCTCCAAACTATCTATAATGACACAGAATACAACATATCCTGTTGAGCTCTTGCGAATTACCCATACTGTGGTACATATCTGATGCAATTCAATGTGGCAAAGCCATTTATTTCTATGCTTAAATATGCACGACAGTATACCATTAATATTTACATGAAGAAGGGTATTTTATTGATTCGTTGAATGTTGGCCATAGTGAGAGAAGACGGTAACTAAAGAACAGTCTAGGGAAAAAATTGAGCTGTTTAAAAAAACAAAACAAAACAAAACAAAAGAACTCTCAGGTATGTTTTAGTGAAGCTATTTTTTCCATTGCAGAAACCACATGATAATTTTTAAGCTGTGAACATTTTTTTAGAAACAAGTTGTTCATTTTTAGTGATTTGCATAAAAAAAAGTCATTGCAGATTCCTGTAAATTAGAGTAGGCTTTCCAGGCACATTAATCTGGGTGCACATAGTCTGGATGCAGCCATACAAGTAGTTAGAATGCCTCAAATTTAAGAGCAACCCTGAAACATGGATGTTCTTAAAATCTTTAGCTTTGTGCAATGTCATATTTTTATATACTCATGGTTGACAAGTGGAGCATGCCTATGCAAATCACTTCTATCTGTACATTATAGAGAATCTGAGAGTAGAACACCCGGTCCTCATGCCTCTTTTCCCAACATAAAACTTATTACAAAAATAGTCACATATAATAGTAAACAACTTGTGAATTAAAAAATGATAAATACATTAATACTGATTTTGTAAAAATATGACAAATGTAGCAGTTGCATTACAAACAGTGAAGAGAAGCACTGTTCTACGTGTTTGGCAGTATGTGAAACACAAAACAGTATCGCTTTGCACGTATTTCATGCTCCATGTTCTCTGTGGAGCCACTTTTTCTCTCTTTTTTAGCAGTGTCAGCTGTAGTGAAATCAGTAACCTCCTGTCAAGTTTGGTACCCCAATTCACAGAGTCACAGTTTGATGATGAAGGTTCACTGTTTTCTTATAGGCACTGGCCTTAAGTATGTACATAACGTATATATACGCACACACGCGCACACACACACACACTTTATATATGTGTAAAAACTGTCAGTTTGGCATAAACCTCCTGCAGGAGTCCAGTTGATGCTTCATTCTCAAAGGCTGTAAACAAGTCCCACAAGCAGAATTCTTAGATCTTTATTTTTTATTTTCCCTGACATCTTTACGTTTGTAGTTCTTTTCTGCTTTATCTTTTTCATATTTTTCTTTGTCTGGCTTTGTTACACTGTCATAAGAAGGTGGGGAAGTTGTAGAGGAACTCTCATCCATTTTTTCTGGAGTGGAGTTCCCATTTAGTTTATCAATAATTATTTCTTCTATAACGGGTCCATCTCCTTTGTTTTTATTTCTGTTATATATACTAGACACTTTTTTGACTTTTTGTCTTAAAAGATGACATCTGAAAGCACGCTGAATAATGAGAGCAGATACCTCCTCCTGTTTTCGTTTTAACGTGGTTGTAATTGGTTCATAGGAAGCTTTTGAAGGATTGGATGCCATAAACCGATCTTCCATCTGTATTCTGAGGGCGTCCATCTCCCCGCTTTCCCCCAAAACACGCTTTGTGAAAGCAAACAAGATGTCAAGGCAGTGAATTCTGTCACCACTCACCATGGGCAGATCCATTGCAATAAGCTGGACTTTGTTGGGTTTTGCTATTAGAAGAGGAGGATCTAACGAAGCAGCAAAATCTGACAGCTTACTGTATTCTATGAATTGTGTTGCATCAGGATCAAACTTCTCCCAGACTTCATAGAACATCTCAAAGTCATCCTCACTCAAGGGTTCAGCACTTTCTTCAGTAGCAACACTGAAGTTCTCCAGAATCACAGCAATGTACATGTTCACCACTACCAGAAATGAGATGATAATGTAGCTGACAAAGAAGAAAATCCCAACAGAAGGGTTGCCGCAGTCGCCTTTCACAGAGCTTCCTGGATGGTCTTTATGGGGGTCACAGTCTGGCTCTCCACTGTTAAGAATTGGGGCAAGCAAACCATCCCAGCCAGCCGATGTGGTAATTTGAAACAGGCAGATCATGCTGTTGCCAAACGTTTCAAAGTTGAACATGTCATCAATCCCAACTTCCCTCTTGACGTAGGCAAAGTTGGACATGCCAAATATCGCATAGATAAACATGACCAGGAACAGCAGCAGCCCAATGTTGAACAGAGCAGGAAGAGACATCATCAAAGCAAAAAGCAGAGTGCGGATTCCCTTAGCGCCTTTAATGAGACGCAGGATTCGACCGATTCTGGCAAGTCGGATGACTCTGAACAGTGTGGGGGACACAAAATATTTCTCAATCATCTCAGCTAAGAACATACCTAGAGAAAAAAAAGATAATATTTATAAGATAATTTTAAATTTATTCTTTGATTACCTATAGAAAGATTTATTTATTGCTGTCTCCAAAACAATCAGTATAGGGAGTCAATGTTATAGCAAAACCTCATACAAGTTATTACATTTTATTGAAAGCTGTTATAATAGCACCTTCCTTAAGTTGAAGCGTTATCTAGGAGAATGGAAATAAGTAAAAGAAAAATGACTGCTTGTGACAAGGTAGCTGGTGTCTGTCTAAGCTCTCATTTATTCCTAAAGCAGCCTGGAAAGAGAAGTTTCTGTCTTAGATATAATTATTTCATAGAATCACAGAAACCAGGTTGGAAGGAACCTCCAGTTCTGGTCCAACCTTTCTTGGCAAAAGCATGGTCTAGACAAGATGGCCCAGCACCATGTCCAGCTGAATCTTGAAAGTGCCCAATGTTGAGGAATCCACCATTTCCCTGGGGAGATTGTTCCAATGGCTGATCATTCTCATCATGAAAAAAATTCCATCTTGTGTCCAATTGGAGTCTCTCCAGGAGTAGCCTGTATGCATTCCACTGGTCTTTTCCATGTGACTCCCTGTAAAAAGGGAGTCTCCATCTTCTTTGTAGCCACCCTTTAGATGCTGGAACATGCTGATTAGGTCTCCCCTGAGCTTTCTTTTCTCAAGGCTGAACAAACCCAGTTCTCTCAGTTCTTCAAGCTGAGTCTGTTACCACTGTCTTTTATGAAGAACTCTATTGGCTTACTTTCTGCAAATGAGTGATTTTTATTTATTTTTTTTTTTAACCTGAAGATCTACACTGTATCAGCACAGCCTCTCTCAGGTGCATCACTCTTTAAGACTTAAGTTTTGTCACACAACTAGTTTGCACCTTGAAGAGTCATTAGCTTTTAGCTGACAAAAATCTAAATATTCACCAAGAATTTATTTAGCAAAAGCAATTAAAAATTGCATCCCCTTCAGGTACTTTTAAGTTTTAGTACTGAAAGCAAATTTGTGGTTACTTTGCATATACTACTAAACATTCCTCTATATTTGTGCATGTTAATCTAATATGCCAAATAGTTCCTTTACGTCTTGTGATGTGGGAGATGATAGTGACTCTAATGGAAGAGATAAAAATCTTACATGCAACATTGCATATATTGTATGCTGTCACGTATGAAGATCTGAATCAACATATAAATCATATAGTAAAACAGAAAATTTCATATTCAGTATCATAACATTCTCAAAACAAAGGTTCATTTTCCTCCCACTAGTTCGTTCCTGAAAGGGAATTGCTCTTACCTACTATGGAGAGAATCACAACAACAAAATCAAAAATATTCCAGCCTATAGTGAAGTAGTAATGGCGAAGTGAAATCAACTTCAGGACAAATTCTCCAGTGAAAAGGATAATGAACACAAGGTTAATCCGGGATAAAATTGTTTCCATTTCTTTACTCTGGTCATCTGTTTCTACCATCATTGTGACCATGTTAAGGCAGATGAGTATCATGATGCTGATGTCAAATACTTGTTTGGTTACAAAATCGAAGACCATGCCTTGGAATTTGTTCTGCAAGAACAAAGATGGCATACAGTTTATGCTTCTGAAAATATTTGTCTTTACACATGCCAAATGGGAAAGCAAGTCCCTGCAAGATTTAGGAGTGCAGAGCAAAACCCATTCACAATACATCTGTTAGTATTCATCAAACCTATGTTGGCTTCTTTCTCACCCTGTTAGAGGGGATCAGGAACTGTACCACTATTGCCTGAAGGGAAACAATGCAATAATAATAGTAATAACATTAAAAATTTATATTATTGGTGTTAAAAAGGTGGTATAACTTGATACCCAGCAAGAGTACCAGCCAAATAGAAACTCATTTTCTTATCTTTATTCTAAGCTATTTTTAGAATACTACCCCCCAGAGATGTGTCTCTTTTCCTGAAACTAATTGTGTTTGGTGAGATTGCTGGACTGCTGTAGTTGCATGTCTCGAACACACCACAACTGCAATATCCTAGTTTTCCCTTAGTACTTAGCTAAATGTTTATTGCTATATGTCTCTCCTTAGACTATTTTTAACCACTTAGTGCATAAGGTGCAACAAGTATTTTATTTTTTCCAAACACTGTAGAAGTTCAGTAAATAACAGAGTAGTTTCTTATTTTAGAGAAAAATTTATCCTAGTTTATGCTTTAATCCTTAGGGCATTCTTTTATTCTGTAAGATTATCTGTATCTGTCATTCTCTTTCACATTAGGTGACCACTGCCCCCTTCTGTCTTCAGCAGCAAGGGCCAGTGCATCCCCGTTTCCTACAAGTTCTCTGGGAGGAGAAAAACCAGAAAACGAAGTTTATCCATGAGCAACAAGAACCAATAAATGATCAACCAATCAACTGTACTTTTCTAGAACTTAGGCAGGGAATGATGAAATTTATCACATTAACCTTACTAAATCCTACAGTTCATACTTCAGAGTGTATGTTTTTAAATGAAACATGAATGATCTAGTCTACTGAATTTACAAAAGTGGAACAACAGTTTCTACCTTTACAAGAAAACAAATGGAAAAATATTTTCTTTCCAGATATATAAACTTCTCTTGTTGGTTAAACTCATATCCCAAATGAGTGTTTAATATTAGAGGTGTTAAAATCAAATAACTCTTACCACTGGCCTTGGTATAGGTTTCTGTGGCTTTTTGGATCCCAGTTTTTTCATTGCATTGTAATATTTCTTCTGTTCTTCTGTCATAAATATATCCTGACCTCCAAAGTAAAGAAATAATATCAAAACTAATTACTATCATGTCCACCAGACAACATTTAACTGAAGTATGGCTCTCTGTAATGTAATACATATAGTAATATATGTAATACATATATTACAAATATTTGATTTATGTAACAAAAGTAATTTTTTCAGGTATTTATAGTGTGGGTGCTCATACGGATTCCTAACACACAAAAAACTCCTTACCAGTGCCTTGCCAGGCTGACAGTTGAGTTTTTCCAGTGTCTTCGTACTCACTTTTGCTGATCTGGCTGAAATGGTTCTTACTGTACTGATACTGTTAAGAATCTTGCTCATTAGGATGTGTTTGGTGCAGAGGAGCCTAACTGGTGCCTTACATGTCCTGAAGTCTAGATAGACTTCTAGGATTATGGCTGGCCAGGTCTTAAAGTGAAGTAACTTTGAGGCATAAGTTGTGTCAACAGAGAGCATTTGGGTCTAATCTGAGGGTTTTGATGACAGCAGAAAAAAAGTACCTTTGATATAAACTTAAGAAAAGTAATCCAAATAATGCCGTAGCAAATTATTAATTAAAACACCACTGGAACTGTGACTAACTCAGATTAGCTTTTGTTTGCAGATGCAAATGCTTCCAGTCAGATGTGCAACAGATTGACTGAATTTCAGTATAAAGTAAATTGTGCTTATTGGTGAGTCTGAACTAAGTCAAATGGAAACACAATGTCAAAGTCACTGTCTGCTAAATTGGATTTCAAAGCTCAAAGCATGGCATAATTGATTGAAACTGAGGAAATAGCCCCAGATGTGTTTATGGCTCTCTTAAGAAGCTAAAGAATATTTTCACAAGGAAAAAATTTCTGTAGTTCACACTTAACTTCTACTATAGATTCTGTTTGGCACTGCTGGCTTTTTTTTGGTGATGGGATAAAACCAAATCATATGAAACTGCTTTTTCACAGCATGCAAAGATTTAGAATTATCCTTAGGTTCTAGTTTTTTTGGCAGTTGAAGGCTAAAAATTTTACGGCTTCAAAATATTTTAAATGTGATTATTTGTATTTTTAGATTTTTAAAGTTATTTTAAATAAAAGTATATGCATTATCAATGTAATTATTTTAAACATACCTGGATGTCAAATACATACAGAAAAAATATCCTTTCTTTCACACATTTGCTTTATTATTTCTAATAGATTACAGATTGTGACTAAGAAGTTCACCTAATTTCTCACAAAAGTGTTAGAAAAATAGTGGTCTTATGTACACATTTTTACTTGTATCTATATGCCTGTTCGTGTGAGGTCTATTTGACCTACTCTTAACCCACTGTTTAATCAGTTTGCAGAACTATTACCTGCTATATGAATACAGTGTCATATTGTATCTTCATTAAGTGTCAAAATTAATTTATCTTAGTTCTGGAAAGTTAATTAAAGAAAGAAACTCTTCCATGGCAGCCAGTACATCTAACAAAAAGAATAATGCGCATTTGCTTTTTGCATCTTCTTTTTAGCTCTGACACAATTTGAAAATTATTATGAACCTAAGCATGATTTGTTCCTCTTCTCTTGTCAAAATGCTGAAATGCAAAGGCCAAAATCGTATTTACAGATTTAACACTGATTATGTTTAAAAAATATATATATTTATTTGAGGACTTGAAATAACTTTTGATTGTTATTAGCTTTACACAAATAAGTTATTAATTCATTATAGCTAATAATTCGTAGCACGCAGAAAACATTTTAAATACTTATCTTCTTTTTTTGTTGGTTGAAGTTGTCTATAATGACACCAATGAAAAGGTTCAAGGTGAAGAATGATCCAAATATGATAAAGATGACAAAATAAAGATACATATACAAGTTATCCTCATACTTAGGTTGATCTTCTACCTACAAAATATTATAAATATTATTAGCCATGAGAATATTAGATATAAAAAGCACTGTATATAATTTATGAATAGGCATGTGCTATCTCAGCTAGAAAAGTTATAAAGTGCACGCAGTTATTGAAAAGACCCAGCATATGCATTCCAATCAATAACTGGAGAACCAGAAGCTGACAGAATGGTTACTCATATGAAGTTTTAAAGTAAATGTACACACCGATGTGTATGTATGTGCGTATACACAAAGTTCCTTGTATAGAAGAAAGAAGCAATGTGGGACTGGAAGCAGTCATTAGTAATTAAAATTTTAACAGCACAAATCTAAATATTTTGTGTTGTGTTTGGCGTATTTTCATGCAGAAGAATCAATCAATTTAACTATCACCTAAATCTCCCTAAAACTCTTTTGGTGTTACATGAGTGTTCTTTCATTCAGCTAAGAACAGATGCTTTGAATTAATTTCTAGTGACTATATGTTTTATGAAATCCATTAAGTTGAGGCAAATTTCTAAGGAGGACTTTGTTATTGTCTTGATTCTTCAGGATTCCACGTCTCAACACGTGCACCTCTGCCGCACAATGTGCTCGAGTGTAGAAATGCTGAGGTTAATGAAACAGGATATATTACTCTGGGAGATGAATTTCACTGTGTGATGATGAATATCAATAATGTGGCTATAACCAAGGTTGCATGGAACTAGTTCAGGCCTCTGCGTGGCACTTTTTTGTACAAAGTAAACATAGTTTTTAGCTTTGTAGCCAAAATAAAATTCTATTCCCTAGAAAACTTAATAGAGGATCTTTAACCTTAAAATCTTATCACACTTAAATAGCTAGATAACATAAATGTTCAATCTAATGAAACAATGAAATGCACAGTTTAAAAAAATCAAACAAGATTAATATATTCAAGATTTATAATTACATTATATAATCTTAAATTAATTCATACTCATGATTGCCAAAGGAAGTAGTTAAAAACTCTCTTCTTTTTTTTAATTAACATTAGCTTTTCAAAAAAAAAAAAAGTCCAGTTAAGTTATTTTAACTTATTTGACTAAACAGAAGGAAGAAGGAAGTGGGGTTAATTCTTCCCACTACAAATTCTAAGATTCATGAAATTACCTAGAAGTTCATTTCTAGACTAAATATATCTCATTAAAAATATGTATTGGTGCTGATTATAATTCTTAATATTATTGTATGTGTAGTTGTTTAAATTCTATATTCTATATCAGAATGTAACCAACAGATGATCTTTGAAAGTCTTACACTTACATCTCTTGAATCAACAGCAGCGTACATAATATCCATCCATCCTTTGAAAGTAGCCTAGAAATAAAATAGAGTTGTTCATCTCCCCTATATAAATTCATAATGTGGAAAATAACAAGGTCACAGAATTTGGACCTTAAGTTTTAATGAAATCGTATCTGAGTTTATAAACCACACAGGCATAATAAAATATTTCTCGTAGTGATACTATTTTTTGAAAAATTATTTTGTAGGTATTCTGAAAATATTAAAAATCAGTCTCTGAAGGTCTCAGCAAGGGCACAGTGTGTTTGGAGCTACAGATGCTTACTTTGTGGATGAATGGTAGATTCAGATAAACATTAATGCTGGAGATGTTCAGGTAGAATCTTCTGTAATCACTCATGGTCACAGCCATTTTATCAAGTTTACAGCATCAATTGATGGAGTCAGCAGTACAACTTCTGGACAGATACCAACATGCATCTGAATGCTTTTGCTATGACTGAACTGGCATGGTATTTTTAAGAATGTTTTAATCCCAAATACCTAAAGGGAATAGGCTCTGTTCATAACCAAATATATGTTGGTTCTTGAGGGCTAAGATTTATAGAAGACCAAAAAGGGAACTGTGAGAGAGCTGTGATTAACTTTTACAAGACTTTGGGTTGAGTTCCTATAGAGACTTTGTCTAAGTAGAATGAAGAGTAAAAAAGATCTGCCATCATTGCTCTGAGAAGGTGTTTTTCATGGACAGAGAATGTCCACTTTGTGAGGAACACCAAAGGGTTGGTGTGACATGCTAGTTGAAGGTGTGAGTGCCTGCTCATTAGCTAAGGTTACCAAGCTTATTCACAATAAAGAAAAAAAAAAAGAGCTAAAAAACTTGTGAAATGAACAGATACAGAGCATCTCTCCTGAGGAGATTCATGAGAGGGACCAGCCCGAGGAGTATATTTGCATCTGTCCTTGGCAGAAGTAGCTCTGGTACTTCGGTACAGCTGCTAGTTTTCACAGCAGAAAACTTGCACTCTATGAGTGTTCATATCCTCTTGAATCTTGCAGTGCAACACAAATTTACTAAGAAGGTGTGCTAGGAGCTAGGCTTCAGAGATGTTTCTGTGTCAGCTGACAATTGACAGCTATTTGGTGCACTTTGCACAGAATCATTAGAAGAGGAGCAGAGTTTCAGCAGAGCAATAAATACGGAAGAGTGGAGGGACAACGTTAGTGGAGACAATCAACTAAAGAGGTGACAGGATACATGCTCAATGATCCCATAATCTCTGCAGGAAAAGCAAAGGGCAGAAGGGAATATTTGAAAAGGAAAATAATGAAAAATCAGAACAAAAAGAAATAAAGAGAAGAAGAATGAAAGGTCCACAGTAGTGATGTAGTAATTAAAGACCAACTCTATCTGGATGGATGACACAGATGACACTCAGACGCAGCTTCAAGAGACTAGAAGTTTTCCTTATACAACTTCAGAGGCAACTATTGGTAGTACGACGGATCACTTTAATCTCAAGTACAAGGATAGCAACACAATCTGAAGTCAGAGAATTAGAATCATTCAGTACTACTACTCAGCACATGAGAGGCAAAACATTTTAAGCCAGGTAGTTAATTTGGGAATCAAGGTCAGCTATGGATACGGACCTGCTCCGGTATAGAAGGGACAAGCATATCATACTTAGATAACTTGGTGATATCAGGGCAGTAACAATCCCATGACATTTCTGATGTCTTTTCATACAGTGAAGCTGTTTGTCAAGTTATAGACAAGCCATTCTGCAGAACTCAATCATCTAAGCATAGATGCTTGCTTTCATGCTTGTGTTTTGGGTCAGATATTAGTTATCAGAAGCTCCATTCTAACCCAAGGAGCCTGTGAAAAGGTAAGGTCTTTATTCCTCTGGCATAAATAAAAGGTATGCTCAGTACTGTCATGGTTTAACCAGTATAAGTACCTAGAACAAAGACGTTTCTGTATCACAGTACACAGGAAAAGGAATTGAACAGGAAATATAATTTACAGACTTTGTATAAGTAGCAGTAATTCATAGAAGGAATATGCCATGTAATACAACAAAATCTAATACTTCGCAAGTATAATAAGTAGCATAATATTTATTTAGTATATTATAGTCACTCTTTAACAAGCACTAATGGAATATGATAGATATAAATCATGAGTATTTTCTTGTCATAAAAGTATTTTACATTTTCCTATTTTACCCACAGCTTAATGTCTCTGTAGTTTTATGTACTTCTTAATGTAGCAAGTGCTGTTCATCTGTCAACAGAAGGTGTTATATGATTAATCAGACCTAATACTCAATTAGGATCTGTCTGTCAGTAACTATCCGTATTCTTCCCATGGGTATCTACTTCTCTTGGAGGATTTCAGACCTCTTACACAAGTATTATGATAATAAAGAATTGGCTGCATGCTACATGAAACTTTCGGTGCATTATTTATGATTCCTTTCCCCAAACCTACTTCCAGGTCTGGAAAATCAAGCCTCTGTTAGAGAAATGTCTGCATTGGAGACACCAGGTTGATATATTTTTATTTTCACCATCTAACTTACAAAGTGGTTCCTTAAATGAATATAAATATGAAGAAAAATCCACTCTACCTTGGCCATGCCGTTGACAAAAGAAAAATTATTTCACAGTGCTGAAAGTGCCTAGATAATGGATTTTGACTGTGAAAGATGTTGCTATGGATGTGTAATGATACCTAGGAACAGATTATGTGGGAGGCATTGGCGGTGGTTGCTCACTTCAGACCAGACGCTGGTTAGGATGTCTGCCCTTTTTTAAGCTGCTGTCTGCCCTCTTGTCTTACAAGATAACTGAGCTCTCAAAGGAAAGGAGAGACCTTTTTAATGATTAGAGGGAACTCTGAGCTTTGTCCACCATGGCAAGACTCATGAAGTGCATTCCTGAAGTTTATATTGTGCAGCACTAAAAAGATTCTTGTACCTTTTTCGTTTATTTCCACATTATTACCATCATGATGAGACTGTATTCCCTAGCCTTGGAATGGAAAGTTACTATTACTAAGACAAAAATTACAGGTAAAAATGCAATACAGTTGTGTAAGCTGCACTTCATTGCTATGAAGAAATTATTCCACTACTTAACAGCCTTAACTTGCACATTTTTCCTAGACTTCTTTAAAAAGAACAGAAAGAAAATAAATAAATCTACTTACTACTTGAAGCAGAGCAAGATATCCAGCTCCTACATTATCAAAGTTCACTTTCACATTTTTCCATCGGGCACTTTGATTGTTTTTTATGAGTTCCTCACACTGAGTATAGTTGTTGACATCACTGACATCAAACATCTCACCAGTTGTGGTGTTGACACAGTGATAGAATTTGCCAGCAAACAGATTTACTCCCATGATGCTGAAGATGAGCCAGAATATGAGACAAACCAGCAACACATTCATGATGGATGGAATTGCTCCTACAAGGGCATTTACAACCACCTAGTATACAAATTAGACAAAATAGCCACTTATTTTATGAACAAAAAAAATAAAAATACTTTTAAAATGTTAAACCAGTATTTATATGGAATAGACAGTTAAAATATTGCATTAAAATTTAATGGGAAAACATTACGTAAAGTTCAATAAAAACACTAATGAGATTGCAAAAAGCAAGAAATAAAATTATATGGAAACCAAGACAATGCAAAAGTCTGAAAAAACTCCAAAAGCAAAAGAAAACCTGTTAGTAGCAAGATGGATTCTTAGAATTTGTGTGCTCTAAAGAAAAAGAGAGAAATAAATGTTAAATTCCAACAGTACAAATCAAAATCTATAAATAGAAAATAAACCAGAAAAAATCAAAGAATGATGATGTGGAAGACTGAATAAAAATGTCTGCATGTAAAACTATTATTACTAATGATTTTATTCTCAGAAACTTTATGTATATAATGACACTAATGTATTTTAGCATCTGCAAACAACATAAAATAATTAAGCACATCTTGTTTAGGTTTTATTAACAGCATCTGCTATAGGTCTTGGTTTTAAAATGCTATAGTTGCTCTTACACTTATCTGTTAGGTTTTGTTTTTTTCATTCACTGCATTAAAACAATTGAGCTACTCTATATCGGCAAGTGGCAGTACAAGATCAAATTAAATCCCTTTACCAAAATTTTCTATTACTCACTTATTGTGATTGAACTACAAGAAAGCTGCAGATACCCAGGCAATAATTTTCTGCCTAATCGGTAGAGACTGCAGTAGTTTTTTGTGTATGGTTTTGAAAATAGTAGTACTTCTCTAAATCACTCATTTGACTGAAAGTAGTCTAAGTTAAATAGAGGTTTTGCCCATTTGTCAGATAGGGATTCGCGTTTGCAATGCAGATCATGGGAAATGTGGCAGTGATGGTGATGTGCCACCACGCTCCCCTGTGCTGGCAAGTGAGGCCACCTCTGGAACATCAGCAGTCTCAACCCAGACAGGAACCACACTGTTTATTGGGAAGCCTGTGACCAGACAATAAAGTGTATTGCAGCATCTGGGTGTTTTGAGGTGAAAGATTAAAAGGAGATATGTCAATGACATTCACTTGTTAATTTTGTATCCATCAGTTTTTCCAGGAGATAGCATAGTCTGCATTTCCAGCAGACAGCTTGTAATAGTTTGCGGGGGGGTGGGAGAGGGTGTGTCAGTCTGGCAGAGTATGAAAATAATAATTTCCTTAACAGCAAGGGTTTAGCTGTGTAGGAGGAGAGGTAAGATGGCAGCAGATGCATTCTTGTGAAGAACACTAGCTGAGAAAATTATTTCCCACCTCTCTCCTTCTATACTTCTAATGCCATCCTTATTTCAGGTATCTGTTCAGAGAACCTTCCCCTAATACTACAGCATTTATTGTGGGATTTTTTTCCCCAGGCAGGTAGACAGGGAGCCACAGGGAGGCTTTAGTTTCTGGTGTGTCACTGTTGACAGCTTCTTCTCCTTGTTTTGTTTTGTTTTGTTTTCTGGCATACCTGCTCCACCCTGAACCAGTGACAATCCAAGAACAGAAGTTAGCTGCAGAAATTTATAAAATAAAGTCCCCAGCTAAACTGGAGGAAAAAACCCTCCAACATTCAGTTCTAAAATTTCTAATTTCCTTTTACTTTTGTATATAGGTCCACAAATCAATGGAAATATTAGCAGTCAGGGGGCTGGGATAACACAACTATGTAGCAGTGAGCAGGAAAATGGAGTGAGATCAAGGTCTCATTTAGAAATGTAAGCTGTACACAGCTGTATAGGGGTTCCCATTCTGGAGTTCTTTGCAACACGCATTACTGTCACGTTTGTCTGCAGACATTCATTGAGACTCATTCATTTTATCTCACCCTCATTCCTTCAAATCGTGACAAGGCTCTTAAAGGTCTTAAAGCTCTTAACGTCCGAAGCGATTTAATGGCACCAAGTTCAGAATAGCCCAAAGCATTGGCTATTAAACTAACCAATGAGACCTATAAAAATACAGAAAAAAATTATTAAAATTGTTCTACACTTTTTATTTAAAAAGAATACAGATTCAATCAGCAGAAAGATCAACAGTGACAAATGGAAGAACACTATTCTTGCTTGTGGAGACACTGGAGGCCCATTCCCACAATTTTCATACTTGCTGGAAAGGCGAGAGGTCACATGAAGACATGTTTGAAAAAGGAATATATGCTATTAAATGTTTGTTATAGCTGGACAGGATTTAACAGTCAGGTGGAAGCACACAGCTGGTGAAGGATAAAAGTTTCAGAAATACTTAAAGTCAAAATAGCCATGCTTTCAGTAACTTCATTCAGGTTCAACCTTCCAAGCAATTTAAATTTCTAAATACATTAGAATAATTTATTAACTACTGACAATATTATTAATATCTATAATCACTAATAATATGCTAAAATGTAGTGGTTAATTAGCTTTTATTATAGATATTAATTCTAAGTCAAACACTCAGTTCATAGCAACAATAGCCAGGGTATCTATGAAATATATATTGACAGAGGTGGTACTTTCTCACTTGCGCAACAACTCTTTCAATATTTATTTTTTTCTTTTCTAAGTATAGGAAGTATTATGGGATAAATATTAACAGATGCTAGCATTATAACAGGAAGTGCTTTATTATCTACAACACTAGTGAGATCCTGATTTTATTATACACCAGTCCACTTCAGGAAGGAACAAATAATTTGCTTCTCAAATGGATCTGAGTTTTAAACAGTGTCAATGTGAAAAAATTTAATTTACTTACTTTGAACAGTTTTTGAGACGGGAATGTGGAAAAAAAACCTTAGTCATATTTTATTCCGTTCTACCACCAAAAGCATAGAAGACACATAAATGAACGCAGGCATATTTCAGTCCTTGAAAAACCCCTCAAATGTTCATTTCTGTATGTCAGTCTAGAGCGTTCTTCAAATAATTGGCTGTACAGAAATAGGCATTCACTGATAAGAGTGGCAAGATTTTGCCCATTATACGAAGAGGTGCTTTCCTATGTTACTTGTATCCGTAAAGAACAATTAGATGATTCGCAAACACCAGAGTTACAAGTTCATATCTCAAAAGGACAATCTGAGAGCAGATAGAAATGGATTATTCATTACTATGTTGCTATGTAAATTAATCTAACAAGGTAGTATTTTGGTGAATCCGTATCACTGTACCTTTCAAGTAGATTATATGTCAGGCTGTAGTTCTTTCTATCAAAGTAAAGGCTTATTTTATTGCTGTAATGGATAAGTTTGTAAAGTAACTTGCTGTGATTTATAAGCATATTAAGAAGAAAATCTTAGTGATTTTCTGTAGTCTGTAACTGAAGTCTGTTCACTTACAAAAGATAACATTATTGTTTCTGCCATACATTAATTATCGTCATTAATTGTTATTAATCATTGTCATTAAGGGAGTTCTTTTTATCCTTAGCCACTCTTAATATATTACAGAGATAACAAGATGTGGAATTCTCTGTATTTTTTAATAGAATATTCATTGATTCACTCACATCAACAAGACAGCCAGACATGACAATAAACTTTAGTGTAAAGACAGCACATTTTACTAATTAAAAATTAACTATGAAATATATATTTTAAAAATATGTCTCTCACTGGGAGAGCAAGACATTTCTTTTAAAATCAAAGTCACATTAATGGCTCCTTCATTTTATACTTTTCTCTGCAAACTAGTGCTGTGTCTCAGCTATCTTTTGCAAACAAGTCACCATACAAGCTGTTTACACCACTGTAGCTCCTGTAACTTCAGTGGCACTGTGTCTGTTGGCAGTTTTTAGGTTCTGATTGTAAGTAATTTTCCAGTCTAGTTTGTGTTTTCCATTTCAACCTATTTGAGGTTTTCCTACCACGGTGCTAGCTCCCTTACATCATAAACTTGAAGTTATTTCACAGAGGAATACTTCATGTATTCTAAGCAAGATATTTTCCTCTGAAGGACAGTTCAAATGGGAGGCAAAGATTTGCTTAGAATTATTTGATATTAATTCTGTTTTACATATAGGATAAATATAGTACTGCTCTGGTTTTCTTAGCCTTAGATTGGTATTCTGTCATCTGTTCCACCTGTTTTGTTGATAGCAGGTGAGAAAATAAATGTCTCTGTACACTGAAAACCAGATAATTTCTTTTGAGATAAGAATGTACACAGAAGCAGTAATTTTAAGAAATGAAAATGAATTCATAATGGTAGAAAGAATTTTTACATTCATCTCCTACAGCTGGAGGGTTGTATGTCCACATTTTCATGTGCGAATCTTCTCATGTAGACTATCTGTTGCAAAAACTGCTTTGAAACTTAGTAGTCACAATTAGCCCTGCTCAGGAACTTCATTCAGGGTTTTCATCTGAGCCAGATCGCTGGTCATACAGCTCTGAATTGACTTGATTTCTACTTCGGCCTAAAATTTTGATACATATGAATTCTGTGTTACTTGCCGAAGTGGCAAATGTATGTGATTTGATTCCAGGTCCTCAGTGGCATTTGGCCCTCCTCACTTCCAACACTGCTTAACCTGTCTTTCATGCAGCTTAAGCGTTCAGATATTACACTTAACTAAGAATAAAAATAAACTACAATATTTGGGAAAAAAATCCAAATATTTTTCTTTCTGTTGAGTGATTAATGATTTTTCTTATTTCTGAAAGAGAGATACTATATTGTCATTTTCTAAGGCAGGCGTTTTATACTCTCTTGGAGACAGGACGTTGGACCCAATGTAGCCTTTCTTATGTCTTATCTCGCCTTTCTTATGTTATGGTCCTATGCTACAATAATATCACTTTTTCTTTATGTACTTGGTGAATAATTCTTAATTTATGGCATTTTACTGGCAAGTCCTCAAAATTCATTTTGTTTAGGGGCATAACTGCAAGCTAGGATTCTGTTCCATAACTTGCTGAACAAGAGCCTTTGGTTTCGTGCATATATCGTCTGAAAATCTCTTTGAATTAATTAATTAATTTCCCTACTTTCTGGATTATCCAATGTTATCATAGTGTATCATGTTAGGATACACATAAAGACATATGAGACTGTCTAGGAAGACAAAGTGATGTGTCTTTCTGTATCTAGCTTCCCAGCACATCAATATGCTCATCTTCTTATTTCTTCTTATTTTTATTATGAAGTTGTCATGGCAGCAGTGTCCTCCTATTCAGTGCATACAGCATTTAGTATAGTAGTATAATGTGACCATGATCTTTTTCAGAATGTTGCTGTTGAGTTAATTGTTCTGAAAAGCTAATATACAGATTGAGAGCACAGTTTAATTAAATTACTTTAACCGTTTTAACAAATACGCATGAAACACTTTTGCCTATATGAAGAAATATTATATAAGCCATCAATATGACCAGCTTTCAATGTACCATACAACGAGCCCAACTGAAGGGCTGTTTTGCTACATTTAATTGTTAAAAAACTGTACCCATTGGCGTTTTATTAGGCAAGAGCAATTTCATAAAGGTCAAAGATTTAATTCCACTTACAGATCCATTACTGCCCCACAGTATTTGGCAAATACCTGATTTGTTTCAAATGCTACATAGATCCAAGGTAGAGGATTACATGCTCCATAGCGTCTAGTTCTACTGGGTTAAGACATTGCTGTCTCAAGCCTTTACTGGATGCTTCTGCTAGAATTAGTCTCCCCCAAAAAAGTAAATGTGTCTCTGCTTCTCAGCTGCCTGCATGCAAAATTCAGTCTCTCACCTTAAACCACTGATAAATATGTCTGAATGAAATTACCAGATTGGGATTTTGGGTAGAAAAGGCACACCACCCAAATATTTGTTCCTTGCTACAGATATTATTGCATCCAGCAGAAGAGTGGGGCAGAGAGATGGCATGATAAGGTCTTAAACTGGGGTAGCCAGATGTACCAAGCGTCATCTGTCATGGCTGTAAACTGACAGAGCTGAAAATTGCCGTTTCTTTGTGTAATTGTTAAAATCTAATTTGGTCACAATCACTGAGAGCAACTATGGCTTTCTCACAGTGAGAGACTCAGGTATGTAAGATATTGAAGGTCAAAGCCCCAAAGGACTATCAGTGTTTACTCTTGAATAATTTTAGAGAATGGAATTAAACAATTTGATTAACTTCAGTCACTTCCAATGAAGAAGGGCTCACCAGTGTTCTCACTGGGAGCATGCCACTGAATCACACCTGTTTAAACTGCCTGTTAAAGCAGTGTAGATTCTCTGCTTTTCTATAGGAAGATAACATGAGTTCATATATTTCTTTCAAGTGCTGTCGGGTGGTGCTAAAGGAATTGCTGAATTAGCCTTGGGCACAGAAAGACATTTTTTACCACTTTCTGCAACATCGCATACAATTCAAAAGTAGAAGGTTCCAAACTCATTTAGTCATGCTTTTGTTTATAAAAGTAAAAATTATGGGAAGAAGGTTGGCAAAATAAACGGCTTTATTTATGATGATGTTCTTTAGAATTCTGAGAGCCTGTTCAGCTAACAGCATCTCTGACTCTAAACTATTATTAATAAACCATGGAGTATGGCTTTGAATAATCTGTTTATGTTACAAAAAGAATAATTAAAACGTGAGTTGTATTTTATATTAAAAAAAAGTCCATTCTTAATTCTGGAAAGGAGCATCTGTCTTCTGTTTTAACATTGTCTTAAGAAAACCATTCACACTGCTCCACCCTGGCAGATTTTCAGGACGGAGGTAGAGATTAACAGTGAGACAAAACTAACTTGAGCAGGTTAAAAAAAGAGAATGTCTGCCTTTGTGAGTTGTAGGCCAGTCTAGCTAGGTTTTTTTTCCCTCTGGGAGTCACAAATCCAATACATTTCTGTTATATGTTTGTAAAGAATAAGTATGGGACCAGGATTTATGCAAACTTCTCAAGAAATACTGTAGCTCAGGCAAAAAATTACTATAAATGCACATTTGCCCTGAGATGCCATCTCTGTTCCATGCTGAGGACATGTATAGCCGATGAACTGGGTCAGATAATGTGTGAAGGCAAGAGACCAAAATATTCTGGGAGTAAAACCAGCTTTGATCCCTTCTGACAACATAAGCAAGGCCTTTGCACAGAAGTATATCACAGCTGGGAACGCAGCCAAGAAACCTTGTATTCTTTCTGTAATAAACCCTGCCAAGTCAGAGCTGATTTAACTATTCCAGATTGTCAGCCCATTAAAACTAATTATTTTTTAGACCAAATAGCCACTGTCTTTCTATTCAACTAAAAATGATGACAGGATAGTTTTAGGTGACAAAGTTCTGAGAACTCAGATGAAATCTGGACCAAATGTATTGTTTCACTTTCAAAGCCACAATGTTTGCAGAAGAAACTTGTGCAATGTGTATTTGCAAAGGAATAAGGTAGTATGATCAGAGTCCATTAAAAATAGCATGTTTCAAAATTAGGGTTTTTTCCTCATAAAATCTCAAGTTTGATACATCCTGGCAAATAAATTATTAACCATGAAGAATGAACAAAATTATGGCCAGCCATTCTTTTCCTTCTGACGTATAAATGTACTCTAAATAACATGTCCAGATCACTGCAGGCTATTATTAATGCAGTATAACTATACAATGTGAATAATTTTTGCATGGTTATGAAAAGATTACTTAGTAGTAATAAGTTTTAAGACATAAAGGACTTTAGTGAATTTTACAATATGGAAAACTGTGTACTTACATCAACAATCAGGAAGTCCAGCCAGCACCAGGCATTAGTAAAATATATTTGAAAACCATATGCTACCCATTTTAAAAGCATTTCCAAAATGAAAATGTATGTAAAGACTTTGTCAGCATATTCCAGCATGGTCTTGATAGTTTTGCGCTGTTCAATATATATATCTTCAAAAGCCTATGAAAAAAATATATTCAGGTATTACTAACATTTCACAGAATATACATGTTACAGATGAGGAGTAAATGATAAAAAATAAGTAGATTAGAGCTAATCTTTCCACTTGTTCTTCTGCATCTTCTTATTTTACATATTTCCCATCTTTAACCATACTACAAATTGGAGCAACTTGATGTGTGCTCCCCTGTTTGGGAGTATCTTACTAATGAATAAAGAAATAAACCATGAATTTTCATCCACTGTAGTATCAAGAAACTTTCGCATACACAGACAAAACCGACCCTTGCTTATACAAAATCTGTTCCAGATATGTCTAGTCCATTCTAGAAGGCAGTTAGGCAGTTTACATTCCTATGCACCATCAATCAAACTTATGTCCAAAAGTAAAATTAAAGAGCAATGTATTTGCTAGAATGTACACTATGCACATTGATACTGTAGCAGATGTCCAACTTAAGTAAAGCTGGAAAGGTGGGTAATGTAAATCTTGTTGGAAAGTGGTTGTTAGCTTTAATTTGCTGTCACACTCTTCCCTATCCTGCCTCCAAAAAAGGAACAGAATGAAGTAATTATCCCATTTTTCAGTATAGTCTTTTGTAGCAGAATCCAAGAAGTGGCTGAGCCTGGAAGGAATTAAGGACTTCAAATCATACATTTAGCTATATATTCACAGTTAGCAGTAGTCCTTTGTACTCAAATCCCTTGATGAACCTGCTGAAAATCAGCATTCAATTTAAATCTTGAGTAGTTACACTGGCTGAAATAAAATTGTGCCAGCTTTACAGTGGCAAACCAGAAGTATCACTAAAAAAGTACACGTGAAATGTAACAAACTTTTTCAAGTTTGGGCCAAGTTTCACTCCATTCTGAAGTGATGGAATGCAGGTAGTTTTATACAGCTCCAAGCAAAACAAGTCTTTCTGAAGCAAATTTGAATTTTTCTGTTGCTTCTGAGGAGATATCTAAATATTTGAGCATCTGCATTTTTTTCTACTTACTAGTGCTCCACTGCTGAGGAGAATCATGAAGACAATGAAAGTCTCAAACCAGTTGTGCTCAACTATGCTGTAGCAGGTTTTTCTAAGATTCCACCAAATTTTTCCTTTGCCATCCTCTATACTTACTTGACAACATGGAAATTTCTGCACACAACCTGCATTAGATTGAGAGATATTAGTATCCAAATGCAAATTATTTCAAAGTCAATATTTACTGTGGCATCAACATTGTTAGAACGTTTAACAAATTTTATCATAATTTTTTAAATTAAACACTGAGATCCTCTTCTAAAGGATGCTGAATATCTGAATTCAGATAAGTAATTGACAGAGAAATCAGACAACAGTAGGCATAATTAATCAATCCAAAATATCGATAACATTAGTATTTTTGACAGTTGGTGTGTAACTTCCATTTGTTGTTGGAGTCTCACAAAAATTAATTTGTTCCAAATTTCAAGGGTCCTTTCAAACAAATGAAAAGCATTTTAAGAATAGAAAAGTCAATGAAGTTTCTTATTTACAAGATGTATGCAATGGCCAAGCAGATAAAGTTACTCAAAGCCTAAGGAAACCTTTTTTTGACATCCAATTTCCAGCAATCCAGGGTAAGAGTATTGAGTTCATCAAGATCCAACAGGTTTGAATGTCTCAAGAACTTAAATATGCCTAGTAATCATGCCATTTTACTAATACATCTCTTAAGTCAACAGTTATTCTACAACCTTCTGTAAAACAGGCTTCTGGTTCAAGAGCTTCTTCACTTTCAATTTCTGCTTGCTCGCCCTCTCCAGGAGGAGCAATATCAACTGTGCTGCCTTCTGATGAGCTGGATGCGTTTAGTTTCTGCAAGTAAAATTCCACAGAACAATTTTTTCTCGTTAGATACATATTCTGTAAGAAATTATACTGAATCAAATCATGCCAGTTTCTGACTTGTGAAGAACACTAAATTTATACTAACAAATACCCACCATCAGGAGTAAAAACATAGTATGACCAGTACACTGAATAGTTCTGTTTCCCAGTTTGTCTTCTCATAGGGAACAATTAAATATAATTTGGCTACTAACCTGATCCATGTATAAGACTTCTGAAGCATTCTCAGTAGTATTAAAACTGGAGAGCTTGCATGTACCACACTCTCGAGTTATTTCATTTTCTTTACTATAGAGGATAATACTGAAAATGTGTCTTAGTTTTCCCAGCAGAATGAACTAACAGAAAGCTCCACATGCCTCTTCATGTCCACTACAGATGGTGTTTTCACAAACATACACCATATCTGGATTAAAAAGTTGTAAATTTAATGGCATTTAATGGCATATTTCTGCACAATTTAATTTTTGCAGAAAGCACAAATCCAAATATCTTTGCATTCCAGTCTCCTGTGCATATTGAGAGACCACCTGAGGTTTTTTCCATCCCATTTTTTCTATCATTCTACCATTTTTGTGTACAGTGAAAAATATAGTCCTTACTACAGTACAAGCACTTCTAGAGCTGAAAACTGCAAGAACTGGAGAGTGATATGCAGCAACTGAAATTAAGTAACTTTTTACCAAGTACATTGAAATTTGGATCAGGTGAAGCTGTTTATCAGTCATGCAAGACTGCCCATAATTTTGTCCTTTTAAGAATGTATATTTTGAAAGGACAAACCTGCTAAAGATGTGCACAAATACCATTTTTGTCTTTAATTGCTTTAATCCAAAATGCATTCTCTTTTACTGTGAAACAAGGCATGTAATCAGAAAGCAACATTAAAAAAAGCATGGCAGTGAAATACTTCTGGTATATACCATGTAGCAGTAATAGGCAGGAATTTCAAGGAGGATGTAGAATGCACCTCTAACTTAAATATTTTAGACTGTACACTTACTGATATAACAAAAGGGCATTGGGTCACAGGCTGCGTTTGTGGTTTCAGCTAAGCAGATCTGGTCATGCCCTTTGACCGATGTGAAGACCTTTCTACACAAATTCTTTGAGAGAATGCTTAAGACCAATTACTTTTCATATTTAGTTTTAAAGATAGTGACATTTTTAGAATATAAAGAAAAACACTGTTCAGATGATTTGAATGATTTTGCATCATATAATAAACAACAACTTTTAAAAGAGTTGTTTCCATGTATTCTCTTCTTCAGAGACACTTCTGCGAATTTAAACTGGTTATGTACCACTTCATTTAAAACCCAGTCCCTTCAGGAAAATGCATTGGGAGCCAAGGGCTTTTTTCTGCCAGACATGAAATAAATGGCACATATATCTTTACATTGGTAAGCAATTCTTTCCTCATATTCAACTCTTTCATGAGATGAATGAAATTTTGAAAACATTTATTTTGGGTAATGGGTAATTTCAGGGTTAAGTTTCAAGAAGCTGCCCTTCACACACGCATGCAGATGTAGTTGATGTAGGGTCACTCAGACATCAGGTTGCATGGCTGATACTGCATTGTGCCCAAAAACAAAGGACTTGTCGCATAATAGAAAAGATTTCTGACAATCACAAATGGATGAGTTTGAAGAACATTCTTTCCCTTTTTAAATATCATGATTTGTCATACATGGAAAATCACATTGACAAATGTGAAAAGATTTGGATAAATTCATTGAGATTTGGATTTTTCCAGTGGTTAATTTTTGATTAGTAAACATGTTAAAATATAATGTTTCCCTTTTCATACTGCACTTCCTCTGGGATTTCCAAAATTTATATTTGTAAAACTGTTACAGCTGTATTACCTCTAAATGGAATAATTTTATTACTGGTCATGTAGATCAGTAAGTCTGAAAGAAAATGTTACGTACCTCACATAGGGAGAATATTTTAAACCTTGCTTTCTGTAATACCTTTACAGACCAAAATGCATATTAATGTACTCAGCATTATTAGCATACCACTTATTTATCCACACGTATGGCTCTCTTTCAAAAACGAAATAGGATTTGTGAATTAGCTCTCTTATTATACATCATAGTAATACAAAGAAATGAGAAGTCTGAAACCTGTCACTGAAATTATAGGCAATTTCTTCATTAAATAAAACCCAAATATTGTGAAAATAATAATCTGCGACATTCAAGTTAGGAAAATTAAAAGTAATTCATGGCCTGATCCATCATCATTAAATCAATTACTGATTTAATAGTAACAAGATAAAGGTTCATAGTAAGCATCAATTATTCATCTATATGAGTGCCAATTAAAAGACAATCAATTTTTTAGCTGCATCTTCCCATGTAAACTCTCTTGCATAGTCCTGTCAACATACTTGCTAAAACCAAGTGTCTGAGGTGCAATTTATAATCAGTACAAACAAAACCTACTATAATTCTCTTCATTATTTTTCACATAAAGCATTTTCCTCATTCTTTTTCAAATAATCTAAAACAATTGCACTATCCAAAAAAGTCATTAAGTTAATAGAACTTCTTTTCTTCACTTCAAGACACTAAATTAGGAACGAACCATTGCATTTTAAATAAGATGACTTTAACGATCTTTATTTTCTAGCAATAAAACTAATACAACTAATAGGAAGCTCAAGATACATGATGGATTAACACAATCTTTTTTTCACCTCAGAAGTGTGATTATCAGCCTCCAGAACATGCCACGCCCTGTAAATACTTATTTTTGTCTTCAGTGATATCACGTTTTCCTTTACAAGGAAACATTTGAAAGCAATTGCTTATGATGCAGCATTCTCAAGGCCTGAATCAGCAAAACAACATGCTTGACTAAAGCAGAAGCCTGAGCAATACTGTGGAAACCACATACAAAAATAAAACCCAAGACTACCTCATTAGGATTATATTTTTCTGAAAATAGTATTATAAATATTATTGTATAGCATATAGCATTAAAAAATGCTTCATCACCAAACCAAATACTTGGTTAATATATGTATAATCAGCCTCCATACTGTCCTTTCAGGGCAGTGCATCTCTTTTCAACAGCTTAGATCACTAAAACAAGCTTTGACCAACAGCATGTTAATGTGCCCATTTACAATTAAATGCATTCACTTAGGACCTGGTCTTGCTCTCATTTGATTTTATTCTAGATTTCAATAAGAGCAAGAGCAGGCTACTAAAATTTTAAGCTTTACAAACGGCTTCATGATTCAGGTGACAATAAAATAAAGGGATTCAGCCATTACAAATTGTCTTTGGTAATTCAGCCATGTGTTTTTATCCTTTGAATCTCGAAAGCTGCACTGTAATTGGGTGACAAAATATAAAATAATGGGGATCAATAACTACAAAGTGATTCTAAACTGACTTTAAATCTCAGATCACAGGATATTTGACTTTTATATAATATTAAGAAATCTACTTTAAAAATCTCTTTCCTTAAAGTTTTATTTGATGTTTGAAGCATATCTTGGTTTAAAATTTAATCAGTAGAGTCTGAGAATTTTCAGAATATTCACAAATATTGGGTTTTTTTGGCCTATCTGGAAAATTTATACTGTGATATAATATAGGTAGGTCGTACTACACTATAATCAATGGCACAAAACAAACTACTAGGTTATCCTTTTGAAGCCCATGACACTGTGCCTGAAGGAAGCAGCTTTGAATCCTGCTGTAGGACTGAAATCTCAATTCCAACAACATTCTAATGGCTAGTTTTACTAGGATAATTTGACCTCCTATGTTTCATGTAAATTTGGCTCCTGTGCCATATTGGCTCTGCCAGTTATCCATCAATTGCTTATAATGAAAAAAACCTAGGGTAAATATGCATGGGATTTTATAGAAATGATGCTGACTACTCCATAGTCTTTCTAATTTACACCAAGTAAAACCCCCAACTGAGTCACAGGCTGCTGTCGTGAAACACATTTCAAAATATCACTATTTATGAAGGAGTTTAAAGTTTAAGAAAAGAGTATTTTCAAAGTGCTTTACTCTGAGAGTTTTATAAGGGGGCTTATTTGCTAAGTAAAATATTAGCAATTACGAAACTGTTTGATCTGCTTACATTTTAGAAAACTCAAGATATGCACTGCCCAAATGAATACAGAAGGTAGTTTGTAGCACCTTGAAGATTTGCATTACAGTGCATTGTAGATTTAAAACTATAAGCATAATTTTTACGCAGTAGCTAGTGCAATAGTTTAAGTGTTAGTCATTAAGGAGCTGAAGTTGTGGCAGTAATCATTACATAAATCACTTCACACATTTCATTAAATATTTACATTTATAAGGGCTGAATCAAAAAGGGTTGTTTTTATTTTTTAAAAACTATGCATGCTCCCTTTTTCTTTGGCCTCTTTACCGTATAACATTCCAGTACTTTTATGAGCCATACTTCAAAACCTGCAGAGCATGCAGTTATTGCTAAAGATTGTATTAAAATATTCAGAAAAATCAGTAGCAGAGTTAAAAAATGTATGTTGGGGTTGCCAGTCCCACCTGACCATGCTGTGATGTGAGTCCCAAGACTCAGCAGAGAGCAGCTGTGCATGTTTCTACTGTCTTGCAATGGATAGGGAAGGTACATAGCTGAATAGCATGCAGGCCAGTCAAAGTCCATTTAAAAGTGATTATATATATGTACACATATATATGTATAACTTGCTTAGGTAACCTGTGTGAAAGTGGTGACACGTTGCTCTACCTGGTTAAAAAGCACCAGAGCTGCATTCTTGATTGCTCCAGCTTGGTTTTACCCCTGTGAGAAGTAAGAATGGTAGGTTGTGAAGTTCAAGACACAGGATCTTTAGTTTTCCTCTTTTTGGAATCTCTAATTCAAACATGGCTTTAACACAATTAAAACATAATTATTAAATATTTTATGATCAGTTGGCAAAAAGGGAAATACATACCACCTGAAATGTTCAGCAAACTTTTCTACAGAACTTGTTTATTTTAGAGAAATAAGAAATGCAGAAGCTCGACCTAATAATTCGCACTCTGAAACTGTAATTCATAAATAAAAATACAATGAATTAAATTAGTAAAGACATGGTTAGCAGATTTTGAAAGTACTCCAGTATTTATATAGTGCTTAATGCATATTAATGAAAATTTTAAGGGATTTTTGGTTTAATGTTCTAGTCTTCATTTAACTGACTATGTGATTATCTCTTTTATTTGCAAAAAGAGTACATAAAGGAAGCAAAATACTTTGAAGATAGATGTATGTCTTCCCATTCCTCCTTTCTCCTCTAATAATGGTGTTAGAACTTACAGATCTCAATGAAAACAAACCTCCTTATTTTCTCTTCAAATTAAATCTGATGAAATATTATATTGTGTAAGCTTTCTAATTTAGATTTAGTATGCTATATACTTCTGATGCCAGAATCTCTCTCTAATTGTTTCAAAAGCGGATTGGATTGGTGTGTGGACAGTGGCCCATTGGTGTACCCAGAGATACAGTGTCATTCATTAGTTATCTGCAGCTAGTCCAGTACTTAAAGAATCTGTGAATTTTGAAGATACTGTCCCAGAATTGGTCAGTTTTAGAAAACAGGAATTTAGATTGTTGGATATTTTAAAAGAAATGTGATAAAAACATCATCCAAAAAATGGATCGAATAACTACTGGGTATGTTTTGGCTAAGAAATGTGTTGAAGCCCAATGGCAATGCTTAGCTTTTGGGAATACAAGAACTGTGTTCCTGTCTTTTTAGTTACAAACAGTCACAAAAGCACTAGTGAAGCCAATCAGAAAACTGAACTTATTCCTTGTTTTGAAAATTCAGGTGATTAGATGATGAAGGGTATTTTTAAATTTATTAAAACTATCTGTTGTGTATTCAGAAGTTAATTGAGCAGCTTTACTTCTCCAAGCTGAATTTGTACTTAGTGTACATATACTGTAGATAGAAAGGTTTTTGGAATTCTGAATGATAAAGGCCTGTAGGTATTTCTTTAGTTGTGAAATAAGCTTTCCATAACTGATTAATATCTCTGAAATTACTTTTCTGTGTTGAAATCCAAAACTTTATTAATAAAGTTGTGACTCGGATATAATGAACAGTTGTGAAGTAGTACCGAAATACAATAGTTTGAAGGCTTATGTTTGGTAAGATAGATATAGTCCATTTATTCCACTGATTAGCAGGTATATTTTATAATAGAAACAGCATCCTCAGTATTAACTTTAAAAAGCACCAAATTATTCCTGTTAGTTACTTCTAATTTTCTTATTATTTTCAAAATTAATTATCTCAAGTATCTTATTTTCAGAGCAGAAATCTGTTATTTCTGATGGCTATTTCATTGGATATTTTCATTAGTTATTCATTGTCTATTTTCTGATAATAGATATTAAAGCAATCCTCTTTCGAAGTATCAATGAAATGTTCACTTCTTTCAGGTTCTTTCAGCCAACTATTACTCTAAAGTAGCAGATAACTTTTAAATCTGATAAATGTTATTGTTATGCTGCATCCAAACAGAGAGTTCCCTTAATTTCTAGTGGTGTATGTTAAAAAGATCTTCTTTAGTTCTGGAACTTGCAACCAGGTTCCAGAATAGATTCTGGTAGATTGGGAAGTTGTTAGCTAGCAAATTAATTAGAAAGTGTTTTTCTTAAATGGGAGAGGGAAAAAAAAAAAAGAGCCGGTCTTCCAAAAAGAAATTTGGTGGTTAGAGTTATTTTGCACCATAGTATATTTGATAATAAAAATAGGAAAAACTACGATTTGTTCTTCACTCACCCACAGTTACAGTTTCTATAGTAATTACCTGCTCTTGGCACACTCCTCAGGGGCACTGGCCCTGCCCCACTTCCAGCATGACCTGTTATTGCTGACAGACTTTAAATAATCATTCTGCTCTAACATCAGTGATAGTCAGTAAGACACCAGAAAAAAATGGCTTATTTTACAGTTCCTGTGTAGATCTAGCTTCCCACAGCTCTGTTGTTAAACAAAAAAGTTATTGAAGGGGATACCTCCTGAGGGTATTTTAAGTGCTGTGTACTGCCATGGTTCAGGCAGGAAAGGTCTGGCCTCTTACCCCTTGTTTTGCAGACCGGGCCTTCTCCTGGCAGGAATGCTGTCTCAGTGGTAACCCTCGAGAGGCAAAATAAAGCAAACAATGGTGTACTGTTCTAGAGAAGTAACTTAAACACTGCGCCAATATACTCTTTATCTTGCTCAAAAGACAATCAGAAGGCAGCAAAAGATTGAACAATACTGTTGACTTGATAGGAGAAGATTTGGCATCTTCACAAATGCCTGTCACACATCAGAGCATCTCTTCATGTATTACCAAAACAGGTGGATTTTTGTACACACAATAAGAAAAAACACTTTATCCTTTCCCTAAAATTCATCCCAAAGCAATGGAATAAGGAATCCAGGGCAGAAACTAGAGTTAATAGAGAATTCACAATTTTCAGAGCACTGGTAAGAAATTCCTGTCTTATTAGATACCATCCACAGTATGCACACTTGCACTGTATGAATACGTGTCAGACATTTAAACACTAAACAGTTGTGAGTGAGCAGAGCTTGAGGGACGCTCGATTGCTCCAGCTTCATAATGGTAGTGATTATTATATGCTATGGAAATACTGAGGCTCCACAGAAGTCCTAAACTTATCCTATCTCTGTTGAAAATTTATCCACAAGTTCTTAATACAGACACCATCCATTATTCACTGGTGGATTTCCCACAGTCATCTGAAATATTCACTTTCAAATTGCTTGTACAGACTTTTGGATTGGGTTTCTCTTCCTGAAGACGTATGGATACATCTGAAGTCCATTAAAAAAAAAAAAAAAAGTAAAATATCTTTCAATTTATTATGGTCCTGAAATTTGAGAATAGCCTTAGAAGAAAAAAAGCATGATGCCTGAACCAAGCAAAGATGGGAGTGAAAAGAGCAACTGGCTTGTGAAAGTCACCTTGCAATTGGTATCATTCGGAACTTCTCAGCACAACAAGGGCTTTTACTCTTTTTTCTTGGGGCGTATTTACATCACATATTCACTTGAAAGCGGAGGAGTTTCTGCCTTTGCATTGCATTTTGTTTTGTCCTCAGCTGTTCTGATAGAATATATGGCAGTACAGTGTAAACTGAACCCTTCAATCTATGTTAAAGAAGAAATAAACAAATAATAACTATGGAACAATCTTGTTTAACTGACATCACTCTGGTGACGTGCCTTATAATACAGACCCACAAGCCCTGTAGCAGAGAAAGTGGTAAAGACTGCCAGGGGACCGGGAGCCAGATGTGGACGGGAACTTCCCAAGCCAGCTCTGCTCCTGGGGCTGACGTGTCACAGAACCACACATTCAGCATCTGCAGAGCTTCTAAGCTTCCCCAGCTTCCTAATGCACAGTACAAACTTTTAAAAAAGTAACATATTTGGGAAATTTTTAGGCATGTAATTTCATAAGATGGAGTTACCAGGAAGGCACTCATCACTGTACTTATCAAAACTAACTGAAAGGAAAGCACAAAATTTGTAGTAAAACGTTGTTTTAAAGAACACCAGAATATAAGAAAATACTTAGAAGACTTTGCTGAAAGTTCATTGATCAGCTTACATGAAAAATACTTAACTCTCAGACCCAGAGTCACTCTGAAAGCTTTGTTTTTATACTAGTTAATCTCATAACTGTGTCTCTTATACTCTTAAATTGTCATGGATAAGCACTACTGCTATACTATCTTATACATCTGCATTGAAAATGTTTTTCTCATAACTGAGCAACTCAGTCAGATGATATAATATCTTGCTCTTAATCTTACAATTGTTATGCAGAGTAACCTTATTTGCAGTTGCAAATAAACACATGCTCTTTGTGTTCCTTTATGTTCTTTAGCAAAAAGACCATACTGTGATTAACCTGATCATGGCTATCCATTACTGTTATGTGGTGTAGTTTGGTATTGCTGAGGAATACAGTATTATTTGCAAATCTGGCAGCTTTACAGCTATGATACAGTCATGAATGTAGGGCTTCTTTATAGAAGAGCTTTATGGTAAACAAACCCTTGTGTATTAATGAATTATCACACAACATCATAGTTTCTAATCTAATTGAAAACATATTCATCCATCATTCCTGATCCCTTAAACCCCACAGTTCCTACATTTCTAATGTTATTGAATATAATTATATTCCGCTAAAACATTTATTAGCTTGTCATTGATCATTACTCCAACATAGGAAGTTTTCCTTGAATACCATTATCATCTGTTCGTGATCACTTCTGGTATCTGAGCCACTTATATTTTGAGGCACAGGGCTTCTGGTTTTCAGACCAACCTCTGTCTCTTTGCACAATAACAGTAGCATTAAGGCTTTCAAGTAAACCTTTTCCACGCGCATCTATATTACAGGATTATTCTGTTCTCCAGAGTAACCTGAGGTAGTGCTTTACCATGACATTGATTGGTATCTGGATTACTTCAATTCAGCCAGCCATAGTCTCTGAACCCAAAATTGGTATGAATATTAATCACAAAACATTTTAAATAGACAGAATACACCACTGTTTTATGATGTCTCAGGGTTCATGTTTAGAACTACCCTAAACAGAGAGAACGATATTTTTTCTGCACCTATATGTGAGTGGGTATGCAAAGCTGTATATGCTTGATTGTTCCTTAGCCATCTACAATGCTCTTATTTCATAAAACCTAGTCGCATTATTACTACAGAAAGAATGCCTTATGAGATGTGTGCTACTCCTAAAACCTCATAAAATTGTGAAAGAAATAATCATATTTAAAATGGTACATCTTCCAAATGCTAATAAACAGTATTCAAAATGTAATCTCTAAGGACTCTCTAGTGTATCATCACATAGGGTATTTTTTTTCTTGAATTATAATTACATAAAAAATAAAATATGAAATATATTTTCCTGCTGTGATAGTTTTTAAACAATTCTAAATATGTAATTAAGAAATATGTTAATGTATGACTTCAATTTATTTGTTAAGATACAAAAAATCCTACCTGTTTGCTTTCTTCCAAATCAGATTCACTGCTAAATTCTTCTGTATTTAAATTTTCAAAATCTGATTCTCCAACTGCAATTGGCACTGTCACAGTGAGGCCTGGATTGTTTATGAATGACATGTAATCATTTTCATCGATCACATATTTTTCCACACTGCTGCCTGTGCCTACACCACTGGTGGTTCCATTCCCATCTTTAAGACAATTCGGATCTTTGCTTATTTCCACGGCAGTATGATTGGAAATGCAGCTGTCTTTCTTGTTGTTTAACTCTTCAAGTGCTTTAATTTCCTCTAAAGCTTTCTGCTTTCTAACAAAAGCTTTTTGGATGAACTCCCGTATCTTCTTTTTAACATAATCTATTCCCTTCTGAATCCTTGCCACAGCAATCTGGAGATTGTTCATTTCATTATCATCATCAGTAGCAGCAAGGTTGTCTGAACTGAATGAGCTCAGCAGCAAGGCCAGAAACAGGTTCAATACCTAAAAGATGAGAGAATGCAGCTTTATAGTAAATACATACATACAAGAATTGAGTGTTTTTACAGAATGTTGTCAAATAGCATACATTGTTTTGAAAAGCAACATTCACTAATATAGCACCTTAAACTACAGAAGATCTCCTTACTTATTTTGATCAGTATTCACCCAGAAGAAAAAACAGACAAGCTAATACCTAAATATTTTAAATTTTTGATCTTTCTTTGAATCAGCATGGTTGCTTAGACTCTAAAATTCAAAAAAAAAAAGTTACAAAAATTCTAGCTCTACATATTCCTCAGAGGTTTGAGAAGCTGCTGTCCAGATCTCTTAAAATCACTTGGAATTTAAGTAGAATTAAATAAACATTATTTGTAAAATCAGATGCATTTTTGTGATGCAGATATTTTAGAAACTTATGTCAGTTAATGCTCTAATAACCTACTTAGACTTTCTAACTCCTATTTGGAAGATTATACCATGAGACTATGATTTTCTCTTAATTCTGAGCTTGTCTCTTAAATTCTATAAAGCTTGTCATAAAAGGATAAAAGGAATATTTTAAAAAAGAATTTTACACTTTAATCTCTATTATTTATAATAATACTATATTATTTGTAATTGGATTTTTTTCCTTTTTCACTAGGCAAAAAATGAATATTTTGTTTGCTCTTATGTAAGAATTTGAAATAAATGGACTTCTTTCATCAGCAGGCAAAAATCTCAGCCCCACTATTGCCTGAGAACTGTGATTTATTGCCTCAGAATTCAAACATCATTATTGTTATTTTAATATAATCTCCTATAAACTGTAAGTATTTCACTAAATCTTATAAGCAATTAATCATTTCATACTTTCAGTCCGATATACCAACAGGCATCGAAAGTTGCCATGATATGGCAAAATGGTATAAATAAGGTTCCCCACTGTTAAATGGGTTAGGCCTCTCATTTGGACTTTCTCTGAGATTCGATTCTGCAGACTTTCACAGTTCCAGAAAAGACTCCTGAAGGCAAAAAGGCACTTGGAAGAAAGAATAAAATGTGAATCTGAAACAGTATTTCTATGCTGAAGCTAATGCTAAAAAAAAACCCCAATAGTAGAGCAGGTTACTGATCATAACTTCTTTCTGGGCCTCTGCACATTTCTGCTGATATCATGTCGAGATTGTACGGCCATGTAAATCACTAGTATACAAACATTTTGAATTCTAATTTATAAAAAGTTCTATCAGTTAAAATACAACACTGAAAGAAGATAATTTTGACAGGTAGTGAAATACAGTTTTTAGACATATCAGAATGAACTGCAAAGATTAACAGCAAAAGAAACTTAAAAATAAAGTAAAACTGTAAATGGTACATTCCTCATATAATCCTGATTTCTAAGAAGTTCTCACCAATTCAATGCTTATCAATTGAACCTTTGGCGTTTTAACTTGTCAGACTGAATTAAAATTTTGATATAACTACTTTTTTCTATAATTTTGAGTTAGAAGCTTTTAAACACATTTTTAGGATAGACATCCAATTACTCTGTGTTTCATTTCTATTTTTTACACCTAAACAGGCCAAAAAGTTCATTCCTTAAATTCAAGATATTCTATATAACGACAGCTACATTATACTTTATTAAGTCAGAAGTATGAGTGCTGAAATTAGCTGTAATGGGTGTAAGGAAGCCCATCAGATTTTTTTTTCTCTGAAGAAGCAGCTGCCCAGGAGCTGGTGCAGCATCAGCTTTATTGTTTCAAGAGTAGTTAGAAAGACATTTGGATCTAAACAGCACTTCTAAATTAGCTGCAGCACTCCCATGATAGGGTGTTTGATTTGACATTTTGGTGTATTCCTGAATTCCTGGACCTATGGTGAGAGCACTCCAGTGTATGGAAATGAGTGAAAAGAGGGAGAAGAGGATCATCGTCTGTTTTTATGCAAACTCTAGCACATTCAGATTTATTTTTTAATTCTAAACTGAAATATGACAAACATTCTCATTGCCCAGCTGTAAATTACGTGCATTTTGCATCAATGTTCAGAAGTGTTCATCACATACCACTAGGTTTCCAATTACCATGACCAGCATGAAAACAATAAGGCACATGGTTTGGCCCGCAACCTCCATGCAGTCCCACATGGTTTCTATCCATTCCCCGCACAGCACTCGGAATACAATCAGGAAAGAGTGGAAAAAGTCATGCATGTGCCAGCGTGGAAGTTCGCAGTCACTGGAGATCTTGCAGACACATTCCTTGTAGCTTTTCCCAAACAGCTGCATCCCCACCACAGCGAAAATGAACACAATGATGGCCAGCACCAGGGTCAGATTTCCCAGAGCCCCCACTGAGTTGCCAATAATCTTAATCAGCATATTTAGAGTTGGCCAAGATTTTGCCAGTTTGAAAACTCGAAGCTGAAAAACAAAAACACAGAGGAAACATTGGCATTAGTTATAAACCAGAAGCTAGGTTGCAGTTGTTTAGCAGAGCATATCAGTTTCTGTAAATTAATTTGTTCTTCAGTAGGAACATATTATTATTTTAGTGGAAAGCAGGGTGCATGGTGTATTTGCCTAAACTGCAGTGTTCAGCATTTCATCGCAGAGATGTATATAGGAAAAAAAAAAACAAAACACATAATTTGTGTTTGTACCACATTTTATTTTAATATTTTGAAACACCCACTTACAGATGGTTACTGAACAATTCTTAAACACTTTTTCGAAGTTTGTGCTCTTTTCATCACCTTCACTACACCCTCTCTGCTGGCTTGGTTCCACATTTCCCTTAGCACCACATTAGGTCTTCCAGACTTAGTGAGAAGACAATTTTTGAAGCAACAATTTGATGCTGATACTGTCATGTCCATTCAAATTGTAAACACTAACTGAAAAATAATTTTCAGCAACCAAATCATGGTATGTGAAGTTGGGTACCATTGTGACTGGTGCTAATAAGCTAAGTCACTACTTCCTGCTCTATATATTAGGAAATAATCTAGGATTTCAGGTGATGTGGTAACTATTAGTAAGACAAACTTTTAAATAATCAATCTTGTGTCTCCAGTAAACATACCTATAAACTAGTTCATGTACAATACTAATTGCTATTAAAAATTATAACATATTAAAAATATATAAAATATATAAAAAATAAATATACAAAAATATATAAAATATATTAAATCTATTAAAAATTGCTGAATAATATTTCTGTTTAAGTGCCATCGTAGGGTCATATTGTGATGACTCTTTGTTACATGTAACTGAGTTACTGAATGTTTATTCTTGGTGCCCATTAAAATAAATGTTGTGAGAAGAGGATCTGCATAAGGGCTTTATGACTAGCACAAGGTACTGTTCACACTATAAAGATTAAATTTGTTATGATTCTTTATGTTGTGGCAAGATGTATATTTTTACAGATATTCAGCTTTGATGAATCTTAACGAAATCAGTATAAGTAAGATTTCCAAAATTCTCAAAAGGTAGCAGTTAGTCTTATGCTGGCAAAGGATATCAGTAGGATGGGATATCGATAGGATAATTTGGTACCATAAGATATCAAAGGATATCAATTGACAAACACCTTAAACTTGTACTTATCAAATATGGCTTGCAAATCGGGCATGTAGGAAAAACAGTGTGAGCCATTTAAGTATATATCTTCACAGTATTGGTAATTATTACAGACATCAGCACATTTTTTTGAGTGAGACAATTGCATGCAGATGTTTGATTATCAAGGTATTTACCAATCTGAATGACCGAAGAACAGATAATCCTTCAACATTTGCAAGACCAAGCTCCATTAAACTAAGGCTTACAATAATACCATCAAAAATATTCCAGCCTTCTTGGAAATAATAATAAGGGTCCATGGCAATTATCTTTAGTACCATTTCTGCAGTGAATATCCCAGTGAATACCTAAAACAAAATGCAAGTAATTAGTTGAGATGTTATGAGTAATTTAATTTACCGTTACATTTATACAGTCCTAAAATTATATTCGGCCCTTTGAAGGCAACCACAAGGCTGATGTGGGCCCCAGTGAAAATGAGTTTGACATCTCTTGTCTAGAGGAGAGTCCCAGTAAAGCAAAATAAGTCTTCACAGCACGTTTTTTTCTTGCTCACAGTCTAAAGGGAAGTGCTAGAAGAAACCCTTTGAGGTCAGACTCTCTAAGAACAGCCTCTCTAAGGTCTCTCTTTTAGGTCAGAGCTGAAGAGTATGGCTGAAACAGGGGAAGTTGGAGTTTCTTGCACTGAACTTCATGTAAGGATACAGAGGTTTCATGCACAGCCTCTATTCTGTGTGATGGCTATTGCCTTTTGGGAAGAAGAACTTCATGGTGATAATGTTCTTTGAAATATCTAGAAGCGCCAAGTGTGAAATTACCAATGCCCTTGGAGTACAATGCAAAAACACTAAAAACACATGAATGTTTTGCACAATGCTCAAAGGATATCCTGGATGATCCAAAAGTCTACTAAAGTGCACCAACATACTCTGCCATAGTCCTGTCATAGTATTTTACTCAGCTTATTCTCAGTACTTCTATGGCAAGTTTTATGGAAACAAAGCTGACTTTTTACGACACTGTAACTATACTCATGATTACCTTTTAATTTAAGAAGATTAGGAGGTGGATATAATGCTGTGGAAACATTCACCATTGGCAAAGTGTAAATATTACCATTTTTTAAAGTGTATACTTTTGAGAAACTAGAAATGCAGCAAGAAGCACTATACTATTAAATTGAGAGATGATAGATGTTACCATATAACAAGAAGAATGTAACAGGTGTGGTGAAGAGAACACAACAAAGATTATTCTGGACAAAACTGTCATATTTGTCAAAATAATTGAAAAAAAGAAAAATTAATTTTAAAATATTTCCTTCAAGAATAACCCAACCCATCCACAAACTACTTTTTCTTAGCATGACTGCATCTCCAAATACACAAAAATACATTTTAATGGAAGTAAGCTCAAGTTTTCTTATAGTTACTTAGGACTATTGAATACTGAATGAATTTTAGTATTATGAAAATGAATAATTGCATTTTAGAATTATTTCTTCCTTCTCATTAAAATGCTACAGAAAAGGCAGAGTCATATTTGTCGTATTTAATTTATCCTCAAACAGATCGTGATGTCACAAGCGAAGAGCAAATTAACATATTTTGAATGGAAATCACAAAATTAAGGTTAATAGATTAATACAGTAAGGAACAAAAAATTTAATTGAAAACAGCAGGAATAGCATTCACTGCATATATTTAGTCCTAATTAATGATACTAGATTGTTGTAAAGGTAGTTAAAAATATGACTGCTGCTAGCTTAGAGTAAAAAATTAATAATATGATATGGGAAAAGGCAGAAGAGCTTGTAAATATAAATGGTTGGGGAGAAATAATTCTAATACAACAGACCAAAATTTTAAAATACAATAGTCTGTAATCTCTGATGAATATAAGAATATGTCAGTAATAAAATCCTTGTCCAGGAGAAAGGAAACTGTAATGCACTCAAGAACAAACACATAGGTAGTAAGTTCACCATCAGTTCTATTCTTTAGAAAAGTCATAGAAGGACGTATTACCAGTATATATAAGGAGCATGTTTAGACTTTAAAACCTACTGTGACAGAGAAATCTATTACTGCTTCATTGAAATATTAGCAGACTTTTCAAAATGAATCTTTTTGAGTGATTAGTTCAGAACACTTGGTTGGTTTTGGTTTTCAGGACTGCATGCTGTGTGAGGCAATCCAGACCTCTCCTGTGTAAACTATTGGTAGTTATGTGAGCTGGCAAAAAAATTAAAAATGGATGAATCTTCTGAAACAAACACTTGCAAGGTTCAGTCCTCGACTTCCTGAGTATCAGAAGCAAAAGGAGAGATACAGACAAGAACATTGAAGTGTTATGCCACATTTAGGTATGTGCATAGAAAAGGAATTACATGTAACCCTAAATCTCTGGATCAGGCTAAAATTGGGAAAGGCATCACTAATAATCTTACAGATATGATGTGCTTTTTGTTAGAGAATAAATAATAATCTAGTTTTTAAAGTATTTTTAGCTACCTAAAGTGGCAAGGACTTGCTGCCAACTTACTGCCAAGAAATATGCCTTTCTTGGACGTGTACTTTCACTGTAGCATAACTGAAAAAAATTCAAAGAGAAATTCTGACATCTGAATACTTCACCAATTTCTTACAGAAGAAAAATACTTTCTATGGTGGAATATAAGTACTGTGGTAAAAATTAGATAATCTATCTTAACATTATAATGAAAAAAGCCAAAGTAGACCTCAAGAAATCTGACAATTCAGTGAAGACTGCACTTCCACACATATACAGTTATTTCATTATAGTAGTGACAAAATAGATTCATGAAAGTTAAAGGTTCCAGCAAAAATTGCTTTATCTGTGAAAATCATATATACAGTTTCTAAACTGATCATAAAAACCAACCTGGAATAAATTTAAAACCAATGCAATGCATCCGTGGATTTCTTCTTTTAGATAGGGTATTTTTACATCAAGTAGTGTGTGACAAACTACTTACCAGGTTCCCCACAGAAAGGACACTGCTAAACTGTTCTGTCATTGGGTAATGTTCCATGGCCATAAACAAGGTGTTTAAAACAATGCAAATAGTTATAGCAAGATCAACAAATGGATCCATCACAACTAAATTGACGACGTGTTTTACTTTTAACCACGGACTCCAGCAATCCCAGATCAAGAAAGTATTTGCAAATCTGTACCAGCATGGTGGGCATTTCTGTCTGGATTCTTCGAGCTCTGAAAAAAAAATTAAAAAAAACCCAAACAAAACAACCAAAACCACAAACCTTCCAATTACATCCTCTGGAAGTTCTTTAAAATATATAAAAAGATTAAATCATTCAAATAAATGGCTCACACTGACATGGGATTTCCCTCACCTATGTTTAGCCATCTTAAAGTTAAGCATCTAATTTATTTAAGCTCCTCTGCAGCCAATGGACAGTGAAGTTATCTCTAAAGAGTGAATCATCTCAGACATCTATCTAAAGAGAGAAATGTGTTTGTCTCTTTCCTATGACAGTAGGAAGAGTCTAGACATTTAGTTAGGTTGCTTACAGCAGATATCTTAATTTTGGATATTAAAAGTTAACATGACTCCATCAGCAGCGAGATGATGTATATAATTTGTATAAGCTTCATAAAACACAAAATTTTTGTGTTAGGTATGTAACATGTACATATTTTGATTTGAGCTACTAAAAATATGATATAATATTTGCCATTATGCTGAACCGCTACCGCTGTCATAACAGATAAATGACTCGGTGTGCATATCTATAATTTCTTATTTGAATCAATATTTCTAATATACAGAGTGCCTGTTCTCTTATTTTTAAAATTATCATTTGGCTTTGAAAATGTATAGTTGCAGTGTCTATAATTTGAATAACAGAACAGTGTTGGTATTAGCAGAACAACTCTGCCTTCAATAAGGATCTTTACAAACTATTTTTTCTTCCATTTCATTGCCAACATTGTCAAAGTTATAGATGAATAGTAACTTACTACTGAGTTAATAGCAAGATTAATGTCTAATGTGATGGGATATCTGAGGACAGGCCAGAAGGAAGACTGGTTAAGTGAGAAATACTTAGACTACAAAGTATGTAAGAAATGGCCACAATAATTTCAATAAAAATTTCTACCTAGTGGCATCAACTCAAATCTGAAATTTGCCAGTTTTCAGACAAGCCTTAGAGCACAGGGAGGTCTCTGTCATCATGACACTTATGGGTGATTTTGCTGTTTTACAGCATTTGCTAACAAGGATTTAGTGCTGAACTCCACACTTTGAGGAGCAGTGTCTTGATTTTAGCCTCTAACGTTGTCCTATATGGGTGGAATTAGGGGACATTAAAGGATCGGTTGCTACAGCACTCAAACTCAAAACTACCAATCTCTCCCATTACAGCAGCCTGTAACCTCCAGGCAGAAAAGGGTATCACAAGTAGTGAAAGTTTTCTGTAATCTTTATAAACCATAACAAAGACAGTGCTTCTGAAGGCATATATGGATTGGCTGGAATAATCACATTTCTGAACATGTAACACAGAATGCTGAAAGGTAGGATGGGACTGGCCTTGGACAAAAGTGGCCACTCACACTGGATGCTGAGTTGGCACAGAAGAATCCATTCCTTGCACTTCTGAAATAGTGGAAACCAGATGTGGGTAGGAGGTGACTATCAGGACAAAATAGTTTACATTGACATGTTTTTTCTGGCCACAAGAACTGAAGGACAAACTATTCAGTTGGAAGAAGAGAGCAGCTCCCTCTAAGGAGATATCCTCTCTACCTGGAAGGAGAACTAAGAATTGCACACTGAGAATCAAGAGGTACCAACCGTTCACATTTGCACTGAAGTAGGAAGATACAGTCAGAAAGATACATGCCTGTGAGAATGGTTTGTGAATACTTATAGAAGAAAATAGACAATATAAGCCTTATATTTCTGACTACAATTAGTTTAGGACCTGTTTGTTTATCTGAGAGCGAAGGGCTTCAGAACTCACTTTAAAAAGTATATTTCAATTCTGATTTAAAGTAATCTGAAGAACACTGTAAATTTTCCTGGTAATTTCTTGTCCTTCTAGAATATGTGTTGTAGGACCTGCACAGGTTTGTCTGACTATAACAGCTGTCACACTGTGCCAGTAGCCAGTAGATAGATCCTTTAAGCTTATAAAAATATTTTATTGGCATGTGTATGAAATGTGAGTGTACTCAGTTTCCACTAAATAAGCAAAACCATTCCAACAGTGTATATTTTTTCATATAGTCAAAATAATATTTTTTATCTTTGATGTCTTACCTAAGAAAGTTCGAGAAATGCTCAAGGAAGGCAGTTCATGTGTACTGGCATGGCTGATTATACTTGGTCGTTTTCTTTAAAACTATATTTTTCATTCAGTTTTCCTATTGTCTATCCTTGGATTTTAAGTCTAAAGGAAATGACTATTTTTGCACACCACTACCTTTATCATAGCATTCCTGTGTATCTTAATTGATTTTTCCTGTTGATGTCTTCTGGTAAGAAAATCCCTGTATTCTCTGTTTGGGGCTCTGGCATTCCCCTAGCTGTAATTATTTTGTCTCTGTTAGTCCACTCAATAGAGAAATATTTTGGAAGGTGTCATGAAAAATAAATGACTAAGCATTTAGACTGTGTAAATGATCTTAGAAATGCTCAAAAGCCTTTTGTACCTGATGTTCAGACATTTCACATGTCCAGTTTTACATTTACAAAGGAAATGATGTAAGTAATTTCTTTGTACATGTAGTTAGCAGAAAATCACTGAACTGCCTCTCAGATAAAATGCATCAAATACCTTCCATTGTATTTGTAAGTATGCTGGCTATACTCATGGCTCTTTGTCTTGCAGCAGAATCTTCCAGCATTTCCATGGAAATTTGATAAGAACTCAGTCTTCTTTTTCTTATTTCTGTTTCTGTAGTGGTGCCCTGTAAATAAAATACTGAGGAATTAAACCATCCTTTTCAAAAGCCAGTTAACACTATTTATATATATTGTAGGGATAATCAAAATCTGCTTCATGCAGCATACTAAATCTTCCTTACACACTGAAGGTTTCTGTCCCTGTAGGAATTTTGTTGTTCTTTATTGAGAAACTTGGTGGGAATTTTGTACAGTGCTACAAATATTCAGCTGGGGGACACAATACCAAGGTACTGTGGAACCAAAGGGGGTTCTCATATAAATGACTGTGAACAAAATTTTTGCTAGGTATCTTTTTGCTAGTGGTTATTATTATTCTTTTAAGAAAAAATGTTCAAAGTTGAAACCTGTCATCTTAATTTCCAGCAGCTAGTCATGTTAATTAATTAAAGAATGGGCTCAGAAAGAGGTGAGCTATTATTTAAGAAAGTAACTTTGATACAAGAAACGTGAGCTTAATTCTAGGAATTAATTATCTCTCTAATACTATGCACCGCATTCCTAGTCTGATACATGCTATTGGAAAATTTTATGAGAGAAAAATATAACATCTTATTTAATATTTCTTCTACCTTATTCTCACTCACCGCAATGCTCCTACAGGATTTGTGATCTGTTCTTGCAATGAATATGTAAGTCTTCTCTGTTTTGTAATGCTTCTAATTATCTTTTCAAAGCAATAATACTCAGCTCTGATTTAAATGTGCCTAATGTGTCACTACTCTGTACCATGTAGGTGTCCTTACAATTGCTTTTTCTTCTGGAGTGTGGCCTAGAGATCTAAATACAGGGTTGGGATTAAAAAGTTCTTAAATCTTGGTTGCTGCTCTACCACTGATTCTGTGATTCATGGAAACCACTCACTCTTTTTTTCATTATTCTGTCCCCATCCAGACAAAAAAAAAAAAAAAAAAAAGACAAAAAAAAAAAAGACTGCAGAACTTATAAGGGATTTCACGGTTATCTTAGTGTGAAGATGAAAAGCCATTTTTGAGCATACACTAGTACTATTTCTTTAGAGAAGACTCTTGAGTTAAAAGGCTAAATCTTTTTTTCAAATGAATGTATTTCTGGAATAGAACTATATACACATAACCTCTAAGGTAATCTGACTGAACTTCTGGTATGAAGGTCTATATCAAGGTAGCAGAGAAAGAGAAAGAAAAATAAAATAAATGTGTAATAGGAGTAATGAAATCTCAAGACTTATTTATAATGAAAATATTTTTCAGGTTAAATACAGTGCTATTATACCCACCAAAATAACTATAGAGAATGCATATTAAAATACTATGTATGAAAAAGTTTGCTTTTTTTTAAGTTTGAAAGAACATCTAAGCTTACAGAAGGCTGAAACTGAGACTGAAATGTACCATAATTGCAACAAATTTTATGTATTATTCTCACAAAAGTTATGAGAAAAATTTCTTTAAGGTAAATTAAGTAAGTGGTATTTCTATTCACTATCATGGGAGTAGTAACTGCATTCTGCTTAATTTTGTATGTGTTTTCCTATACATATTTCCATGTTGTATCCTTAGTTATAAACCAAATGTCTACCTTTGTTGATGAGGTGCAACTATATACAAATTGTCAAATTCAGTTTATGTTTTTTCTTTCTATATGGAGATATCTTGCTGAAGGCAAGGAGAATACTTTATTGAGGCTCAGACAAAGGAGGTTGAGGACTCTTTTTCCTCTATGTTCTGTTATTTAGAAACTGTTGCAAGTTATTTCTCACAGGTTTAAGAAATGATAAGGAATGCAGAGGTGAGCAGTAAAAAAAATTCTGTGCCTGAACCAAACTGTAATAATTGCTTGTTTACTTATAAGTACCTCTGGTAGAAGCTGACCAGTAGGTGAAGTTAGAGTTGAAGGTCCTCCAACCAAGGAAACAACTCCATTGCAATCCACAGTGCTGTGCATCTTCCCATTTACTGGAAGGGCTGGTACCATTCTAGATGACACACTCGTCTGGCTAATATTACTGTTGCGCCGTTCTCCATGTCGATTGGGAACAAAGAGAGAATCTCTTCTGCTCTCATTGTCTTCAAGAGTGCTGTGCTCATCATCAGCAAAGTCATTTTCAGATCCTATATCCTTTGCACGACCTCTGAAACTGAAAATGCTTGTTTTGCTGTTGCGCCTTGGTGAGAACAGGGAGCCACGAATGCTTAGCAAAGACTGTAAAAGATTTAAAACAAACAAAACCAGAACAGCATTAGAACTGAAGTTGTAAGTTCTTGGCTTTTTGAAGAATAGTTACAGTGCTGGAGGAAGGATAGTCACTTTTTTTCTTCAAAAGAATCAGTGTGTCAGTTTAAGCAATGTGCTTATTATGAGACCTGAAGTAGAGGGGGAAACTCTTTTTAAGGTAATGTAGCAGGACTGAGGAAAAGTTGTGCAGAAAACTTAGGTAACTTTGGACAGTTTTGAGCCAAGGTGGCAGATTGAATTGGTATAGACCCATGACTGTGCTGGAGACAGTTCTCAACATCATTATTGAGGTTTTGTAGCTATTTGTCTTTTATTCCTTCTTCTATTAGAGGAGAGAGCTAAAAGTCTTTGACTTTTCTTCCCTTCTTCATCACCTGTATTCCTAGGGATAACAATAATGCTCACCAGTCATTGTCTTCTGTTCTATTTGCTAGAGGCAGAAGTGGTCTTAAGTTTGGTATTCAATTCAGTCTAAGCTGATGTAAGGAACTTTTCTGCCCTCTTCACAATAGGCTCAATAGTGTGGGAACAACATACGCAGTGCTCTCAAACTAGAGGACAGAGGCAGCCGCTTGGGGCAGCTCTGGGGTGCAGTGTGACGGTGACCAGCAGCGCTCTTGGGCAGAGCCCTGTGGGGGCTGTAGTGGGTTGCACACCCACCGGGAGGGACCACCTGGCCATCAGGCAGCTCACAGCACGCATTCACTGAGGACACTGCTACACCAAGATATCCTCTTACCAGTGAGACAAATAAATCAGTGGTTGTTGGTAACTCATCTTTTAATTAGAGTAGAAGCTGGCTAATGGAATGTTCTTCTCCCTTGCTACATATTTTATTAACAGCATTCATGAATAAATAACATGAGTACTAATTGTGGAAAAAAGAAACCTTGCATTAAGGTTTCTTCAATTCTGCATTTGTACCAATCTTCACATCTTGGTATATCAAAAACCTGGTTTGAGATGATTCTCAATTTTTTTCTAGTTTTGCAGGTGGAAAGTGCTCATATGTCACAGCAGTGTTTGTAGTTTTGGTTTGGTTTTCGGGGGTTTTTTTGTGTTTTGGTTTGGTTTGGTTTTGTTTTTTTTCCCCAGGATACTTAAAGTGAAAACTGTACAATAATATATAAGCCTATATTAATACTATGAAAACCAAACACTGTATATATGCATATGTCAATCTATATGTATCTCTGTATATGCATACTCAGATTTATACATACACACACATCATGTGTGTGCAGAACTGGTAGTACTGCCGATTATAAAGGCTGGCAGGTGTTTACCATTGTGAGATGTATTTTTTCTGCTCCTACAGCTATACCAAATTTTAATAATTTGGGCTGAAATTTTCTATGCTGGCTGTCAGCCTCAGGCTGAGTTGAAGAATGTCAGCCAAATGGTTTTGCTAACCCATTTATATAAACTTGGCTGGAGAAAAAGTGCTATTTTGCTTATGCTGAAAGATAATTTTATCTAAAAAGCTCTAGCTGTTATAGAGCATTGCACTGAATTCTGACAAAGTGGTAAACTAATTACTGCACCCTTTCTACCTTTCTTTATAAAAGTATTTGGCCAAACTACAGTGCTTGAAAAAATCACATGCTCCCTAGGTTTTGTCTGACTACCACTGCTACCCCTGGTTTTTTTAGGCCATGTTTCCATGGCTGCTATGATGTACATATAGTCCAGACCTTCCAGTATGTGTGATCATGCTCTGAGCACAGCTAAATAGATCAGGCCCCCAAGGGATCTGGGAGGAGTAATGCCCACTCTGCAAGTCCCTGCTGGATTCAGACAAAAAATGGCTGAAATTCTAACACATGTAGAGGCAGAAATCTGTGCCTACCTGCTCCTGGAAAGTAAGGTCTGAAAGGAAAGTTTGGCTTTTCTTGCAGGCTGCATCACTCATTTGCACATGGAGTATTGTGTCAAAGGACAAAATCTCCACAGTAGGGGTGTCAAACTCATTTTCACCGGGGGCCACCTCAGCCTTGCAGTTGCCTTCGAAGGGCCGAATTTAATTTTAGGACTGTACATAGGAGTAGTTACATTTGTACAGTCCTGCTCTACAGAATCCGACTGGGCAGATTATCTCCCCTTACCATTCTACCGTGTTGTTTTATGCCCTGCGCCCGTTTCACCAGGACCTGACTAACCGTATGGCTAACAAGACAAAACAGCTCTTCCTCCACCGGTTCTACTGCCCATAATCCTTCCACTCTTGTGGCAGCTCAGTTTTATTTCAGTTATATGCAGGCAACATTTGCCCCAAAGCATTTTTACAACTGTAAAAACAATTACCAAGACAGTCTTTAATTAAGAAATTATCTTCAATTAGATTATTTGATTGATACAAGTCTCTCGGTCTTTTAAAATATTATTATTTTTAAAAAATATTTCAGATGATCACTTATTTCCTTCCTGCTCTGTAGTTCATGACATCTTAAGATGAGCTGTTTCCTGTCTATTGCACCATTTCCTTATTTCCTGTCAAATCTAAGACATATACAATATTTATTTCCCCTTGATTTTAATGAATTTTAATTATTTATTCTGCAACATGAATTCACATTTAATTTTAATGTTCTCAAAAGTCACTTGAAATGCCTTGCTTTCCTAAGCTGCTTAAGTTTCTGTGGAAGTTTCACAGTTCCTTCTGATAAGTGACAGGATGAAAGCTTTATGAGAGTTTCAGAGTATGATCTAATATATACAATGATGTTTTACTCTATAATAGTAGAGCTACAAAAGGTGTATTGTCTATGGAATCTCTTCATCTCAAATTCTCCTCACCTTAGTATACATGCTTCTGTATTAAGTATTTTTTCCATGCACTAAAAAAATGTATTTAGTCTAATCTAAACCTAATATATTCCTTAATCAGTCTCTTCACCAGAAGTATATAAAAGAGCATCAGGGAATTTAGACTAGACAATGGAAAGGCCTATGAAGCACAGGACTAGCAGCCAGAAATTCCTTTCGGCTCAGACTTTGTCAGTGACTCTTTAGTGTAGTCCAGTCACTCACCATCCTCATCTATGAGGTACAGACACTTACATAGATATATATATATTGAAGTGAGAGAAGACTGTACAGTCTAAGATGAGACCTTTGGCTGCAGCTCCTTTGTATCAGCCTGACTCAAAGCCCGCTCCAATTAATAACATATTTTTTGGAGCAGCTTTGGCCCAAAACTAATGCTCCATTTTATTAGACTGGAAATATGCTTTTACAATATTACTCTAAGGAGTTGAGATTGATTTAATAATTTGTTTTTCTTACATTTTAATTATTTCTTACCCAGAGAACAACCTGCTCATTCTTCTTAATCATAATAAGCATTACTTCAATTCCTTAGAAATGCATATATATTTTTTCAGACCAGGTATCATCCCTTATACTTGACTAATTACTGAGGCTTGGTCTCAAATTAAGCTTTCCTCCCCTCAGTGCATATATTTGAGTGTAAAGTACTTCTGCCACTGAATCTCATATTTTATGAGTCTGTAAAATAACACACTTGATATGAACATCAAATAAGATAAACATTGGTAGTTAAACATGGATAGTGTTGGTAGGTAAATGTCATCTATTGGCTGAGACCAGACATGATCATTTTGAAGAGATGCATTTTGAGTGATTTTTCTACAAATACCATAACTGTGTGTACACTTTAAATAAGCAAAGTTATCCTTAAGTGACAAAAGAGATCCTTTGATTTAAGATAGTAGAGTTTTGGAGTTTGGACTCAATTTCCAGAGGTCCTTCCTTAGCTATTTTTTTCTATGTTGTAATTATTCTCCATCTTGTATAATGAATTTCCAGTGCAAAAGAACGGTATGGCTAAAGTCTTATAAATATAAACCCAGACAATCCCTATATAGTTCGCCTTTATTGTGGAGTACTAGAGCTACTTTTGTCATTATCTACCATTTAAAGAAGCTAATTAAGGAAAACAATAGAAACTAATGCTAGCGTGGAATTTCCTATGCAGAGTATTTGGATAATGTGGCCTACCTAAAAAACCCACATATTTTTGTGGTTTTGAAAGGGATGCACAACAGAGAACCTATGGTTGATTAATGCAAATATATGAGTACTAATCACAGAGTCTTTGATTCTTTCTCTAATCTGCCAAACAAATCTTCAGAAATACATCTTCAGAAGTGTTTCAATTAAGTTTATAATTATCCTTGGTATGTTCTTTTTATCCCTTTGCTAATAGAATGGGTCAAACCATATCAAACTGTAACACTGTTAACAGTACTACCACTGGTTTTTCCCTTCACTCAGCTTTTATGTAACTTCCAATATCTAAAGCTGCTGTGATGTCAGTCAAAACCAAATTAGAGTAGACGTATATGATTTAACAAAAAAAGAGTGCTGTACCTGGTGAGGAGATGTGAATCTTTTTTCATATGTCAGTTGACTTCCTTCTGTGGAGAAGCGGAAACTTTTCCTTCTGATGCTGTCTTCTGACTCGGACTTGGGGAACTTATCAGTGTCTCCTTTATCCTCTGCTTCAGACATTTCTTTCTGTCTTCTTTTCTTCCTTCTGTTTCTTCTTTCTTTAGCACTCTTTGAACTCAACTTTGATGCTTCTGAAGAACTTTCCAAGAGTTCTCCTAATCCCCCTACACCACTGAAATCTCTTGATGCAACTGACGCTGCTGCTACTGCTGCTGTTGCCTGTCAGGTTACAAAGCAATGGATTTTTAGTAGGCAAAAAAGGAACAATTTTATAGGCTTTTATCAACTGTTTTTATTATCACTGTAGTAATACTGCTGGTTGAGCATTCTTGAGTATGCAAATATACACAAACAAACTGAACTGAGGAGAAACGATTGAGTTGTATGGCTAATCATTGTTTAGTTGCATGAGCTACTTGAAGCATGAAGTTCAGCAGAATAATAGCATCAATGTTCCTTAAAGATTTGCAGCACAAGACACTGGTCTAAAATTAAGGTAGTAAAAAAAGTATAAACACGGTGCTTTTTCATGTATTTTGGACCTGCTTCCTCATTGTTTCTTGAGAAAAGGTCCACATCATACTCTAATTCAGCTAAGTCCTTACAGAAAAAATTAAGCCCTAACATCCAACATACGAGTTAATGTATCACAACTCAATTAGCAGTCTGCAAGTAGCTGAATCCAGCTTTTCCTCACTGCCTTCCCAGCAAGGACACTCCCTCACTTTCTTTCTACCTTCACTGGCAGCAGGCACACCCCCTAGATGTGTCTTCAAGCCCCCATCCCTCCCTCTTCATGTTTCCCCTCCCACATTTCCCACTGTAACAGCACTCCAGGTCTTTGTTATAGATCCACAAGGCTACATTTATTGCCTATTGCTGCTGTGGCCAGAGAGAAGAAAAAGTTTAGGTTTCTTCTCTGATGGAAGGGGATGAAATGACTTACTGGCATGAGCAGCCATCCCAAAACTCGGGACCAGTGTCTTCAACTACAGTAGTCAGCCTACCTGATTTGGTTCATTAGGGAAACCAGTTAATTTAGTCATCAAATAAATGAAGAATTGAGAGTGTGTCCAGTACTCTTCCTAGAAAGAACTGTCTGGGAGATTGCTATGAAATTCTGCAGTGGAAAATATGTTTGGGAAGATGATAGGCTGCTTTGAGCTTACAAAAAAAGATAGTGTGATAAATGGAAAGAGCCTAGGGTTATATAACAAAGATGAGTAGTAATTATCTGGCAAAACATACTATATTCAATGCCAAGTGTTTCAGAAAAGGTGAGATATCTCTTTACAGCAGGAAAGGATAGTTTGAAAGCTCATAGTATGAATGAACAGCTTTCTGCACTGCAATATACAACCCATACTATACAAAGGTCAAACCAGTGGAGCAACCCAAAGGCCACTGTCATGCCTTAGGTTAGTGGATGAACAGGTTCAGTGTCAAGCGAGTGCAGAGGTGGGCCCTACGCTCATTTCTGTCTCAGCAACCAATTCAGCAGCTCGGAGATCCACCTTGTAATGCATATTTTCTGCTAATATTTTCACATACAAAAGGGATCTTGACTTCAATACTGCTTTTCTTATAATGACTTGAGTTGTCATTCATTTGAAAAAGCAATGACTTTCCAGGGCCTTTATCCAACCTTCCTTGTAGTCTCTGTTTCATGTGATTCTATTATTCTTCCTAATTCTGGATTAGCTTCATCTCTGTCCCCACTCTCAAACACACTAACATCTAGAGGACCCTCCTGATACCTTTTGATATAATGTGATTTAGTGCCTTTCATGGACTAAAATATCAGGATTTAAAAAAAAAAAAAAAGGTACTCTGTGCTGATATTTAACTTTTTTAAAAATTAATTTGAATTTTGCAGGATTCTGCTGTTTCTTTCGCAATTTGGAAGTAATAAGGTTTAATGACTAAAATAGAGATATGCTACTTAGATTTCGCAGGCCACGTATAAAGTTTAGTTTTCAAGAAGAAGATGGAGAGTTTCACTTTCAATTAGCACTTTATAGAACCATTCTGAACTAGTAAAAATAGTTGTAAAATACTATCAAAACTATAGTTTCATAGAAGATTCTCATTTGCTAGCATTTTATAAACACTGTCCTGTTGAAAATGTTTATATGCTAGATGAAAAGCAATAGAAAGTCCAGAAATTACACAGATGTCTGACTCATGGAACTGAATTCCTGCATATATTTTACTTTAGATAAGAAAACCTCACACAAAAGTATCTATCAAAATGTCTTTTTCTCAAAAAACTTTGAATAATTTTCTTCTCTTTTCAAAGAAAACAAAGATTATTTCAAAATAATTCTGAAGTAATACCTCTGTTGCAAATATTGCTAGTCTGTTCTAAGGTTATATAAACTTCTGATTGACTTAGTGTGCTTGAATTAGGGGAATGCTTAAATCCTTGCTGAATAGAAACATAAAAGGACACTGATCACAATCCTTCTCTCTATTTTCTGAACATTGGGGAAGAACTATTAAGTACAGCAAGCCTGTCAGTTCTCACCCAGACCGTAAATCAGAAGCAATGTCACTAGGCTTTTTTCGTGCTGCTCTTAAGATCTGTAACATAAAAGCATCATGAACTATGACTACTTAAATTCAGGTTTCTAGGACAATGTTATCACAAATATTTTGCTTTTACAGCCTTTTGGTGAACTTAGTAGCTTTCTTTTCTGTACCATTAGTTTGGGGGTTTTGCTGTTTGGTTAGTTCCTGATTTTCATTTCCACTTTTTGAACTTGTATGGTAAACAAAACTTTTTTCTTTTTGTAATTCATTGCATAATTTATAGATGTTCTAATTCCTAAAATATTATTATCCTTGCCTTAAGAACAGGGCTGTTCAGAAAATACAATTTCCATCATTACCTGAGCTTCTTCTTGTTGCTTCTTCAGTTGTTCCAGCATTTGTTGAAATTCTGCCTCTTTCTGTTCTGCTTCTTCCATGGTTGCTTGATTCTGTTCTTCATAGGCCATGGCAACCACAGCCAAGATCAAATTGATCAGATAGAAAGAGCCCAGAAAAATCACCAGAACAAAAAATATCATGTATGTCTTCCCAGCAGCACGGAGTGTCTAGGGATTTGAAAGCATATCTGTATATTATTCCACCACTTCTCTTGGTTACTGCAAGAGCATTATGCTTTCAGCTCATGTACAAATAAGCCTATTTTTATAATTTTGTATATCAACTACAGTTTACTTTTTATGTCATAAAAATTTCTTACCAGCTGATACAGGTTTTCCCAGAAGTCCTGAGTCATTAGCCGAAAGAGTGACAAAAAGGCCCAACTGAAGGTGTCAAAACTTGTGTAACCATAGTTGGGGTTTCTACCAGCTTTCACACATATATATCCCTCTGGACACTGCCTATGTGAAAACCAAACAGGAGGTACTTGGTCATAACTTTTATGTCCTTCTACAACATATTTGTTATAGTTTGGAACAACAGGCATTATTTTTCTGTGGGAAATCCATGAGTTTTTATACAATTTAATTCATCCAGAAAAGAAAGTCCTAAAAAAAGGAACTAATAAGAGAGTAAATGAAAGATACGCTTTCCATCCTTTCACTGGATGAAATGACCTATGTTTTTAAATCCTCCTCAGTCACATTTTGCAAATAGAATTTTTATTCCAAATGAATCATTTCCTGGCAGAAATAATTGCTGAAATGTTAAGGTTACAGACACATTAAACAATATTATTATCTAAATCCAAGTGTACTGTTAGGGATCTCCCACATAATGCTGAGATATGTTTTTTAATAAGCTTCTTCACTGTTGCCAGTTAAGTATCGGAGTTCAGCTAACAATTCTAGGCTCATAAGTGGGCACATGTGGAAGGCAGAATTTTCCAGTAATGAAAAAGAGCTAGGCTTGAAAAAAAGATTCAGTCTTGAACAATGAAGTTACTAGTGTGCTTTCTTAATATTTTACATATTTTCTTTCCCAGTTCTAACCTTTGCTTTCATCTGACTTTCTTCAATTGGTACATCTCCAAAACAGACTTTATGAGAGTTTGTATTTCATTGTTAACACCAACATCATTTTCCAATCAAGCAGGAAGAAAGGCTGTTAATGAGTATTTTGTTTAGCCAGAACATAACGGAGAATTTTTGAAGGGGTCTTACCCTGCATCAGAGCTGTTACCACAAAGTAGGGCATCTCTTTGTCCTTCCAAAATGTAAAAATGAGCTGTGTAAAAAGCATTAGAAATATATGTGAATAAAACAAATGAACCTGAAAGTACTACAAAGTAAAAAAAAAAAGAATTTTAATAAAATCAAAGTGGCTAGCTGCTGATCACTTTGTAGTGTGTTTAGGAACCTTTCTGGTAATTGTACTTGCTTATTGTGTGTATTTGATCTCTGTCAGTCAGTCACTGTAAGCAGTTCTAAATAAGGCAGAAATATAAACTGTTCAATGTTCTTTGATCACAAATAGTTACATACTATAGCCACAATTTGATTAAAAATAGTTATATCAGACATTCTTACTTTGATCCTCAATGTAATCCTTCCAGTTGAATGTGCTCACTGTCATATTAACAAATGTACCATTTTCATTCATTGTGCTGTTAAAGTAGGAAATAACATTTATTTCAAAAGTTGAATTGTCTGGAGGCCACTGCAGGCATTTATTCCTCAAGTTGCCCATGAAGAGCTGCAGCCCTATTAGTGCAAATACACTCAGGCAAAACACAGTCAGGATCATAACATCCGAGAGCTTCTTCACAGACTGAATTAGGGCTCCCACAATAGTCTTTAGGCCTGCAAAGAGGAAAGATCCATAGATTTATCAAAGACTATCTTTGCCCTCCGCATATAATTAAGATTTCATGCAGACACTTAAAAAGAAATTATTTTTTATTTTTCAAAAGTAAAGCTTCATGAGCAGCCTCAGAGCTTGTGAAAATGAATGAAAGAAAAAGATTCTTTTTTATGAATAGGCAATGTACACATATTCCAATAAATGGAATATATAATGTTCTCTCAAGCAGGAAATTTTATCAATCAGGCTTTCCTGTTATGGATTTGATTTTATTTCTTAATTTTTCTCTGCATTTACTATTCTGCCAATAATTCAGTTTCCAGTTAATATTAAATATGACTACACAATAGTATGAAAATAGAATTAGATAGAATGGCAGGTAATTTTGAGAAAAAAATAATATTAAATATGACTTTACAACAGTATGAAGATAGTATGCAATAGAATTGCAAGTATTTTTGAGGAAGAAAAATCATTCGTGTTTGATAAATTTTCCTGTGCAATATTTGTCTTCATTTTGGTAGCTTTCTTCATTGTTGCTCAGTAGTTTGTAGGACCAATGTCAATTTTGAGTGGTAAAATAAAGGAAAAAATTCAAAATCAAGAAAGCCATAGCGCTAAAGCTTTTTAAATGTAAATGAGACAACTTGTCATAATAAAATGCAGAAAAACAAAGCAAAATAACCCATAGGCCTCATATCTTATGTTTCATGCAAGAATCAGTTAAACTCAAAGGCTGATTTTGCAACATAAAAGAAGCTAATGCTGAAAAGGCAAAGAATCATAATCCAGGTTTATGGTCCATGCCTTTTTTTTTTTAGCAACATGAGCAGCAAACAGCAAGACTTATGCTCAAAAGAAGTGAATTCAACTTCAATGGAATGAAAGTCAGCCTCAGTGTTTAACCTAGCTCTCACCTGGAATGACTGATATTGTTTTCAAAGCTCGGAGAACTCTGAATGTTCTCAACGCTGAGACATTGCCCAGGTCCACAAACTCTGTCACATATCTGTAATAGGGGAGTTCACACACAAACACAATGACAGCACACAAATAACAGTTGGAGATACGAGGGGCCTAACACCTTACATCAACTCCTTCTTACCTGGAATTACAGAAATAGTTTTCAAAGCTCTCAATACTCTGAAAGTTCGAAGAGCTGAAACATTGCCTAGGTTTACAAATTCTGTTACATACCTGTAGGATTAAATCACAGTTATTCAGAATTGAGGCAGAGCTTATACTAATTATGTGGGTCTTCAAAACCTCTGTGGCAATATTAGCAATCATACTTCAAAATTTACCTGTCTCTTCAGTACACCTCACTTTTATAATTATTTATTTTCATCAATTTCATTGATGTGAAACTCACTGAATTGTATTTGAACAACTAATTAAACTAATTAGCTTGTAACGGGACAGTGACATGAAATCAAAGGGATGGCTTCCATTCTGGTGAGTGGAAAAAGGTAGGACATGAAATTAGTGTCCCTCAGCAGTAATTACACTAGCAGCTGACACTCCGTGCTGGCTCCTGCCATATTTTACTTTGATTTATGAGTACTAAAATGTGTGATACAGTACCTAAACTTTGCAGGTTGCATAAATGAAATACTTTTAAATCAATATATTTATTATAATAACATTTGCCACTAATTTCATGCCCTAAAAGCTTAAAACTTCTTGAACCACTTACGCCATTAAAATGACACTGAAGTCAAGCCAGTTCCATGGGTCTCGCAGAAAAGTAAAACCTTCTAAGCAGAAGCCCCTTGCAAGAATTTTGATAAGTGATTCAAAGGTATAAATTCCGGTGAAAGTGTACCTGAAAAGCATCAGAGCAGGAGTAATACAGTTTTGCATACTTATGCTTATAGACAGCGCCATTCTTTATCAAAGATGAATTAGAAGAAAAGAAAATAGAAAGTATTTAGAAGTGAAAATAGGAAATAATTAACTTGCCCCAAGCACTTAAGAATGGAATTGTTGTTCAGAAGATGAAATTTGAAGCTCACACATATATACTATTAACTTTCTAAAAGGTTGATTTAATCTCAGTTTTTGTGCTTGCAAATAATTTCAGTCTCTAGTATTTATAGATATTTGACACTTTGATATTTATATATACATTCTCTGGCACTCACAGGGCTGTCTCTTTCCTTGAATTCACAAATCAGGTAGAGATCTAAGTGTTACAAAGAATGAAGATTTTTTTTTTTCTGTCAAAATCAGAGTTTTGTGAAAATCAGTTCTGGATAACTATACTCATGCCTATAATATAGTTTTATTTCATAAATAATCATTAAATGTAAGAAAGCATGCCCAGACTGTTTTTCTTGAAGATGTGGATCATGATTACCAATTTACCTGGTGTGAGAACAGCCATTCAATTTAAAAACACAGAATAATCAGTTGTAACCAGCGTAATGCAGGGACTTCCTGAGCCGCAGGTGGGTCTGTGTGGACCTTGAGAATCAAGGAAATCTGCCTGCAGACCCCACTGCTCTCCGTTCAGACTCAGCAATCCTAACAAGCCACTGTCACAAGTGAGCATACTGGGAATGGGCGAATACTAGTGCAGTTTCTAAATATAGCATTCAGAGAAAGTTTCCTTAATGCAGTGAAATAAAGAAACAGAAATCGATAATGGCAATTGGAGAGCAGGAGGAAATGAAAGAAACCACAAGTGGTTAGAACCAGGTTTTCATGAGTAGGATTATTTCAAAGAAAAACATAATATTTCAAAGGAAAATGTGTATCTGTATTTTGTTAGAGAACAAACATGCACATTTAACCATGAACAAGAAAGAGAAACAGAGATACTGTGTCGTTTCCTTACTTCTGCCAGCAATATGTTATTCCTCCATAGGTAAAGCCCTTTGCTCAGCAGTTTGAATTTGGTGTGGTTTGGGTGTTGTGTGTGCTTGTTGGGGCTGGCACTCAAGTCCACATCAGTGAGCCACGATGAATGTCCCACTGTGCTAAGGTCATGGATACTCAAGCAATATGTAGCTGGCCTCACTGATGGCATGCGACGATTTTACAGGCACATTTGAAGTTCTGGAGCTCCTTTTCCAATTTACAGCTCAGAATACCCAAGGGCAAGAGCTTGTGTTTGTACTTCACTGTAGAAGTTCGGATATTCCTTACACATAATTTTAAAGAACAAACCGTTTAAATTATCTTAAACCATTTAAATTATTCAGGAGGAATCCAGAAAGATACTTATCATCCCATGGAATCTGATTCTTCATGACTCTGGAAAAGCCCGTTCTGGCATGCAGCTTTCCATAAATGCCACTTGTTTGGAGTCACACAAAAAACCGCAAACACATAAAAATAAGGAAGTAAAAATGTTTAACTTACTCTACATTCTTTGTCCAGTCTGGAGGGTTACTCATGGTCATAAACACACAGTTGGTCAAAATAGTGCACATGATAAGCATGCTGAATAATGTAGATTATAGTCAAGGCACGTAAGTCAAAAAAGTATGACAATTTTATAACACTGAAGTAATTAAAAATATTAAGTATAAAAATATGTACGAATAACATGACATTCTAAATAAAAGCTGAAAATAAAGCTTTGCACGTAATTTTACCTATTTTAAATGGTATGCCATCTGGCATGTAATGGTGCACTTACTGTAAAACAGTGCATTACTTTTATAATTATGGCAGGTTTGGGATTTAAATGAAATTTAAACACATCCTTAAGTCTGTAAAAATATGAAATGAGTGCCCAAACATGATTACTTATTGAAGCCAGGGGGATCATGCTAAAAGATCTTTAGGCAGAGGTTGGTTGTTTACGCCCAGCTTGTTCTTTGGACATGATTGAAATATATTTGAAAATATTCTCCTTTATTCTGGCCTGGATCTTTTATAGGACATCTACTCCAGTGCTGGAAACACAATGCTGAAAAAATGTGCCTGAAAAAGCAGCTCTTTGCGAGTGCTTTTTTGTCCTTGCTAAGTGAGTCTGGTTCATGAATAGTACTACTGGTCTTGGTAAAAGTGTGACCTTAGATATGTTCAAGTGCAATGGTTTGTTACTAATGTGGCCTTAGCTGCAGGGCTTAGTATGAGATTAGGTCTGCTTTTGTATATAAAGCCTGATATTTAAACCTGACAGCTTTAGGTGTTTCAGTAGAGAATTCTCTCAGTAGGACTGAAGATCATACTGCAATTCACATGTGATATTGCTGCTTTTTAAGTGTGATCAGCATATGTTTAGTTAGCATAGCACACCTACATGTACACAATTTGTATACACATATGAAAAGTGTTATTCCAGTAATTAAATAGTTTTAAACACTTAGACCAACATTAAGAAAAAAAGGATATGAATGTACCAAAATCTTGATAGCAATTTTTCTGATGGGATTAAAAGGAGTTAAAATGTACAAGGCAGATGTGGCACTGAATCGGAAAATTGCCTTTCCCTTATTCAACACTATGAAAGTCTGCAAAAAAGAAATACAAAATTAAAATGCATTGTTGACTACATAAATATATTTACTTCCTCCTAAAGGATTCCATTCTCCATCTGGGAGGTTCAAGTTCCATTCTACTGTCTGCCTGTGGTAGGAAAATAACTGATTTCTGTGAATACAGTGGGCTAAGCCTTCCACAGACAGTTCTCCAATTCGCTAAATTTCCCGGCATGTGGACTGAATTCTGATATTATTAAAATTGGTGGGAATTATCAACACCAACGTCAGTTTAGAAATAATAGCAAAATGCAGGATTTCATCATAAAATATTTTCAGTTTTATTTCTAACAAAGTCTTTGATTAAAATCAGAGTTTCAAATTAATCCAATACATTCTACCTTATGAGCAAACACAAGCAAAACCAAAACAGCAAAAGTGCAATTCTAAACACCAGTTTGTGTTTGGAGCAAATACTTGACAGAATTATATACACATATATATGGTGACAAGGGCAAACACCTGTCACTAAACAATTAACAGTACTTTTAAAATAATTTTGCTTTCATCTTAGAATTTTAAGTACTACCAATATCAATTATATGTATCTTCTAAAGATATATCTGTGAAAAAATAAAGGGCATTAATAAATTGCCAGCTGACATCATTCTGAGCAGTCTGAGACAAATGTATGCCAGAATTTGGCATCCTATAACAACAAATATTTTCTTAAAAAAATGCTGGTTTTGTTTTTAATAACATGCTCTTATTTTCCCTATACGTGGGCAGCAAATTTAGGTAGTTATTATCTTTCAAAATTTGACCTGATAAACCTATGGTTCATGTTTGTTTCATTCTGTTCCTGTTGGCGGACATCGCCTAAGTGTTTGCATTTTTATTCCAAGTGTATTTGTGTGTGAGGTTTACTTGCATCTTTGGTGCTGTTTGAAATTTCTTCAGGACATGACCGTTCTTCATTCCTTTTGCTCTTTGTTGATGGTAATGGCTCTGCTTTGTGTTACCTCAAAAGAGTCTTTGTTATGCCCTCAGCAGAGTTATATAGTATCATTATTCTCCATGTGGATTTCCATTCTCTGTAAAAACTTGGCTGTGACCAGAAAACTGCTGCCCTCTCTGTGGCCTTTACTGCCTATCTGGTCTGCCATCTCTGGGAGAAAAAGCAAACCTCTCTACAGCAGGGAAGAAAACAGGTAAAGGAGTGTTGCCGGGGCCTCTTCACAGAATAACATCGAGTGTATCATTGAGGATGACAGAGGATGAACTCGCACTCATCGATTGGCATTTCTCTCTGCCCTGCAGCCCTTCATCCAGCGAGAAATGCGAGAAAGATGTTGCCTGTCCCAAGGTCAGTGCTGCAGCAGAGCCTGAAGACAGACTACAATTCACACGTGATTTTCTCTGCATTGACAACTCTGTGATTAAGAGTAGTTTCTGCTATAAACTGGAGGAGCGATGACTAATAGTAGTTCATCAAGACGGCCATGTGTTTTCTGTTGAGCACACCAGCCTGGTATGTAACATAAATATAGATGTCGCCTGTGACAAGATTCTGCAGGTTACTGATTGCTCTCATAGACTAACAAGTCCATCAGTAGTCTGACTTTTTCAGATCTGGGGGTAAGAAGGTATACCTTTGTACTTCTCAGAATTTGTGATATTTCATTCGTAGAAGAATTGTTTAGAAAACTTTATTCCTGCATTTATATATGCAGCATTATTCCTGATTTCTTTTGCAGCTAGTCAAGGAAAGGGATTAGTGCACACAGTTATAAGAATCTGTCAGCTGTACTTTTTATTAATACTAATCTGTGCAGGCCAGAAGGTATTTTTAACTATTCCCTGGCAGGACTGATTCAGATCCTGAAGGAGTTTAACACAATCTGCACCTGATCCCAGCTACAGCAATAAACTTGTTTGTTCGTTGTCTTTCTCTTAAGTCACATAATGGCAATCTGTTTCCAGACCATATGCATCATTGCAAAAACCATATACTCTACTGGAGATCCTAACTTTTAAAAAGGTCAAAGGGCAAACTCTTTAATACAATGGCTCTGTCTGGACTAGCCTTTCTGTCTCCAAGTCCCTGGCTTGTGGGTCATGTGAACGAGGACTTTGCATGACTGTGCAAATGGGAAGGGAGGTACATCTCTTTCAGGAGTTTACATTCTTCATGGAGCACATCTGTGCTGTTGATGGTCCGGTTGTGTTGCAGCCTCACACATGTAACTCAGGCACACCACTTTTCTCTCACAATATGTAACGCTTCACTCTGCTCTTTCTGTATGAAAAGTCTCAATTAGTCTTCAGAATAACATAACTGTCTTTTTTTGATTCGTTCCTCAAAACTCTGCTTTTCTGTGGTGTCTGCCACAGACTTCTAATTGACAACTGAGCAGCAGAGATCTACCCAAGCACCTCACACAACAGCTTTCATTGTGGTAGTTTTATATGACCCAAGATTTACATGGAGTCTCTATATGCTGCGTAAATAGAGATGGATATATTTTATACATACATATATAGATATATGTTTACATATGTTATATAGCTATAACAGAAACAAATAATACAGTTACAGTCCTTTATTTCACTAACTTGGATGGATGCTACCTGGTTATCTACAACCATCTCCACTGCAAAATCGTGCCTGGAACACCTCATTTGTCAGATATAGTCTTAGTACTACATTGAAATCAGGAACATTCAGTCATGTTCTCAAGTTCAGGCAAGCTCAAGGAAGCTATATCTTCCTTACAATGAAGTAAAGAACAGAATAGCTCAACAGAAGTTGAAGGAGTCACAATATAGAAGACCATAAATCAATCCTGTTAAATGAAAGGATGTTTCTGTATATTTAGTGACTTGATGGCTCTAACCATCATATTTTATGATTAAACTTTTCTAGTGTAGAAAATTATATTATATTTTCTGCAAAAGATTATTCACTCACTTTTTTATTGATATAATATGGGTCCAGGTCTTCTAAAGGTTCAGATACCATTCCTGGAGGTATGTCACCGTAAATAAATGGCAGCGTCTTTCCTGCCTCCAGGTCACTGTTTGGTTTTGGACCATTTTCATCATCATCATCTGTATGTTCTTGTTTGGGCTTTTTAGCTTTTTCTTCTGCAGAACGCTTTTCAATAGCTGCGAGAGAATCTCTAGTAAAATAGCGGAAGCTTTCAGGTCCTGGTGGTACCAGCAGTGCCTGTGCCATGTTTTCATCCTGCAAATTTAATTACTTTTAGCCTCTCACATAAGAATGACCTATAAAAGAAAATTAGATAATTTAGGAAAACTGTACCAATAGAAAAAAAAATATTGCTCAGAAACCCTTTCCAGGCCTGAAATGGAAGCAGCATATTTCAAGGCTGAATTAAAGTTAAAAGCAACTTATCAGAATTTATTTAGATATTTTTAAAATTATTTTTTCAGCATTTTCCTGCTGGTCTAGAAAAAGACATTACTTCTGCCCACAAACATTGCTTTGCCTATGTCCTGAGACTCTCACAGTTACAGCAAAATATTGATACAAATATTTTAACAGCGTATGTTTTTTTAACAGCAAGTGTAAATGCATATTCCATGAAGTACTCTTGAATATTGTAAACCTGTATTTTACTAGTTGATACCTTTTATCTTCCCATATTTTTTCAAGTATCAGTAATCCAACTTTAACAAACATAAATACTTCCATTAAATGAATAATAAGTTTTTGTATGATTAATGATGTTTAAATGACTGCAACTGAATTACTGGAGGAACAAGCATAATTCTTTCTTACTGACAGTTTACTGTGCTGAAGGTTAACGTTAGATACCAAAGCAGGTCAGGTTGCATATATTGACTGTCTGTGAGCTGTGAATCAAACCCACAGGCCTTTTATAGTAAAAGGAAACAGGATGTAAGATCAAGACTATGTGGGAAAAGAATGCTGTTCCTGATTTTTTGCAAGGCCAGTGTCGTAATATTACTTCAGACTAAAACTAATTTGAAATCTAAGACTCTGGTTCCCTTCAAATGTCTTTGGTGCCAGTGCTGGATGATGTAGTCCCTGCTGCTCTTTCCACCTGACATGGTGGGTAAATCTGCTCCTGTGCCACCTCAAGTCTTTATCTCTGGAGTTCACAGCACAGCATCAGTGTGTACAATTAGCACTGAGATCGCTGAAATAATTTAGTTGGTAGATTATAGCGCCAAGCATCTCAGTAACACAAGACCAGAACTGAGGTACCTGACTGTACTGCAATGTAGACGTGGAGAAAGCTTTTCTCAAGGAAGAGCCTGGACAAACATGAGTTCATGTAATGTGTGGAATCACAGAGATCCTGGAAGGCTGGAGGTACCGATGTAGTGTAAATTGAAAAATAAATTGTTAAGCCAGCCAGAGTGTCCATCAGACACCTTTATCCCACGTTGCTATACTGAAACCTCTGCTGCTAATTTTTAGCTTATACAGGATGGAAGCCTTTGCTGATACCTGCATTTTATTAATTTAACTCCCAATTATAAGGATCCTAAACTGAAAATTGTCCTTTATTTGAGAACCAAAAGCACACGCATTCTCTGGATACAGTCCATACTCCTTTGATTATTGCTTTTGCCCATGCAGGTTTAATAAACTAAGATGTTTGAGGTTTCCCTTTGGTTTTTCTGAATAATTGATTCCTTTATTCCACATTTTACAGGTCCGTGATTCAAATTGTTGACCTAGGTGCCTTTTCTATTAAACTAGTCTTAAAAGGTGTACCCTCCTAGAGTCATCAGTGGGTCTGTCTTCTCTTCAGAGTTCAGTGCATTTAGTTAGGCTGCTTTTCATCCGTTGACAGTTATGGTTATGAATGCTATAACAAAGACCTTGTCCTCACTAGAAATATATGTATTTGTATAGCTAGAACTCCACAAAGGGGCCAATGGATAACTGGGATAAGTAATATTAGCAGACTTCAGGTTTCATTCTATTTCTCAGATGGTCGTAAAACATGCTTTAAAAAAGTTTTCTTGACAAGTTGGAAGCATTACTTGAGTCCTGTCTCCACTGCTGTCCAGTGCAGTTATTAGACCTTTCCTGGCTGCTGCTATTACACAAGGTTTTTCCTATACTAAATATGCCCCACGTGTTTTCACTCAGATTACAGAGCTTGATAGAATAACACACAAATATAGATTTGATTATTATTGCTATACATGCAGTACTTTAATAGAACAATGAACAAAAGTGATTCTGTTCCCTGCACTGAGCCCCGAAGAAGCTCTAAGCAATCCTTGAGCCATGAACAACTCGTTTGTCAGTGACAGCTTCCCTCTTCTTCCTTCACTGGTTTTAAAATCGCTTGTTATCCGGTAACCAAACTGTCAGGACATGAATGATGCTGGGCAGAATTCAGGCAAAGAATTCTATATATCTAATCATTTCAGAATAGTTTTCATTAAAAACAGTATTTAAAGGAACGGTCTCAAAAATGCATGTGGTCCAAGCCCCTCAGTACCTGATACTGCTCAGCAAAAAGAATTTCAAGTATTTGAATACAATTTGGGCCTAGATACTGTATGTATAATGGTCTACAATTCAATAGATTTCATCAGAAAAAATAAGCTCCAATTTATTAGAGACATGCTTTTGCCAAATAAATCCATTTAGTTGTATTTGAGCATTTCTTTCCATAAATCTTTCTCCAGTTTTCCTTCGTTCCCTTCCTTTAAATAATAAGATTGAGCAATAAACAGTATCCATATGTTCTTAATTTTCTGCATATTTCAGTTAATTATATTATGTCCATGGATAACTTGTTAAATTTTATTTTTGAATGTAATTATCTTCTCACCATTTACACAGATGACTCAGAAAGTAAGTGAAATATCTGTGCTAAGGATGCCAAATTAATTTGTGTGTCTCTCTGAAAAAGCCAGAAGAAGTGGCCTGAAGGTGTCTATTTTTATGATATCTTAAATCAGGCAAATGGTAAAAGTATCATTGTAAGAACCAGATGGATACTATGATAATTTATTAAAATAATTTTATCTAACAGTTATTTGCATTAAAACAAATCAAGGTAGAGAAATAGCAAACCTTGCAGTGTTTCTTATGGGATGTATTTTTGCTTTTAGAGCACTGGCATTAGAAAAGCTGACTACTGAGATTTTCATTCCGTTAAAACTGAAACACTGGCACACAAACATGCATTTGATTAGGATTGGAATAAGTGCAAAGATAGGAAATGGAATCTGTAAAATGACCCACTCTTATAATTTTCTCATACTAATCTTCTATTTGAGAGGCAGTAATTTGAGAATATCTTCCTCCGTGCCAAGCACAGCAATAGCCTCTCAGATGCTAAAACCTGGATGAAAAACTCTGCTATAAATCACAAATGTTGATAAGACTAGCTGTCTCACGTTAGGCCAGTGAAGATATTTGTCCAAAACAAAAAGTTGGGGCTCCCATGATGGGAGAAATGGAAACAATAGGGTGAGTGGGACCACTTCAGAATCTGCTAGAGATTATGTTCTGCAGCTTTAGAAGTAAAAATGTAGCAGTTGTGTGCTGGTGTCATCAAACCATCACCTCAACTCAAACTACCACTGTGCTGAGGACAGGAGTACAGAGAGAGAGTATGCAGGAAGAGTCTAAAGAAATGAGTCTTCTTAATTTCTACTCTTAGTGTTTGGGAAGTTATTTTGCAAAATTCAGATATAACTTTTCTGGAAGCGAAGATAAGTTAGGTTGAAGTTACTATGCTCTGATCAAATTCCAATTTGGGTAATGCTGCATTCAATTGATCCTAAAACCAAAAGGATAGGTAAATATTAGATTGTTGTGAAGATGACCTAAAGTCAAATATTTTTTTAAAATTTCTCATGGCATTTGTGGACAGAGGCTAATTTCACAAAGAAAAACCTATCCCCTTATCTGCCAAAGTACTTTGAAGAATTTTTTTTCTTACAGTTATAGATTATTATCTTTTCATAACTGATATTTACTTCATCTTTCCCGGCATCTTTACACTATTTTTTACTGCTTTATAAATATTTCAATAAGAAACAGAACTCCAAAAAGATAAAAAGAGCTGCAAAATGTCACTGCTGTGATTCAAAGTGGTAAATGCAATGCAGTGCAACGTTAATTGAGATATCTAGAAAGACAGCTGGCCAAAACTATCCATGGCTCCTAAGCCAAGGAATCGATGAATGTCGGTTGCACTAACGTAGGTATTCTGAAGGAATGGAGTGACTTCCTCAAAGCTGAAAACAGCCTCCAGCATTCAGCACCTGCTCAAAACCTGCCTCTTCTTTAAACTATAATCTACTGATTTAAAATATCATAATTTGTGTTTACAGGTCCTGACTAATATGTAGGATTTGTTTTCCTTTTTCCAATTCCTTCCAACCTTTATCATTCATCTATTGTGTCATTTTCCTTAGACTATAATTTTTGCCTGGATTTGTACAGTCAGTGTCAGTAGCCTATAGGCATTAGTGTTACATAAGTATTCAAAATAAAAATAATAAAATCACCACCAGGTATTTATTAATAAAATTAGTAAGTCACAGAAGACAAAAATACTTGTTACAAGAATATGAAATCAACTAATAAGCATATGTAACAGAAATAGTATTTCCTTAATAAAGCCTTACTTTAAAAGGATTTAGAATAGAGTAGTGATAAGTGGCTCAATATGAATTCACATTGAATATGAGTTCACATTGGCTGAAACCTGACCAAAGAACAGTAAATACAGAAAATACCGATGAATTATACTAATGTGGTGCTTCAGGGATGTTACATGCAGTTTTATTGAATATCTTCAGTAATGACTTGCAATAAACTGTAAAAGCACTAAATCTTAAGAACCCCAACCTCAACAAAAGAAAGGACTGTAAGAGTTGGGAAATCTGGGTAGAATATAATACATAAGGTTCAATCTGACTGGTGAAAGACTAGGCAGATGGGAAAACACTGAAAACAGATTAGATTAGAGACCAGAAAGCAATCTCAGACCTGTCTCAAACATCCAGAAGCTGCTTTGTGGGAAGATATCATTGGTCACTGTTCTCTCTCACCAAGACGTTTGCTATGGACAGTCTTTCCCCCTGCTTATTTGCTTGTTTGTGTCCACTGCCATTCCACACTCACCTCTTTTCTTCCCTCTCTACCTCACTGCAACATTCACTTTTGAATTAATTTGTTCCTATTGCTTCTCTCCTCCTGCCTAGGAATGGAAATAGTGGATTAATATTCTTACATCAGGGCCAATATATGCTGTACTTAGTAAACTCAAGTAACCCAAGATAGTTTATGTAAAGAAATGAACCTGGATTCCTCAGATATGTACCTACAAGTTGTAGAACCCCCAAAATATAGTTGTTTGACCCTTTTACTTATAAAAATTGACCAAAACCTCTGGAAATTCTTAAAATGCAGGCCTGCCTTATATTTAACACCATGAATTGCCTCTGAGAAGGTGTGAAAAGAGATCAGGTGTGAATACTTGAAGTATTGGAGAAACCTGAAAAAGGCCAAATGAAAACCATATGCAATTTAGGAGGAAGAGGAAGGGTCTCTTTCTTAGCCCATCAACCTGGTTGGAATACAGCCCTTGATTGGTATTTTGCAAATTCCTTCCAATGTTAAAGATCCTTACATTCTAATGGAAAATAGCAACAATACAGGTAACACAGATTTCTACAGCTAGATCTCATTTAAGATGTTTGTTTCATTTTCCCACTAATATATTAGTGAAGATATGTAGTGCTATAACAAATGGCCATCTTATGAAGTGAAACATTATTTCTGACTGAGAATAAAAGATACTCTTACCTTATTTCTCTAACAGGTGCCAAATATCAGAGTTTAGCCACTGGATCTTTTGCCATCATGAAAACAAAAAGGCTACATTTCTAGCAAAAAAAATGAGTTGTTAAGAAAAGTTTCTCCTTAGGAGCTGAAGCTTCTTGAAGACTGAAGTTTCTTCAAGATTTTCTCATTCTTTGTTCCTTGGTCCAAAGCTTCTCAAAATTAATTGCGGTAGGCAAAGATAAGTCTAAATGTTCACATAGAAACATTTTTTCAACCTAAGAGCAAAGAGATGTAGGAAAACCAGGATGGAACATGGGTTAGTCCACAAAACCTAACACAGACTGAAAGTGTTTTTAAAAATATTCTTTAAGTGATATGAGTTTCAAAAATTCCAGTAATTCTTTTACCTGCATGCTTTAACTAAAAGGGAAAAATGGGTCTCGTTGACATTCCTGCATGACTAGTGCGGTCTTGATAGATATGGGATAACTGTGCCCAGGCTAATAGGAGTGTTCTCATCTGTGTATCATTACTTCTCACTGGATTGACCATCTTTAACCAGGAATAGAAGTTAATTCAGTCCATATTTGCATGAACATGTGGATACTTCATAATATTTATCTTAGAGAACGTTAGTATAAGTGTTTTTCATTGTGTGACAAAAATTTCCTTCCATCTCAAGTAATGGAATAGCAGAAAAAGACAATTTCTTCTCCAGGTTCTTTGATTTAAAGATTGCATCATTACCAAAGGTTGTCTATGGCTTCCTCAGTCATTAAAGGTTTAGTAATCTGAGTACATAGTTCATTAAATTTAAATAGTCTACTTACAGCTTGCAAACTTTAGTCTTCAGCCATTGAGATGATATGTCTTTGAGACATTCTCATTTGAGCTAGATATATTTCTGGCTCTTTTCGTACTTTTTAAGTTTTGTTGTTATTTTGTCTTTATTCCTAGAGAAGAAAAGAAAAATAACCCATCCCTCTCTTTTAGGTCTTTGCTCCTGCCAAAGCAGCCCTTAATAATACTTTTGTCCAAATAAAGTGAGAATGAGCAGCCACTGTAGAAATGCTATAGATAAAATAAAGAAAATCTGTGTAGACACAATCAAGTCAAAGAGAACACAGAATATGGGAAAACAGAAAGTGAAAACTTTCAACTAGACCACTGCTTCTCCTGTTTTTAAAGATCAAAGATCTCCAGGTACTCCTACGAAAAATATATTTCAAAAACTAACCTAGAATTTACCTAGTACTAGTTACTTTAATCTGGAATTGAATTTTCCCAAAGATACAATAAGTGGTACCAAAATTAGAGCTTCTGTTTGTTTAACAATGTGACATAAATCATTCCGATGATTGCGAACAGCAAACTTTTTCAATGTCCTGGTCTTTTTGACTAAGGCACTGATTCAGCACATCCTACTGTGGTGAGTCACTACTGGAGAGGCTGCACTGAAGACATCTAAAAGCTGTGTCTCCAGTACTAACCTCAGGGAATCATGACTCTCATACTGCCACCAATGATACTTATCCACCAATGCGTATTTTCCACTGAATGCAGCTTTCCCTCGAGGTACATAGTGGGGTTCCCCATTCTTCTGCCTATTGAGTGCATCTGGATTCTGTCTGTGAAGTAGCATTGTGGCTGAAATCTGATCTCATGGTCAGATACAGAGCAAAAAAGTGAAACGTGTAAGTGCTGTTGCTTGCAAGTTTTAAAATCATATGAAAGGGATAGTATATCTTCCTAATAAAAGAGGAATCATTAATACACATGACATTTATTTTCAAAAGAGGGGATGTAACTTCCATCCAGTTGTTAAAATATTTGCCAGTTTGCAAAATGTTGAGGAATTAATCTTTAATGTGAAAATTGTTAATAACACTGGCAGCACAGTTAATCTCACTAAATCTGTATTCTGCATTAGAGCAGAAGGAAAAGGACCTTTTTCACATGTAACCCTATCACCTAGTCTCCATCTCCCTATTTATTATGTCTTATATATGTTTGTACTGGCTGTATCTCCAATGAGTAAGAGGTGCAGCTTTGTATCTACTAATGCTAAACATCATGACAGTATAGTAGTATAAATGATAGGAAAAGCAAAAATCGAAGGAAGGAGGTTGGCAGAACTGTGAGCCCTTTCTAGAATAGGCCTAGGCCATGTCAGAGTAATTTCATTACAGAATTTCAATGAATAACTCTTCTCGTACAGTTTTTAGCATTTTTTCTGTATAATGCGGAAATTTGCAATACATTTTAAAAAATACTTTGGTTTTATTTTTTTTTAATCTAATGTCTTTGGTTCTCACCCCGAGACTAGAAATTTTCATAGGCAGGTCCAGATCATACAGTTTTACTGTACTTGAAGGTGATTGTAGATAATTATTTTGGCTGATGTCATGTTGACCAAAATAATTTTTATTTGGGGTAGATTATCCTGATTCAGCTTCCAAGAGTGAATCATAGGTAAAACCTCAGGCCTAGTCAGGGGTGATTGCTGCTAGACAGATTATATATGTTCTTTCCTGTGGGACTCTTTCCTGAACTCCTTTGCCTGTGTGGCATCAACATTTATTTTAAGATTGGTTGAAGCAGTTTGATACTGCTTCAATGAGCTCCCTTTCAATGTAAGGATGAACTGGGAAAGATGGTTGCATATTATTGTCACGTCCCATAGCAAAATGTGTGATTCTGTCTGGAATGTGATTTAGAAAAGAAACAGAGTTATTCAAAATTAGATACTCTTACAAAGACCATCATAGGACAATATGTCAGTGGTGGCTTCAACAAGTGAAATCTCGTGTTAGAGACAAATGCCAGACAATAAACAGAAATCATGGGCAACCATATGGACATTCCAAGTGTTAAGTGATTATAAAAATGATAACCCAGTTTTAGATTAACAAGAAATGCAGTTATCCACAAAATTAGTTGTCCAGATTCAGTATTATTTCTTGCATGATCTCCATGATCTAGATTCAACTAATTCCTAATATTTTTTATACTCAAAATTTAAATGTGCTGACAAGTGAAACACTGGAACATGAACCAGTATCCGCTGTGGAGATGCATCAGTTAGCAACATCTAAATACATCATAGTATCCATTTTGCTTTGTAAAAAAACCAGAAAGCTCTGTTTGTAAAGTAATACACTCTTCTAAATTTTTATAGGGAAACTTAAGAAAATGTATTTGAAACAGAAAATATTGCTTATGAACCTAAAAAGAAATAGCAAACTGAACTCAGAAAATTAACTGAATCATTAAGAACCATGCAGCTGGAACACTCACTTTCCTAGTCTTACTAAGCCCCAGAAACTAATCGAGACAAAATATGAAAGAATAAACTTTGTATAGCACAAGATTAATGGATTGTATTTAGACTTTGACAGTTGTCTAGGAAACTGAAAGGGAAAAAAATTGAATTTCTGGCTGAGAGGCTTACAGACAATTCTAGGCTGAATTTGGTAGTTACTACACAAGGAGGAAAACGCACAGAAAGTCAACATGAAAATAGAGTGCTTTATACCTGTAGTTTAACACAGCATATGAAAAATGTACATGGATTTCTTCAAGGTGTTCATTCAGGTATCATGCAAGTTCCAAATAAAACTTATCCAAGCCCTAAGTTTGGAATGTTTTCCAAATTGATTATGGAAGTACGACTTTGATCTAGTCACTGCCTGTATGTGATGAATCCAAAGGAGTGAAGCGTGTGAGTTACAGGTTCTGCCACCTCTGTAAAGGTGTCTCATGTAATGTTGAAATTTAGGTATATGAATGAAATTTAGGACTAATTAGAGGTCTGTAGCTTTAAGTAATATACACTGCAGAATGATGGCCAGTGTTATAACAGCTACTAGAATCCTAGTATTCTTCCTATTATAACACAAAATAAAGCAAATTGATATGTAGGAAATACATGGCAAGTAACTTAAACTGGTGTTAGTAAAAACCTTTCAGGAGGACCCCTTTAATATTCACAGCTTCACTCAGTAGGAAGAAATTCCTTCCTAACACAGGTTGAATTTTTTTTATATTGCTTTTGGTCAGAACCTCTGTCTCGGGTCAGACATTTTCATATGGTCATTTTGGCCTTAAATATTAGTGACAGGCTTTTCTTCAGACATTTCATCTGAATGGAAGTAAACATTAGGATTGCCGTCTTTCATTTCAGTCTGACCTTGGACTCTTTGGCCCTTTTGAGATTAACCACTTGTTTCTATCATCAAATTTATTCCACTCAGACCTAAAATAACTTTATAGATCGCCTTTCTTATTGTAAACCCTAGGAATTTTGCTTTCTTCTGTCATACACAAGTTTTACAGATGATTGGACTTCAAGTTAAAATAAAGTCAAACAGAATTTTTAAAAAATATTCAAAGCTGTTTCTGTTGAGTGGAATTTGCTTTGCTCCTTGACAGGGTGCAAGACTGCAAGTTAGGCCTATTCCTTCTCTCATCATTTAAAAGTGCACATTCTCTCTCTGGGTAACATAAAAGTTATCACAGAAAATCTGAATTTTTGGACACGGTTTAGATTTAGGGAATTCTTTCCCTCAAAAGTGCTTTTCAATGGAAAACACACTCAAGTATCTGTTCAAATAAGAACAATTCATCTGTGGTCAAAAATGTTTCACTTCGACTGTCACTGTGGAATTAGGTTAACTTTTCTGAAATGCGTAGGGCTTCTTCGTTCCTATGGCTTAATACTCTAATTTTGTAGTCTACCAGCTTGATCCTTACTACTTAACCACTGCACAATCACATATACATTCAAAAGTAAACACTCTTAACAATAGTAACTGGAGAGAAATTTCAGTGCTCAAGGAAATCAAGTTGGCAAGTTAACTGCATCTGAGAAAAAAAAATCCTGTGTTTTTAGGTGGGACAGAGGTGAATTTACCCTCAGGTTTCCAAGATCACCATACATATATTTCAAATATTAATAAAAAGGGATAAAAATATTCTCATATCAAAGTCTTGGTATAGTTACACAGTTGTACTGTGTGACTGGCTTTTGAGAAGGCAGTGAGAGTTGTTTGCTAAGAAAGTGCATTCAGTTTACCATCTGAAAACTTCTAATTTGGACATATTTAAAACCAGACCAAGAACTTTGGTTTTCTGAGAGTATACTTCTGACCAACACAAATTTGGAATCCCTCAGTGTGTCCAAATATTAAAAGATAGTGCAATAGCATATGAGAAAGGGCAGACTTTTCAGGATACTCGAACCAATGTAGGCAAGAATTCAGGACACATGGGCACAAATTCAGGCTACATGGGTTCAGGAAATGTCTACTCCTATCCCAGGACAGCCAGACAGTGAAAGGCCATGATTTATGAGAAATGATGGCGAGGTTTTTTCCTCAGTTAATACAGTAGCCAGGCCACATAGTGCTATGTTGCTCTATATAAAAGGAACTACTGTTCCTGTGAACAATTAATTCCCTTTTATTACTTGCTCATTTTAATTCTTCATCTGCATTTCTGTAGTTATTTTGAATAGAAACTTGTAACTTCTTAGAAACTTGTATATAATTATACATAATAATACTTAATGGTTAAGCAGAGCATGCAACAATTTGTGCTAGTCGCAAATTTCACACACACATAAAGGAAGTTTCTCACTTCATATTGTTCTTAAAATAAAATATGTTAAAAGACAAAAAACACTGCTCCCCTCTCATAGCAAAAAGAGAGCCTAATATTAAATAAGCAATGTCTAATTTAAGCATAGATAATCTATAAATGGAAATGGCCTGCTCTGTATCTCTGTCCCAAGATCTTCCTGTTAAGCGGTTATATTGGGGTATAGTAAAGGGGACCACAGAGCCAACAGAACTGATACGCTTCCCAGCCAATTTCCATACTGGCATCTGCAATATCCCTTCAGGTTTACTAGTGTCCTTCATACTTTCATTCAGGAAATCCTGCAAAAAAATACATGGATGTGCCTGATCCAGTGCAGGTGCAGGGAGTCAGCTGTATGTGCTGTTCAGCTGATCTATGTGTATATAGTTACTTCAACACATGTGAAACATCAGCTTTGCTGAGTGGGTTGCTCAACAGTACATATATGCAATCAATATATCTGGGTTGTGCCAGACTCACTGCATATGGACTACAGAGTCAATATATGTGGTCGTTTGATAAGAATATATGGCATCCAGCAAGTTGACAGATCAAGTTAGGAATCAAGTAGCAGGAAAAACAACTCCAGGTTGAAAGAGACACCTCTGCACGTGGTAGCTCTATGATTACACTTGCATAAGTAAAACTACTCAGTAAGAAGAGATCAATAACAATAAAGAATTAATAACTAGACAAATAATTAATGTGAGTTTAAATAACCTTTTCCTTAACATTTTTACATGTGAAAGAGCCCCATAAAAGCTTAAGCTCTTTAATCAAATTTTAATTTTTTTAGTTGCATTTTTTACAGTAAACCACATTCCATTATCTGTCTTAATTGGTAGAGTAAGTGAACAGTAATTTTTTGTAGGAACGCTTACCAAGACTGTTGACCAATTTAAATTTTAGCAACAATTTGAAGTGACAGTTTTGGAGTGGGCTGGCTGGTGCATTTCGTTTGGTTTATTTGGGTTTTTTGCTTGGTTGGTTTTTTGGGAGGTTTTGGTTTTTTGGGTATTTTTGTGGTTTTTATGGTTTGGTTTGATTTGATTTGGATTTTTTTGTAGTGGAAATAAATCATTTTGGGATGTATAATGAACAAATCAGAGACTAGATACTTTTGTGACCTGGAATTTAACTTGCTTATTCTTGTTTAGGATTACAGTGGTAGTATACACACATCATAGTTACTCAAGAGCATATGGCGCTCCTACTCTATGTTTTGAAGTAATATAGTCCTTGCCTGAGCTGCTCTTATCCCAAGTGCCGGTGCTCCACCTCATCATAAGACAGGGAAAATCAAGCAATAACACTATCACAGTAATTTAGTAGGGATAACAGTTTTTCATAAAGAAAATATTGATGAAAGCAGACTAACTGGTTGCAGGATGCCAGCTCCAATATCAAGGTCCTATGAGAGAGCAGTCAATACCAAACCTAGAGAGATAAACCATTGGCAATGTGCTTCAGAGCTTTTAATCAGGACTAGTAGCTGTAATGAGTAACAGCAGCTTTCCAATGAAGAGGATGCAGTTTCCTGTAGATGGATTTTATGGTGATTGACACTTGATTTGATGGACTCACTGAAGCCACAGCTCAGTGTGTGTATTTGTTCTATAAGCAGGCTGAACTAGTGAGCATCAATTATATGATGATATTTTAAACCTTTTATTTTTTCAAGTGAGGATGAAAAAATAATACTCCTTGCAAATGACAACAGTCTATATTGGAGATGAACGGCTATAAGGTAAAAAATTATAAAGAGTTACACTGAGTGGCAAATAAGCTAATTAGACTTTTGAAAGTTAAGTTTCTAACTTACTAGAATTTTGTGATAAAGAACAGAGTAAATGTAACCTCCTGAAACTTACTTTGAGTAGTCATTTTCAGAGTTCAACGAATAGATCATCTTAACAAATAAAGTACCAAATATCAGAAACTTGCATTTATTTTGCCTTAGGTTTAACTCAAGCAGAGTTCAAGCAATTTTTTCATTTGTCACCTTATGGCAAGAATAGCACATGGGTAGAAAGGGCCAGGATTTGCACGCTAGAGAACAAAGTCACAATTTTCTTCCCTCGTACAAAAATCTCTCTTAGTATCTGCTGTTCTCTGGTCAACCTAAAGTTGTGGGAATCCAGCAATGTAATTAGTACATAGCATATACATAACAAATTTTGCAGGGCTGAGAATGTGCTCAGCAGAAGGAAACGGATACCATCAGTCAGAACATTCCATCTTCCATCCCACCATACTTTTTGCTTCTAAAATCCTTACACTTCTGAGGGCACATAAATTTATCTCCATGCCTAATCTTCACAAGGTACAAGTTAACTCATCTAATGCTATGTGATGAAGAAAAAGAGGTGAAAACACGAAATGTGTCATCAGCATATTGATTAAAAACCCCGTATTTTCTATACTTTCACCTTTCACTTGATCATTCCCCACTTCAGGTTACCTGATAATACAGGGAAATGACCAAACTACCACTCTGACAGAATTTGAGGGCACTGGGGAATTGTTGCATGTTCTCCAATGAAAATGTGAAAGTCTCTACCCCTGCTAGCATCTAGTGTTATCTAAACAGAACTTTACAATGCTGAGCTCAACTGGCACAGCTAAAAAAATCAGGACGGGCACTTCTGTTCATTAGAGGGAAAAATCATAAGCTCGCAACACAAGCATAATTTCTATAAATATCAAGGCCTAATAAACAACACATCTCTTTAATAGGTGCTATAAAGCTTCAAATGACTGTACCAGCTCACATTCTATTATTTAAAAATATTTCTTCCCAAAATGGAGATGTGCAACAGAGCAAAAATTAAATATTAATCTGTTAGAGTTAAGTCTTCTGCTGAAACTTTTATTGATGAATCAATTATGAAAGCACATACATATGTTTTTGAAAAAAAACCATAATCATTATTATGTGTTTATTTATTTTGAAGTAACACAAGGACACCACAGGCACATTGATTTGGCACCATAAAAATACAAATTAAAAACTTGATTCTTTCATATCACTCCCTCAGGTACAGGCCTCACTTGCTACTCTGAGTACCACCTGAGACCCAATCCTGCTTTCTTATGTGGATTGAGATGGTGATTTGTAAACAGTGGGCTCCTTATTCTGTTGTACGGTTTTGGGGTTGGTTTTTTTTTTTCTTTAATTTCTGCTGTTTGCTCTTGGTAATAATTTCCAAATTAATACTATGATAACGTACATAGTTTTAATGTGAATGTGTGTCTATAGACCACTACTTAAAAATTCACATATCAAAGTGATCTTGAATAGATATTTTCCTTTTACCTTTAGTAACTGATGGCTTTAATTATTACTGATAACAATGAATGAGACAATAGATAAATGGACAATCACATGAAGAAATATAAAAATTATTGTGCTGATTTCTACAAACAGTCCTATTAAGGAGCATGTATTAAGCTAGACAGCAATGTTACAGACAAAATCTGAACTGTGAACCTCTGGTTAATTAACAGTTGGTGAGCCCATTCTCTTATACACACAGACACATAACCATGCAAAAAAATGGCACAGAAAGAAAATATTTTCTTATATTTCTTCAAATACCACATATATATCGAAAATATCAGTAACAAACCACCTAGATTGTATTCCTGGATCATCAGAATCTGAGATGCTCAGAATCTTATGAGACCTGCTGTTCCTGAGCCTGAATATCACCAGATTTTTCTTCTTAGGAAACAAGGTCACTTTTATGAAATGCTACAAATTAATTTAGTATACCTTGATTATAAAATGATCTGATTTTGCAAGTAAGACTATTGCATCACAACGTCACATTAAGAGTAAGAGGCCAGATATATTTAACAAGGTTAAAACGAAAAAAATCACACCATCATCACAATCAGTCAGCACAAAATGGCTTTGAATTCCCCATTCCATCTTTGGCTCTACCTTAACAGTAAATCAGAGGGTACAATCCAATTCTGAAATGTGAAAAATATCATATTGCTAAGATTTATTTTGAGTACAATTAAATGTTTTGCCGTCTTACCTGATTGAAAGAGAATGACAAATCACTGCAAATCCCAGCATCCAAAAATAATGTGATAATATATGTCTCCTCTTGAAATAGTCCAGATTTCCATCCACAAAGCCTTACTAATTAATTATAATTTCTGTATTCTCAGTGGAAAAGAAAACACAGAGACCTTTCCAGAATCCTCTCTGATTCTGCCTCCGCTTCCTGTTCTCAGTCTCACTCTATGGTACCCAACATATATCAGAAAACAGCTTATTAGGAGAAGTGGGGGTGGGGGTGGGGGAATGGAGGGGGAGAAGTGAAAAAAATGCAGCACCTAACGTGGCAGCTCCACCTACTGGTAAAGATAATGAACACGTACAAAGCGTCGGTTTATGAGGCGTCTTTATCCCAGTTTATTCTGCCCTACACTTCAAACAGCTCCTGTGCAGTAAGTTCCTCCAGGCAGGAAGCAGAACAGACCAACAAAACCACACCGATTATTGAATGACCCTTTTAAAGACTTTTTCTTAAAATAATTAAATTTTAAAACAGTTGGCTAAATACATTCAGCAGAGCATTTAGTTTTAAATGTGCTGTTTCCTTTAAAAATCCATGGGAAAGAGGACCGTGTAAATAGAGAGCACAGACACTGACTGCATCCCTAACTGGTGTGTGCTGAACTTGCTGATTCTCTTGATACTGTCTTATTCATTAAATACTAGTATGCATTTTTGGCATCATGTTAATTTCTTTTATGTGCGTGAAACGCACTATGCTTATGTCAAAAGCATAGCTCAAACTTTTCCCCTTTGACAGAATTCCTGGGCGTGTGCAGATTTACATCTGCTTACCTATGATTCCTCTGGCCATCCTGGGAAGAATTATCAGAGCAGTGGCTCCAACACCGCCTGGTCCACGGGCAACAGTGTTGAGTGAATAATGCGCTTCAGGCAACATATTATTTTGTCCTGCATGTCAGTTTGAAGAGTATTGTGTCTGTGGAAAGCAAGATGTAGAAACGCTGAGCAATGTCAGCAAGTGTGTGCAATGTATCGACTCATAGCCTTGGGTCAGAGACCACTACAGTTCCCAACTAATTTAAAATCAAGCTACCAGCTTTATTCAGTCATGTGGGATTTAATGAACAAATGTTATTCCACAAAACAAGAAAAAAAAGGATATAAGACACAATGAATATTTTGCTCTCTGGTAGCTCCTGTATTTTCTTTAAGTACTGCTTCAGTAGTGGCTAGAGGTAGCCCCGTTCTCTGTCCCGCTGGTCACATACTTGGTTTTGGAAGCGAGGACTCCAGGGCAGCCAGGACATATCCAGCCTGACGGGCACTACCAAATCACAACTACACAAAGCAGCAGTAGTGGTGACAACTGCCTACAGCTTATGTTCCTCATCTGTAATATCATACAGATATCCTTGTTTAAATTAGCATACTTAAACCACAATCCCTAAGCATTTGTGACACTTTGTGAGTAGTCCTTTCGATTTCAGTCGTGCTTGCTGTGTACTCGACAGATATAAATACCAAATTCCTGAATCTGGCTAAGAACAGTAAACAGAAGTAAATTTTCAAGGGATGTACGTATTCTGTATGTACAGAATAGTCTCTGTATGTTAAGTGAAACAGATATGCCCCCAGCTTCCAAATGCAGCTGTATTACTTGTTTTTGTAAAACTGGGGTACACGGGGACGTCCCTGATCACTCTGTTTAAGCAAATTCCCCCTTTTATTTCAAAGAAACTTTGAGGGTGTGAACATATACCACAATTTTATATGAAAAAAAAATTGTTCTCCCCTTGATTTTACTATTTACATTTTAAAAATTCCAGAAGTTAAGAAGTAATGTATTTTTGATTAAAAAATGTTTATTGTCTCTAAAGCATTGGTTTTGCTTTCATAGGATTATGTTAATTTAGCAAACGCAAGTCCTGCTTTTTTGTGATAGTGTCCTTATATTGATTGCAATATTTTCTGATATACCAGTTGACACAATGACTATACATAGTGTATTAGTCTACACCAAGACAGCCTTCTCATAGGTGTAGATCTGATACTAGAGAAATGTTGTGTCACTGATTTAAACAGTTCAATCACCAACCTTCACACTAAAAAAAAAAATCCGTAAAGTTTTGTTTGTAGAAATGATCATGCCACACAAAGTCATGGTTAATATTTGTTTATGAATATGTCTCATATATGGCCCTTATTCTTCTTTAATCAATGTACAGGGTTGCCTGTATACTGGTTCAAATTCATTGGAACCAATCAGTGTCTTTGATTTACTGAAACAGAGTTTGAATCATGTTCTGAAGAATTCCTTAGAAGTTTTTTAATGTATCAGTAGAACAACATGGCAGAAACAAATAACTATGCAATACAAGTAAATATACATTTCTACTATAAAATCATCAAGCCATCCATATGGAACAACCCCCACACATGCCTGAATTTTTAAACATGAAAATTTCGGTTTTAAAAGTGATCTTTCACCACAGATCTATATAAAATGTATAGTATATAGGCAATACATATTGTGTACATCAAATGTATACATACTATGTATACAAAATCTCTCTCCCTCCTTGCCTCTGCTCCACTAAATTTCACTGAACAGCTGACTGCCAGATCTGAAAATGACAGATCTGAAAATCAGAAGTGGTCATTCAAAAGACAACAGCAAATAGACTGCTTTGACAAAAATAATTTATAACAATACCAGCCTGGCAGTTGTTTCAATTTAAATTATTAGTACAACTTATCATGAATCATCACTGAAAGTTCATTTCAGAAATTACATTAAAAAATATAACTTGAAAAGCCCTGACATTTCTAAATAATTTTTTGTCTGAGAATCCTGCCCCAGGTGCATTTATGCTCTCAGTAATGAGTGAATAAATGCAAAGCTATTCAGTCACTTTTAACTAAACAGCTGAAATAGAAATGTTGAAGTATCTTAGTTGCAAAGAGAAAAATAGTTTTGGAGTGTTAAACATGAATGAATACATTTCCTGTATGAGGTTTCGTAGAAGGGCAAGCCCTGTACACGGCTCACATGTAACTTCTCAGCAATGCAGGCATCAGCTTGTTTTAACATCAATTATTTTGTTTGATTAATACCATTATTTTTAGCCAATAACTCTCTTTGTTAGTTCTCAGGGACTATTGGGAACATTAACATGTACTTAAAGGCACCAAAATATTAGACATGCTGTCATATCTATTCCTTCAACTACTTACCTATATTAGCCTTTGAAAGTGACCTAAAGTGCAGTATTTAGCTAAGTGTGATGGATCTGACTTTAATTCAAGTTCAAGACTGGCTGATGTAAGTGTATAAACTTTATTTCTCTACCTTTGGTTTCTTTCTTTTTTCCTCCTTTTTGTCTCTAGAGTGCAGAATCAAAAAAAAAAAAAAAACAACCAACCACCAAACCAACAACAACAAAAAACCCACATGAAAAATTAATTAAAAACAAGTCTTAAGGCATAAACCACCCCAACCACCTTCCATGTGTGCCTAAGTGCTTCCAAAATATTGACCTCTAGCTACAACTTTCCCGTCATTCAGGTAAACTACAATCACGGTTATAAAATTATTGTTAGCCAAAAAAAATGCACACAACAATCACAAATTAAAGACGTCTTAAAATATTCACATTATATAAATAGTGTATATATATATATGCACAGATATTTTGTGTATATATATAGAAAGAGAGCGATCTTGTTTATCTACATTTTGAATAAGTAAGTTCATCATGTGAGACTGATATCTGTTTAGTCTAGTGGTCTATCAGTGGTTTCAGGTTTCGAAGTTCAAGATAATTAGCAGCAAGCAATTATAAAATAACTGGTCAATAAAATGTTTTTTCTTCTGCCAGTGATCCTCAAGCTAGAGGTGAGTCCATGGGGCACACTACCTGATTGCAGGAGCTTCACAGCTGCCTTCACTGCGCATTGTTCATTACTTAGTGAAAGAGCTGGTGAAAAGTTCCATAGGTTGGCTGGAACAATGGAGATTTCCCATTAGACGTGTGCTAGATGTTTCTGCCCTCCAGCACATGGCAGGCACTGCATCTGCTGCCACTACAGAAGTAATTTAGGAATTTCTGAGTGCTAGAAGAAATATTCCTTCTAATCTTGTTAATCTTCCTTGATAAGACTTTTTATTTTATGTCTGTTTCAGCACAACACAGGAGAGTCAGAGAAGGCAACTAATTCGTAAGGTAATACTCTTTTTTGCATGGCATATAATATACCTTAAGAACTTAGAGATATACAGGCCAAGAGCTTAAAAGAATTCTGAAAACCACTAGATATTTATATGAGTAATAATAGTTAAAACAGGGAGCGAGCACTGACTCAGATAATAAAGATGCAGTATCTGAGGCTTGCAAGCTTCTTGTGTAACTTGCAGAACATAATGTACGTTTGTGTCTCAGTTCCTCACCTATGGAATCGAGATAATAATTTCTGACTTCGGAAGGGGATATAGGATAAATTAATTTTATTAGCCAACCATACTGTAGAGAACAAGACCGAAGAAGAATTTTTAAATTCCTTGTAATGTCCAAAGAGGCCAGCCAGGCCTAGGAAGCTGTTGTTTAGGCACTATATATTCACAGGACACAGACCATGTTCCAAAGAGTCTACTTTATATATATGACAAGATCAATAAACAAAGGTGAAATGCAAGCAAGCAGTTTCAGAGTGACCAAATGCAATTTCAGGTAGACAGATTTTAAGAGATGGACAAATGAATTAAATGATACCTCAGCAACAAGTGCACTAGTGCTCTCAGAGCTAGTAACAAAATCTAATAATGTTCTCCCAGGACACCTATAAACAGAGAGATTGCATTCATATGTTTTCATTCCATTTATTGCTACTGAGTCATGTGGTTTAATTGGTCAGATGAAAGGTAATCATCACTTGGAGAGAGGGGAAGTTTTGTTAAGCAAACCTCAAGTTATGATTTATTTATTTCCTAGTCTTTAAAAGCTGAAATGCCTAGAAGAATTGCTCTGTTTAATATAATAATATATGCTTGCCAAGTTGATTTTGCATTAGAAAGTTTCTCTCCATCTCACAGTATGCCTAGCAGTTATCCACACTAAAAATAGTACCTTTGTAATTAAACCATGAAAATATACTACACTGAGAGAGATGATACAAAATTTTAAACATTTGATTCTAATATGTTAAAGAAAAATAACATTTTTGGCCAAGAATGATAAGGATACAGAACACGTAAACTGCTTGGTGCACAGAATTGTGAAGTAAGCAAAAGTTAATGCCTTAGTGGTTCTGACTATAGGCATACTAATGTCTCAGAGAGCAAAGATGGAAGTGAAAGGTACTTTCAAGAACTGTTGTACACACTCCTTTTCAAATCTGTCTTCACCATTGGTCATTAAAAGTTACTTCAGTGTTAGCCCTAAGCAGCCAAAAAATGACTGGCTTTACATTTTGAAAACATTAGGAATGTGATTTAAAATACTCCCTTCTTCAAAAGTAATTATCAAGACCAAATAGTTTTCATTCCATGGAAAAATTCTCAGAAATCTTTTAAATTCTAAACCTGTCTCTCTTAGGCAGAGGTAAAAAACTGGCAGCCTGCACTAATACATCTCAGATGCCAAGATTTTAAATATGAAAGTAATGTAACAAAATTAAAAGATTGCTGATGTTTAGTAGTCACCAGGGTAATTTCTGTTAAAGGAACTCTGAAACAGAGAAAAAATATGCTTCGTATTTAGAATCACCTTAAAGTTCAGTTTCACTTCAATGAGTAATTTGTAAAGGTGATTCTCAGGCTTTACAGGCAAGAATGATAAGCTTTATGATTTCATCGGAACTAAATAACAAAGGCTGATAACTTTCAATTGAGATTAATTTATGTCTTTTATTAAGATGACACATCAGGAACCATGAAACTGTTCACTCTATAGACCTGTCTTTTGCCTTAGCAATTTACAGATTCAGGTCTAGAGTTTGAAAGATAAGAGATTTACGGATAAAAAAGACAAAAATGAAAAGTAAAGGTTCTAAGTACGTGAAATAGCTATTTCTCTAAGGCATTTAAAGGACAGGCGTAGATAAGTGTCTGTTGGCCAGAATGGCTACTGGCATTGCTCCTTAGGCTTAGCATCCCATGCGCTGTGGAAGCTGAAATTTGACCTTTTGCTCCATCTCTTCTGGGTAAATGTTTTTGCATGATTTAATAGAATGGTTATTTTTTTATGCAGATGACTGTTAGCCATGCTCTGAGAGGCAAAGAGAAATTTCTGATAGAAATGAGCACTATCAGCATGGTTGAATAAGCAGAAAGATTCTTCTAGCTATCCTAGTTTTAAGACACTTATATTTAAAAAAAAAATCAGAAAATGAGATTTGTTGAATGGATAATTGTTTTCATTTATATATAATTACTATCGATATGATTAATAAAACCATGAATAAACCATGTTTGTAGGTGTTGTTAGAGAGCTTTACTAGATTTAGAATCAGCTCTGAAAGATTTGCTGGAATTTGTTGATTCTCAGAGTGCTCTTCTGAATTTTTCATAGAAAACCTCTTTTTTTCTCACATACTTGTAACTGGGCAAGTTTGCGTCACTGACAATTGCAGTTTTTATAAGTGGTGTATGTGAGATATTTTTTTTTTTACTGTGGTGTATGTGAGATATTATCATATCTCATTTTCATTGTACTTTTCCCAGAGATCACAGAAAAGCAAAGCTAGCTTTGCCAATGAGCTTTACCATTAAGATATAATTGTCATATGCATGCAGATTATAGAATTGAGAGAGTGTTAGGCTGTAGAAGGATTAGGATTACAGAATATAAAAAAGAAAAGAAGTTTCTCTGAGTTTGGGAGAGAGAGAGAATAGTGTTTCTAATGGACCTGAAATGCATGTTTCTTCCTAGTACTCCTTTAACTAACTGGTTACTGTACACTTACAAAATACATACTTGTGTTACTATAAGTAATAAAGATTCAATCTCCAAATATCTTGTAACACTAACCCCACTTTTAATATTTCAGTTTTTATTAATTCAAATGATCTTTGTTTTTTAGATAGCATAGAAATTTTTATTTGGTTTAGAAACTAGGTTGAATTAATACTCAAAATGTAAATGTTGCATTTTCCAATGAAATGACTGTTTTGTGAAAAGTACATTCAATAAGTGACTTAATTAAAGTAGACTTCAGAATACCAGCTTCACCGGTTTAAGCCTATAGGAGGCCTATATTCATTCCTGGTGCATTTGCACATCGATCCCAACCTGTCGGAGGGTACTCAGAAGTATGTAACGCCATGTGCCCTGGGGGCTCTGGCGCTCTCAAGGGGCGCGCTCCGCGGAATGCCGAGGCTGCTGCAGCACCACGGACAGCGCCGCCACGCCCACCCTTAAACTCCTCTGGACACGTCAGTCAAAATTGCCTGCACTTTTTTTTAATATATTAAAACAAGGTCAAATTAGAGTGTACTTTTTTGTGAGAACAGAATGTCTAAGACGCGCAGTCCATGCTCACACAATAGGTGTTTTGATCTATTATTGTCATTACTTGAACTATTTTAGTACTTTGGAGTTCTTTCATGGTCCAAGATCCCATTGTAGGGATTGAACAAGCATAGAAATCTGTATTTTTCCTGAAGAACTGACAGTGCAAGGGTTTGTGATAACAGTGATGAATGGTTTAAGCTGCTCTCCAGCAGGTTCCCTGTGTTGACATTAGTGATTTTTGTGATGAGTTAGATCATGGATCCTAATTAAAAGATCTATGGGTTTCATGTAGATCCATTCCTAGTTAACTCTTCCACTTTTTGGTCCCCTATCACCCATGTTTCAGTGCAATGACATTTTCCTCCACAGCTGAGAGTTGTTGAGCCAGCCCTGCATGCAGGTGGCTGTCAGCTGTTTGATGGGACAGAGCAGGGCTAAGTGATAGAAAACTTTTAAAGAAATAGACAAAAGTAGACACACTCAGCTATACAGCATTCCAGTATAAGGCATCCTTTAGTAATAGTAAATCCAACATTGCTATCATAGGGATCGTGGCTAGAGAGCACTGGGGTGAGGCAGTCAACTCGTATGTTATTCTTTTATAACTAAGATTATAGCAGTTTTGAGATGCTATAAAATACAGATGAGAACCTTGGATGAAAATAAGTAAAACAGATCGCCATAAAAACTCTTTCCTGAGCAATAGTGTAAATCCACTCATCTGTTCCTTTTGTCTTACGTAACTTTCTTTTTTCCTCTGGCTTTCAGTAAAGATACAAATGTGATTTATATTTTGCAGAATCAATCAAAGTGGAAAAAAGCAGGCACTCTTATTTTCTACTATTTTGTAGTGGTGGGTTCTGGATGAAGAATGACTTCTTTATTTTTAAACATAACGTGCATTAGTACATGGTAAAATAAAGATACCTGGCAGAACCTTGAGTTTTCTGCAATTATTTATATGGAGACATTCGCAAATATTTCATTAAAAAAAAAAAAAAAGAGTTGTGCAGACTAAATCTCAAACCAATTTGTAAAAATATGTAAGCATTCATTAGTCCTAACCTACTTACTTTATTTTAAAGCCGTATAATCAAGGGCTAATACGGGATTTAAAACTGAAGCACAGTTGTTTTGCCAGAGAGTTGAAAATCCCCCGCGCTCCTCTGCTGGCCAGGAGGTGGAGCCCGCACGGACCAGGCGGCTCCTGGTTCCCTCCCCCGCATCTCCAACCACCGCCCGCCCCTCCCGCCCCCCGCTCTTTTTTCCCCACAACCAATTTTCTGATCGATGCTGGGATTCAAAGAGTGAATCTCAGAGCAGGAAGCAGGAGAAGAGACTACAGAATACTGCAGAGGTTCCTTTGTTGCTTTGATGGGGAGGTTCTTTCCTCATTTCTTTCCTTTTTCATTTCAGTGAAATTAAGAGTTTACAAGCTGCTTTGCCCAGGAACCTGAACCTGCAGTAGAAGGAGCCTCATCATCTACAAGTGTATGGATATTTCTTATGCCATGATTTGTAATTCTCTTTTAATCAGGTAAGGCAACATGATATTTAATCAAAATGCTTGGGCAACAAATTCCAGTTGTTTTGTACCAGGATCCTTCTCTTGTGGTGCCACACCTAATTCTCAATTAATATTAATAGAGCAAGAGGAAAGGAAATAATAGCCATCTTTGCCACTGCATGGATTTTTCATAGTATTTAATTAGGTCTTAGTGCAATAATAAAAAATGTTGTTCTTCTGAGTTCTCTGGTCCTATGGGTTTTTAAGATTGTATCTTTATAATTAGAATTACTTTTGAGTTTCTATTTTTCACCCTAATTGTGATGATTTGTTGCTGTTGTTCTGAAGTGGTCATCCACAAGTGTTTTCTTTTTCTACTAGAGGTTATATCGGTGCTGTATCCAGAATACAAATTGGAATGTATTTTAAAGCATATGAATGTATCTTTGGAATTGCCTAGTTTTAATGTGGAAATGTGCTGTTGTTCCTTTATACCACCTTCAGTCAGAGGCTTTCTTTGCTTCCTAAATCCATCTTTTTTTTTTTTTTTTTTTTTTTTTTTTAAAATGAGGTATAGGAGATTTACAGCATTCTCCCCTCCCTCATCTCCCAAAACAGCCTCTCCCTGATACAAGACAGAATGGAGGATTTGTCTGTGACTAAACATGGTTTTGCATTGCTGCAAATATCATATGAAATACATGTGTTTTGTGAATCATTTGGTATATATATATAAATGAATTATTTTTTTATTTTAAAATTTTCATTCCATATTGCGTGAGAAAGAAAAATATCATTTTCATTATTTTTTTAGATGCATGGGTACACACTGGGAGAGACAGCAGAATGACTCAGGAGGTGGGAAGCTCATGCAGCACCCCCTGACTCTTCTTTCAAATCTTCTGATTTTTTTCTTACCTTCCCTTAATTACAGCTATAATTTTTTTAGTCAAGGAAAAACAACATAGATATGTATTGACTTACACAGTCACAGATCAGAGAAAGGACTTGGTAACCAGTATGCGAGAAAAAAGAATGTGCGAATAATTTAAATGCATTTTGCTTTCTATTATAAGTTGGTGAGTAGGAAAGCACTGAATCAAAATTTTCACGCACCTGTGTAAAGGTAAACTTTTTTTTTAGCAGTGATTAGGGCAGCAACAGAAAATGGGTTGTTGGGATTTGAATGCTAGATGCTGCCTTGGTTTTAAATGATTCCTTAGGTATATGGGAAATGTTAAGAAGGCTCACACACATTCTTGCCATCTATGCATGTTGCCTGCTCAGTTGTATTTTTCTGATCAATGTTTACAATATGTATATATGGGTACGGCTCAGCCATGTGGTGTCTGAAGATATCTTCACTAGATAGTAAAGGATCATCCATTCTTAACTAGATCTGGAGAAAAGGTGAATAATTGTGTCCAAATGATCTGCCATTTCCTCCAGTGACAAATGCCTTAAATAAAGGATGCTCTCTTATGTCTATAGGCCCCAAATCAGCAACAAACAGACATGTCAGTGAGATGACTCACATTCTTAATATTAGGCAAGTGGATAAGTACCTGGCTCTGTTTTCTTGGTGTTTAAACTGCACCCATGTTCAGGGAGAGAATAACTTTTTTTTAATCACAGAGATTTTGCTGTGTTCATAAAATGCAGTTAGTAGGCCAGACTAGCATATGCATTCAAGACAAGACATAGATTTACTCTTACATTGTAAAAATAAAAGAAAAAAAAAAATCCACTGGGTTGTTACAAGCCTTGAAGGAAAATATTGAAGATGAATTCTTACAGATTTTGAGTACATCAGTTGTGAATGTTAGTCTTTGGGAAATACAAACACATGATTGGCCATGTCCTATCAAAGCACAATCCAGTTACTTTTCAGTAGCAATAGCTAAAGTCAGATGTTTCTGGAGGAGTTCCAAGAGAAAGTTGACCCTAAGAGAAAGCTGGTCCTCCTTACCTTTTGTGAAACTTAATTTTAGGGGATATTTAATCCTTCTTGTTATTTTTTGTTCATCTGAATTACTGTAACTGAAGTGTACTCTGTACACATATGAGCAGCAGAGACCAGCATCCCCATTCTGCAGCAAGAGCCCAGCAGTAGTGATGCTGCCAGAGCTTCTTGCTTGATTTCTTCATCGCAGACCTCAATGAATGGAATTGCTGGGTTACTACCTGCAGCCTCGTGCTACCTCTGAGTAGCCCCGAAACCAGCGATGTCCAAATCATTTTCACTCTTCAAAGGTGAAAATTTAACTACTCCTACATTTATACAGCCCTAAAATTACATTTGGTCTTTGAAGGCAACCACAAGGTCAATGTGGCCCCCAGTGAAAATGAGTTTGACACCCCTGCCCTAAACTCTCCTCTCGAGGGGACGGAGAGGACACAGAAATCTAATATAGCTTACCTGCTTGACACGTGCCAGGCACCAACAAATGCAGCTGCAATCCCTCCTTACACATGCAATTCTTGGCTGGAGCACGAAAATGGCAAACAAGCTTTTTACTGTGTTGCTTCCATTGTTTCAAGGGCAAGCACACACTCACACCAGCTGCTCCAGAGGACAACATGGATCCTTTGCAGTGGCAGACCCTGGTCCTGTATTGCCCCAGGGAGGGAGGTCCCCTGTTCCTCTCTTTTCCCTCGGCCCCAGCTTGCTGAGCAGGCATCAGGGAACCTGGAGGCCTCCTCCTTTCTAGAAGCTTCCTGAAGCCACTCGAAAGAATTCATTTCTTGTCCCTCCTCTCTTGCCAACACCTACCAGTCTGAAAAGTGCTGGGTTAAAAGACATTTCTGCTAATGGTGACCAGAATCTCCTATTCTTCTGTTATTGTCTTTGAAAGACAAATAATGTACCTGATTTCAGAGAGGTGTTAATGGGGGGAGGCATATGATGTTGTGAAACACTAAATACTATAAGGGTAAGAATAATTTTAAAAGCTAAGGATGAAATTAATAATTCTGTAACCACTGCATGTTTGGGAAGATATGCAGCAAAGAAGGTTTGGGACCAAAATACTGAAAGAGGACTTTTAAGGAACATTGAATAACTACATTCGTGTTACTCAGTTCAAGTTCCTATTATTTCCTAGCTTGCAACTTTACCTCTCATTTGTGCTCCTGAACCTACTATAGTTCCTTTTTCTACCTGTTAGGCTGCTTCCTCTTGCTGCCTCTTACAGGTTTGGGACCTGCAGAAGGGCTTTGCTTCTGCTCCTCATTTCAGCATTTGATGCCTCAGCAGCTATCGTTATCAATGGCGCTGACAGGGCTGCTAACGCTAGGCAGAAGCACAGTCAACACGTGGCAGCTCTGTAAGTATTCATTGGAAGCAGCTAAGAAGCTTTTTCTGAGCATATTTAGAAATTATTTTAGAGAAGTGCTGAATGGCCAGATTTCAATAAATTTAAACAGGAGCAACAAAATGCAAACTCTCGCCTGAGCAGCCTGCTTGACGAACTTCAGAGTAAAGAGATTGTAGCAAAAGTTCTCAAAAAAAAAAAAACCAAAAAAACCCCACAAACCAAAAACAACACACCAGTGAAACAATACTCTAAAACTTTTCCCAATAAGCAGACTACAAATGTACTTTTTCTTTTAAATGGTGAAGTTTTTGCTTTTATAAGCATTCAAGTTGAAAGAAATAAGAAGTATCATGAAGACACATGGATCTGCATTGTCAAGTTAAGCTTTTCTTTCTAACTTCATTGAAAGAACTATTGCACCATTTATAGCATCATTAAAGAAAGAAATCAGGATGAGGCCAACAGCATAACTAAATTCAGTCTCAATAATTAAGGTCTGGCAAAGCTGAAGGCATTGGAAAGAGATTCTCATGATGGAAACTGCTAAGTAGACAATACTGCAGTTCTGTTCACACTATATAGAAAAAAGGTGAAAAAATATTAAACAATCAGCAATAAATTATTTTTTAGGTTTATCTGAGGTTCAGTGATTGTTCCTCTATGAAGTTTTCTTAGGCTTTGTGTAATTGTGATTGCAGTTGCTTCATGATTCTTAGCTTGGTTTCCTTTAAGCATGGGCAGCATCTGATTTTGGCCAGATAAATCTTCTTTTGACCTGCGAATGCTAGCCAGTTCTGACTAACCTTCTTTCCAGAGATCCTCACACGTACATGGCAAAAGAGCAGACCTCCCCCATCAAGAAAGAGGATCATGTTCCATAAGTTAATGATTGCTCCATGCAGTGTATATTTCCCTTACTTGGACAAACTGATAACATGTAACATTATCAGACGTGCATTTGAGGATGATGGATGTCCAGGTTTTGAATATACCACAAGTGATCTCCTCATGGTCTAACATGGGCCTGTCAAATGACAGGGAATGCCTGATTTTTATGCCATATGGTGCTGCTGGTCTTAAACGGAGTTGTAATGTACAGATTTTGAGTATGTTTAAAAGATGTCAAATAACCCACTCCAGCCAAAAATAATTGGGTACCATTCAACCCTGCAGTAAAAATCTCTCAGCTTAGTAGGTTGGTTTCAAAGGCAGTGTATGTGCTCTGTGGAACTGTACAAACCCACACGGTTATTTTGGCTCCTCGTTCGGCCTGCTAGCCTATTGCTCAATAGCTTGCCAGTCCCTAGTACTGAGCTAGCTAAATTAAAGCTACAATATTTCCACATCTAATGCTGTCATTCCTCTGACAGCAGAGTGAATTTTGCTTTAGTTAAATTATTAACAGCAGGCTTGTAGAGTGGGGCAGAAACAGTCTTCCTGTTTGAATGGGTGTTATTTATACATTAATTTTTTTCTATACCATCCTCACCATTTCTCACCCTCCTCGGTGTAACTACAAACTCCTCAGCAGAATTTGACCCCAGTGTAGTTTTGTTTGATGATAAATGTAAATGACTCACTCTGAAATTAGGAGTCTGACTCAAGTTCTCTAAAGCAATACACCATGTTCTGGACTCACCCATTTGTCTCGGTAGGATCACAGATATATTAGGAGCCAGATTCCACATATGTAAACAAAATGGAGTCAGATGCACACAGAAAAATTTGACAGTCTGTGGTCTCAAGAAGTTGATGTTTAATGCATCGTAAACTGCATAGAGCAAGGCCAGAAAGAAGTATCCTTTCCCTAGACACCGTGGTCTGAATTTGCCATCTAAAAATGAGTTCCATAAACAGGTGCCAACAAAAAGAAGGCTGAAGTACCACCCAAGTATCTGAATGTACCCGGTGCTCATAAGGAAGTGTATGGCAAATTTCTGTACAACCACAACTACCATGATGCAAGAACTCTGCCCAGTATTTGAAATTTGACAGCCTATCTCTAAGTATACTTACTGTATTTTGTTTATTAGCAAATATTTTTACCAAATGCAAGCCATTGGAAAATCCTACCTCTTGGGCCATGAGGCAAGCTTTGTTAGATCAGTTTTCCCCACTGGAAGTCTCTGGAGAAGTTTTTTTTAACTGGGACTGTGGCACACAAGGTGATATCACAAGAATGTAACAGGTGTATTTGTAGCATGTGTGAGCTCCATATGTTTTTTCTTTACTGAGAGTCAATGATGAAACCATGGAAACAAAACATAAGTACTGATACCAGGCAGAATGGAAAAAAATCTTCCATCTGTATTTGCTCCATGTCAGCTTTCAGGTTAACACAAACACTGCACGATTGTTTCCAGATTGAGACTTGGTGATGGCTGCACAAACATCCTGATGGCAAATGCATTTTGCACAGGTTAGATTTTGCAGTGCAGGCCCAGGTTTCCATTTTGTAGAATGGGAAGCACCAGAAAAGTGCTGACAGTAGACAGCCTCCTAGGTACCACTGTAATACTGCTGAAAAATTCTCCTAGTAAAGCAATGAGAATATGCTTTGAAAATAGCGGGGTGCAGGATGAGCTAATGTTTTATTTTAATTTGGCTTCTGGAAAATGACAAAATGGAAAGCGGCCAGTTTTCCTGTCAGTAGATGCGAATCTTAAAGTTATTATGGAAATTAATTTGACTAGGAAGGAGTAGAATCCAAGTATTACTGGGCCACATTCATGAGAGTCACTTTTCAATTGAATAACATTTTACATCTTGCAAACAATTTGCTTTTGGAGCTTTGTTGGCTAAACATATGCGATAGTCACAGAACATTTTCAAGAGTCATTGTTTCAAATTATTTTTTTTTTTACAATATTTTCAGTTAGAGTTAACACTGAAAGCACTCCACAGCCTTTTACAACATTTGTGACTGCAAAAAGATCTTTGTGCTTTTGCCAGCTGTAGTTTTTATGAATTACATGATCTTTGATCTGAAGCAAAGCTTCGGCCCTCTAAGCCAAGCTGCAGGCAGGTTAGCCTTCGTACAGAGAGAAATCTGTTATTCTACTCCACCAGTACCCTTCAGAAAAAAATGAAGTACTAGATTTGAATGTAAGCCTCAGGGTATGAAGATGGTGACCTTTAATATTATATAGGACACTTGGGTGCTATTACTCATGCTGATACCTTGCTCTGTGGAACGGCAGAGGCTGGGAACTCAGAAGCATTCTCCATTGCTGCGAAAGGGATTATATTGCTTTTCTCAGTATTGACCTCACTTCCAAATTAGTTTAAGGATTCACACGTTCTCAAAATAATCTGTCCTTGGTGAGAAAGATGATGGATATGATGCAGAAATTGAGTGAGCTGGTATAAATATTGTGGAGATGGGCAAACAGCCCTGAAACTGTGATAAAGAAAGGAAATATCTCCTGGAAATCTAGAGAAGAGAGATTGATGGCTAGAAAGCAATCAAATGTAGGGGGAAAGAAGGGAAATTTTAGGAGGGTACACAAGTTCAGTTCATGTGAGAAAAAAGAATCCATTGTAAAGCCACCATTGAAATGTGTATCTGTGTTCCTGTAGGGAGGTGAGCAGCGGGGTGGGCAGGGCTGCAGAGGGAAGATCTCTCCACAGTGGCACAGCTCCAGGTCACAGGTGAGATGGCAAGCAAGGAACGCTTGTGCCAGCTCTTTGGGGAGCTCTTGTATTCCCTCTAATCAGAACCTGTTTTGCTGGCTCAAACATAGTGGGAAAGCAAGAAATCTCCTGAGGAGGTTTTCAACATCTGCTCCCTTGCTTTATTTGCATGTACCAACAAATGCAAATGGAATATACTCAAAGAAAATTTACAGTTAGGAAATGATCTCGAACTGGAGCAAATTGTCAAACTCCACTGAACAAATCTCAGTTCTAAATCGCCCAGCTATAATGGCTTGCAGTTGCATTTTAGCCTAAACTTTTGTAGATTATCCTGAGCAACCCTTATGTTCCTCATAGTTACAAAATGATATTATAATGAGCAAGTCTTGCCTACCTTTTTTAAAGTTACTTTGAAACTGAACCTGCTTTTTCAAAGACAGTGACTGAAATTTACAGCTGTCAGTTATTTGTGGTTTGCGTCATTATTTTTTCCCTCTCAGAGGGAAATCAGAGCAAAAATAGATTAGTTTTGGACAGATATATGGTGTAACTGTTCGGCTTTCCATTTCTGACACATTCCCATACTTAAAAAGAAAAGTGGCACAGAAGTTTTCTTTACTCTGTACCGAAGAAACTGCTGTCTGAGTATAAAATAAGGCACTCATTTTATTGCAATAACACTTTGCCATCAGGTAGCTTACTAAGGGATTCTCATGAATTTAGCTCTCTAAAAAGGTGTGTTCCAGCCAAGGCTCATGTTAAATCAGGGGACTGTTATAAGCCATACTGTGCAGAATGTCAGAATAAACACTCTTAATGACCTCCCCTGATCCTACACTTATGAATCTGTGTTGCTCCCTCAGGCCTTTCAAGTTTCTTGATGGAATAGTGATATTACCTTTCTGCTCTTGCTTAACTGCATATGTCTGCCATATGCACTTTGTCCCTCACGATAACTTGATCTATAAAGTTGTTTTTATAGTGTTCAGAATATTCTCAATTAATGTCTTGATATGACAGGTTATCAGGACACTATAAAAGGCAAGCAGAAACTGGGCCTGGAAAGCTGTTTCAGGGGTTTTTTTTAATGGCATTTCTATTTAATTGCGGGTCAATTAACTACTCAGTTTCCTTTCAGATAAAAAAAATCTTCTCAATTCAATACAGAGTTGTTTAATGCTTCCTAATGTTGTCTATCTGACTGAGCTTTTCATTATCCAGAGAAACAAACATGTTGGTCAGGTCACCAGGGAGTAGTGGTGATGTTTGCTGTCTTCCTTTGCATGGGAGGTGGGTGGGTGATGAAGCTGTACCTTGTGTCTTCTAATGGTTCCTGTATGATGGTCTGGGAAATGCTATATAACCACTCAGCTGTGTTCTGCACAAGTCACCAACCATATTATTCATCATAGGATCTAATTTCATGCTGTTTGGTTTAATTTTTCCTTTTTGGTTGCCATATTTTGAATATACATCCAGCCTTATGTGCCTCACGCTGGTGACGTCTTCATTTAAAAGACATACTTACTCAACTGTAGGGATGCCTGTACTGTGAAGTTTTGGACAGTTGGCAGAGCCGTAATAAATCATAACTATCACAATTATTGTAATTTATATATATGCTAAGTATTACAACATGAATACTTAGTTCTCACCCTGCCTCTGTTAATGTGTATCAGTAGACAAACCATGTATGCTTTCATACGTTGCTCTGTTTCCAAAACCACACATGGTTCTATTTCTCAAATTACAAAGTGGTAATAATGTTAATAGGTGCAAAATAAGCGGCTGAGATTTAATAAAGAAGCATGGAAGCACAAGGTTCCACTAAATATTTCACAATTTAAAAATCAAAAATATGTTCGTAAGTGTTGAGCAGTCAGTAATGGGACACTGAATTAAGGCTGTCTTTATATTCTGGAAATCAGGTATATGATTTGTAGCCACCTGTGATGAGTGAATTGCCTGCCATCATATGGGAGTACTGAGCAGGATTCATCTCGTCTCTCTCCCTTTATAGTCAGTAGAGGAAAACAGGCATTTCTGGGGCACAACTTGCCTCATCTTGAGGTAGATATCTAAAATAGGTCAGAAGAATTGCTTTTTAAAAGACCCATTTTTCTCCAGTGAATAGGAGTTCAGACTGGCTTAGATGCAGATGCCGACAGATGCAGACATCTGACACCAGGGAAGGTGAATCCTACTCATGTCACAGGCAGAAGTAACAGCCAGTTCTCCAAGGCAGCGTACAGACTGTACACAAAGGACAGTACTTTTTGCCCACAGAGTTACCATCCTTCTTCCCCTTCCACTAGTCACGTCTCCCAGTCCACATGCAGCACCAATGAACCAAGGAAGTCTCCAAAATAAATCTCATTGCTTTTAAGAGCTTGTCCGTATTGTGTACTACAGAAGACAGTGAATGTTGCACTATAGTATCTACTGACAAATACACCAGAATTAAGGCAGATCTTAATTGTAGCATATGCTGTCATTTGAGTCCTTCTTCCTGCAGTAATACGTGTTTTTTATTGCAGTGTTTGCACAAAATTTTGAGGAGGCCATATTGATACCCTCACCTCATATTGATACTCACCATGTGAGTTATTGAATGCATGCTTACACATACTTCTCAAACCTCTGAACTTGTAATCTTTATAGTTCTCTATAAACTAATTTTCAGATCTTATTGTCCATTCTTCTAAATAATTCCAGTCATCTCGGTTTTTATTCTCTCTCTTGTCCATTCAGTCTAAGCTTTCTTGTTTTGTCCTATCTCAGCTTGTCCCATTATATAGGCTCCTCCTTGCTCCCCATCCCACTTCCTTCACTTTTTCCCAGCCTGGTCTCCTGTGAGGTCAAACTGATCAACCTAGATGATTTTCTTGGTCATCATAACCTACAAGTCTCTGAGGTTTTTCTGTCTCTACAACCAGCCTCCAGGACAACTACAGCAAATTTTTAGACAATCTCTTTATCCAGGCAGACAGTTCTTCCACATATCATTTCCCTGGAGGTTTTTCTGCTGCCAGTCTTCAATCACAGATATGTCTCCCTTTTTTCCTACCTCCTCTATTCTACTTCTGTATTTCCTTTTGCATTTTTTCTTAATAACCAATGTATAGGATCATTAAGAACACAAAGACAAAAGCATTCCCACTCTTAGGTCAGCACAGTCTGTAGAGACACCGACTTCAGCTGCAGGAAAATCCCCTCAGCTGGAAACTCAAACATTAACAGAAAAGGCATTATCTCTGGAATTCACACCTTTAAACCTCTGCGGTGTTCTTCCAAATACATGCAAACTAATTTTTCAACATGTTTCAAGTCTGGGCAAGTATTTTAGACAACACTGCAACAGAAAAGTCCAAAATTCAGGATGCTGTTCTGCAAGACTTCATATTCATGCTTGGAAAACTGGCAGCTATAAAATTGTAAAGAGAAATATATATCTATAGCTTTTTCTTGGAAATAGTTCCATCATTTGAGTTGAAGCTTCCCTCCAAAAATCAGCCTGAGACAAAAATGGAAAATTTTAGCCCCAGTGCTTGAAGTTGGGCATAATCAAGCAAGGGAAAGGAAGCAGGGGGGGGGGGTGGGCGGGAAGTAAAAGGACAGGTCAGGCATCTCAGTAATAAACAGTATCACCCGCCCCACCTGTAATTCTGAAACATGACAACCCATAACTAGAAGCTGGCTTTGACCCATCTGCACTTAATCCCTAAGGATATAGTGACAACTGCTAACCCATAAACCATCATAAGACTAAAAGAATATTCGGAAGTAAATATGGGATCTTGTCTATGACCTGATTTCCAAAATTCCTAAAACCTCTTCGCTTCTGGCTTATCTGAAGTGGCACTTCCCTGACACAAAGCCAGCTCTTCCATTTCAGTGGCAAAGGGAATCTGGTGGAGGCAACACACCGGGAAGGGAGTTGTGCATGTTAGTTGTGTTTTTGGCTGCTCCTGTCTGCTTGGTGTGTTCCCAGGTGCAACTACACTGTAGCACACGCAGGTAGGGACATGAGTAGTGCTGTTGAGGAAACACAGTCTATGGCGTCCTGCCCGTGGAGGCCGATAGGTATCCAGGGAGTTAATGCTTCTTTCAGCTGCATCAACTCCTGCAGGATCCCCTTTGCAGCTGGTGCTGTGCAGCTGCAGGGAGCCCAGCAGCGGCAGTGCGGTTCCCGGGGGAAAATTCTCATATGTTATCCATGGAGATGTTTGCTTCCCCCATGGGGGATGGTCCTCACGCTTTCTGTGTCTATTGTGTTTTGGTTTTAGAAATAAGTTCCTCAAGAGGCAGTTGTGTTTGTTACTAATAAACTATCTTTGCAACTGCAGGCCTATTTAGAGAATACTCTATTTAGATTCAGATTCTCTTTATTTTTTCCCTCGCAAATTTACAAATGCGCTCTCGTGTAAACCAAACCTAAACTCAGGGTTATTTGGCATGTGGTGGTGGAGGTTATTTTCTCTTAAATACATACCAACAGCTTGAAATAAGGACAACTTTTAGAAGCACAGATGATGTAAAAACTGTCCCAGCACCCCAATCCCCATGCCTGTTTCTGTGGTTTTACAGTCACCCTTTCCTATCAAAAAAAGCAAACACCACCCCCACACGAAGGAGGGGATGGGCTGACTGCAGACAGTGAGCAGCGTGGCTGTGGGTACACCGAGTTAACACAAGGAGGGATGACGACCCCTCGGTTCCATGACGCCTGGATGTCGCACCATCCCGGCTAAGCCCCCAGGACAGAGGGGAGCGGCTCGCCGGGGCTCGGGGGCTGGCCCAGGGCCTCAGCTGTTCCTGGCTGGTGACTGGGCCGCGGATTCACCTCACCGGCGGAGCAAGGCCGCAGCAAACCCCTCCCGCTCTGCTGCTGTAACCCTGCCCCTATCTACCCTACGCTAAATTCCCACCCTTTGCTGCCCCTCCGGCTTCTCCCGTTGGATTAGGTCCTGCTTGCAGCCGGCAGGAGAAGCTTTCCTTCTGGAGAAGATGAGCTGCTTGCAGCAGGTTTCCACGGGGAGCCTCCGCAGCCCGCGGGCGGCGGCTGCTCTTCCCTTCCCGCGCAGTGCGCCGGGCCGCAGCGCGGGTGCCGCAGCCCCGGGCCGGTTGCTAGGCAACCTCTCCCCCCCTCCCGGCGCCGCTCCGTGCCGGCGGGCCCCGCCGCCATTGCAGAGCCGCGTCCCTGCGGCACACAAGAGCTCCCCGGCCGTCTCCCCAGCTGCCTTTTCGCTCGCTTTTGTCGTTTCGAGTGACAGCGGGCTGCCCGTCTCGCCTGGCTGTAGTCGGCTGCGGCAGAGGCCCGGGGCGGAGGGTCGGCTGCCGCACCTGGGCCGTCCGCAGGCGGCAGCCGGGTGTCCCGGCGCCCCGCCCGCAGTGCCCGCCGTACCGGCTCGGGGGCTCTGCCAGGTTAAAAGGAGCAGCTGGAAGCGGTTTGGCGTTGAAGCGGAAGCTGGTTGCAGCAGTTTATTGAGGTGGAGGGGTCCTTCGCCCTTTGTTTTGGACTTGAGGGGAGTTTGGCTCTTCTTTGCTGTCGGAGCCTGACCTGGGCTTATGTAAGCGATAACTGAAAAAACACGGTTTTGTTTACAGGTTGTATTTGCAACAGAAATGAGAAAGAGGCTATAGAAGTGGAAGTACACAGTATTTTTCATGATTGCTTGTCAGTAGGTTCAGAATCACGATTTATGTTCATTCAGAATTGCTGGGCAGTTGTTAGGGGGATATCAAAATTCCTATCTACCTGGTGTCTTTTATCCGAAAGGATATAAATGATACGTGATTCAATTTTCTGTAGCTATGCTGCAGTTAAAATTAATGGAGATTTCATTCTGAACATCTTTACATAATGCCCATACTGGGAATGTTAAACTCAGGGTTCTGGCTTCTGAGAAAAGAAATCACAGCATGTTTTATTAACAGCATAAGTAGTCAGCGCATTCTCCTATTCAGGCATCTGGAAACATCTAGCTCATCCCATACATATGGCACTTCTGTTATCATTGCATCTTTGAATTGTATAGTCACTGTCCCCACACAAACACACTAAAAATGGACATATCTCTGGCCTGACACTTACAGAAGAATGTACTTGTGGGGATACATTTCTCACAATGGATAGCAGGGCAAAGATTGATTCGATGAAAAGCACACCTCAGCTAGATGGCTGAAAGGCCTTAATCACTTAACCAGATCCATTAGAGATTGGGTGAATGCTTTTCTCACATTACTTTGTCTCCCACATTGCTGTTCGCTTTGGAGACAGTCAGTTTATTTCTCGTTTTGTAAAGGGAAACTTGAACTGCTTTGAATCTTTCTCAGGTATGAATTTACCTTTGTTTGTTCCTCTGGTCATGGAGCACCAGAGGAGCTCATCTGAATCTGGTAGAAAGGTTATTTCACTGTATACAAGAAAAAAGTTAAGAATGGTATTTTCATTGAGTGAAAAAAAATATTGTCTAATGCTAGAAAGAAGAACTTAAGGGCCTCTTATAGGGAAAAACAAATTAATTTTTGTTCATTTAGTGACATTTGACTGAAAATTGGCAATTGTTCAGAGATCATTTCTGATAAATAGGAAAACTGAGTATGTAACTATAACCAAAAGCAAGTCATCACCTGTTATTGGCTAACAGTAAGTAAAGATAATGATAAACTGATTTTTACCAATTTTTTTCATATTTCCTTGGAGTACATCTTGCCATAGTCCTATGGTCAGTGCCCTGAAATAAGTTTTAAAGAGGGTGAGAAAACATTTGAGGGAACCCCCAAACTTTCCCTATAGAAGTCTTTGTATACCTATGTTTACATTAGATGATCCTTGCCACGCATATTGCATAAAATGCTGTCGTGATGTCATGATGTCCATGTTGAAACACAAAGGGTGATCCTTGTCACCTCCTGATCTTGGAAGAGAAGTTCTGCTGTAACTGAATGTAGCTCAATTTGATCCCTAGACTTGCTAGTATTAGGGCATTTTAGTAACCCTTTTTGATTTTTTTTTTGTCCTACCTATAATGGGTTCTATAACACATACAGGATCTGTGTTAATCTTTGTTGACTGTACACTCATTAGAGCCTTGTTCAGCGCCAACATTCGAGCATTCAAGATCCATTTATTCATACTCTGGCACCTTAAGCCCTATTGAGCTTTGCACTGAAATTTCGAAGGCACTGTAGATAGTCAGCTAGTCCTTTGCACTCTAAAAGCGAGGGGACATATTAAGCCTCTTAACTTCTTTTCTGTAGCGTGATGGATCGTCTCTTTGATCTGGCTGAAATCCAGCCACTTATTTGTAGTTTTCAGCTGGACCAGTGAGCTGATCTGGCTACAATGCAGAGATGCAGAGGTGCTCAAGCCAGGACAGTGGTAATGAGCAGGTGGAGAACGGGGCTGTCCCTTCTCATGGCACCATCTCATACTGGTTTAAGGTTTTCAGAAACTGTGTTTTCAAAGGTGACTTGCTAGTTACACATCCATTTAAAATGCTGGACAACATGTAGGAAGCTGTATTTTATATAGCTCTTCTAAGAGCCGTTTGGAAAAAAATGTTGAACAGAAACAGTTGCTGTTCAAATCTCACAATTCGGCACGTAGATACTGTATGAAGAGACCTGTGTCAGAGCTCTGACTGCTGACCATACAGTGCAGCATAGTATGAAAGACACAAGCTACAAGCATAGAAAAATTGATTTTTATGTGCCGTCCTCTAATTTCAGCAGTGGAGTAGCAAGACCATGAATCTTAGCAGAGATACTTCACCAGCTGTAAACCTTCCATCTTCAGACAGTGCAATCACTTTATATAGTCTTTCATGCAGTGCTGTGGGGTGCTGGCACATCCAGATGGGCGATAGCCCTTTGAGACAGGACACAGTTTTTTCCAGCATTTATTATACCCATGTATAGGAATAGCAGTGATGCAAGGTGCAAGTGAGAGAATGGGCTGTGAAAGAGCTTTTCTAGACTTGATTGTTTTAATTTCTGTTTGTTAGGCTAGGGGAAAAGGAAAACACTGGAAGGAGAGAGGGGCGAGTAAAGAAAAACTGGGGGCAGCTCTCTCCTATTCCACACCATTGCTTCGTTAGATGCTCTCGTTTCTTTCTCTGTAAAGAAGTCCTTGGGACTTTCCTGCCTGTGATGTCACTTTTTTCTATCCACCCCACTGACTCTTCAAGAACTTTCTCAGCCAACAGTGACTGAAACCAAACCCCCTTTTCTGCTTCTCTGGTATATAAACAATAAGCTCTTGCTCCCTCGAGGCCTCGGGAGAAACATAACAGATGGAGCAGCACAAAACAATGAGAAACCTACACTTATTAAGACCCCGAAATAGTGAGGGCCTCTTACAAGTTTCTTGATTCTCATCCTGATCAGTTTAGCTACAAATCTCGCACTCATCACTGATCTTTATTTTTACAAGGCCTAGTCTTTCTTAAAGCCCTGGAATGATTGTGGTGTGTCTACTCTGTTCATTCTCTATTTTCACTGGTAAAAGGTTTTTCCTAACATATCCCCTCTTGCTGCAGTTTAGGCCCACAACGTGTTTGCCTGTTGTGCCAGATAAAAAGAAAGCGAATTCCTTCTCTTCTCTGGAGGAGCTTTCTAGACATATAAAGACTGTCATCGTGTCTTCCACCAATCTTTTCAATGTAAAACTAAGACAGAAAGAACTCAAATCGCACAATTCCTTGGATGTTTTCTTATAAGTTACATTTTTGTTGCTGTGGTCTGAATTCTTTCCAGGTGGCTCCCATATTTTTTGAAATGTAGTACCCAAGTTGGACATGCTGCTTCAACTTTCAACTGGAACGGTAAAAGATCATTTCACAAGTTTATAAATCCAAGTACTTGCCGGTTTTTTTGTTGGTTTTTTTTTTTTTGCAAGATTAACAGCTTTCACTCATGCTTGGTTTGTGATGCAGTAAGTACTCTACATCTTTTCCTGCAAGCTATTGGTGAGGTTTTGTTCCTCTTCCTGTAGTTTTTCAGTTATTTATTCTTGCCTAAATATAAAATGTAGGACTTGTATGTCTAGAATTGCATCATTTTTTTGAGACTATTTTGTTATTTGTCAGGACATTTTAAATTCTAATACTGTCCTTCTGTTTACCTGTAGCCCTCCCAGTTTCATGTCATCTGCAAAGCTAGCAAATATGTTTTTCAGTCATCTGGATCACCATGAATAATTTAGTAGTATAGTAAGTGGTTTAGGTAGCATGAGGAGAAGAGGTGACAGGAATGTCTTCAGATTCAATTTATTTGATTAAATGTATACTATTTACAAGAAGAAAAAACTCCCTTTTTCTTCTTCTACCCCTTTTGCTCTTTAAATGCAAAAAATACTATTTCATTTTGGAGCATAAACTTCAGGGGTTTTTTTAAAGATTAAAGGTCTTTTTAAGATTAAAGGTCTTAGAGTAATATCAACAGATTTTGCAAGCTACAGCAAGCTACAGCTACACACAGTGTAACCTAAACTTTGGTCAAAGTTGCTCATCACCATTGTAATTTTGGGATGGATTTTATTTAAAATTCAATTAATTGTTTCAGCAAGGAAAGTGGAAATAAGCCAATGTAATTTGCTCCTATCACAAAGTTGGGAGGCATTGTCAAAGAACAAGCAAGCTATTATAGAGAAAGGACTGGATGAGTTTGATGACTGGTGTTACTGGAATGAGATGAGATTCAGAGCTATAAATGAAAAGTCATGCACTTAGGGACAATTCTAATATAGTACAGGAATACACAGCTGGAGAGTGAAAGGATCACAGAACCACAGAATGACGGCAAGTTGCCACTTGTGCATTTCAATACTCCGCTTTAACATTGAACGAAGGCAGTTCGTTTTTATGGATTTCTGAGAAGCTGGTAATGTAATCAGGATTGTCTGTAGATGAAGGGCTCCTAAACAGCCAGGAAAAGACTCAGAAGTTTCTCTCAGCTCTGTCCTGTCAAAAATCATTCACCCTCATGTAGGGTTTCTTTGCATGTGACACTGAGTACTTCTTCAACTCTACCCTTTATATGGGCCATGAGTGTCCTGCCAAATGATTAAAAGACAAAGGCCACTTTCAAGCTTTCAGATGTGCCATAGTAGTGGGAAGGTAGATACCACTGGTGATAAAATGATTCATAAAATGTACCCATGGCTGTAGGTAGGAAGCTAGACAGCAGTCAGAAGTTACCTATTACCAGATTTATTATTATTCCATGTTTATAATTTAGGTAAATTTTGACCATGTTTGAACAATAGTTTTTAAATGTACGTTATGTTGGATTGGGTTTTGATTGATACTTACTATTTGATTTGATCTTTTTCCTGTCTCTAATAATTTTATCTATTACATTTACTATAGCTATGTAGTATCTAATAATTTTAATCTATTTTAAGAGTTGTTACTAGCTTCTCTGGATGTACTACTGACTTCTCCTCTTTAGTAGTATATAAATTTCTCTTTCAGACTGCAAAGGTCATATTGTATTTCCTGCCTGTTCTGTCTCTCTAAAATACTTGTTCTTTTCACCTCACTGCCTAGTAAGACTGTAAACCAAAGCATCTAAGACAAAGGGGTACAATGTCCCAGTAGCTATTTCCTTTTTGACTTGACTTTTCACTGTCCTTCCTAAAAGTACGCATGTAGGTTGGATAGCACTGGTGGAAATCAAATTGAGATCTCAGGTAATTTCAGACCCATATGATAAGAAACAAATAATCACACACTTTAACTTAGTATACCATTAACAGCAGAATGAATCTCGCTTCTTTTCCATGTTGTGTGAATTAGACCCGCTTTTAAGTTACTTGGTTTACTGTAACTTTCATAAGCAGCTGCATAAACACATATGTACATATCCACACATATAAATAATGAAAATACTTTCGTAGTTAGAAGCTCATTTACTCCTTCTGTGAATCTGTGCTGTCTCGTAATCCTCTTATTTTGAGACTGCAGAGCAGCTCCAAGTAAACCACAGTCCTAATTAGAGCCAGCCAGAAGTTTTCATCTGAAGCTTTTTAACAAAAAAAAATGGTTACATGGAATTGTTTGAAAAATTTCTATTGATTTCATGGAATCGTTTGTGAAATTAGAAAACCCTAGCAAATAAAAGACTTTTCTAAAAAGGCCTTTAAAGTTGTTTTAAAATATCGTGTCATGTTTAAATGATTCAGACCAAATCAATACTTCTGATCTGGTTCTCATGCAACACATTTTTTCGTAGTCGCTGAAGGTTTCAAAACCACCATTTTGATCATTCTCTCACCACAATTACCAAAGAAGCAAATTATCAATATTTGTCCCTCTCTTCGTTGTCATTTTTTCAAAGTCACAGTGGTGTTTCTTTGCCTACTGTATTCTTTCCTTCTCTAACCTTTCTCACTTTAGAGTGACTCTTTGCTTTTTATTAGTTTCCACAGCTTCTTTAGTCCTCTGCAGCTGAAGGAAAGGAGATGGCAGAGGGACAGAAGTAAATGACTGTCTGGAGGTCTGAATCTGTAGATACAGGAATGTGTTGCTTGAAAAGTTTGAAAAAGATTTGGGTATATGTGAGAGAAGGAGGGAAGGGCAGAAGGTCGATGATAGGTAAAGAAGGAGGCCAAGAAAGTGATACTAGTGCAGCAGGAGAAAAAGTATGGCGATCAGTAAGCACAGAAAATCCACAGAAAGCAGGAGAGTGAAAAGAAGTAGGGTGGCATTTAGGTGGAATGGTGCCCAAAGATGATGTCGTATTGATTTGCCTCCTGGGAGGGACTGAAAGCGCTCCTCAGCATCTCGCCTCCCTCCCTGCTCTAGTGGGGCGCTCGGTGCAGGAATCCACACTGCAGTGCACACCCAGAGCTGCTGTCCTTCCCTCTCTTTGCTGGCTTTCCTGCATTTAGAAATAGTATACAGCAGACATATTGTATAAATTTATTTTAGAAAACTGATACAAGCTATAGTTTAAAATAATCCAGACTGTCGATAATCCAGGCTCAGCAACTGCTTTGGTTGCACACTGTCTGTGCAAAGTCCATTTTTCTATTTTTCTTACTTTGCTATCCCTCCTACTTTCTTTCTGTGTCACCTTCACAGTTTTAACAGCTATGGTCTCATCAGCAGTAGCTGCTATATATTCATAAGAATTTTTGAGAATCCTGAGACCTGTCTGGTTATATAAAAATCATGTATTTTAGTCCCAGGGTCTCAGTTTAAGCAAGTGTTGGAGCATGCGAAAATTCCTTGCCACGTCTAACAAGAACGTATGGATGTATGTCAGTACCATCTAGTGGCAGTACGAGTTGTGGCACTCGGTAGGCTCGCACAGGAAATGCCAGATTTGACTTCAATAACCAGGATCCTTCAGCAGGAAGTTAGGTGTGGTCTGTAGGTTTTTCTTTTTTTTTTTTTTTTTAAAGGAAAAAAAAAAGAAAAAAAAGAAAAAAGGAAAAGACATGGTGGAATTTTAGCTGCAGTCTTCCTTGGTGCCATTCCAAACCCACATAAGTGCAAGATTCTTCACTGGTAATGATTTTTTAATTATTTCCTGCAGTATTTAAACAGGGTTTAAACAGGGTTATGCTGTCTTTTTTTTTTCTTTTTTTCTTCCCTCTGTATAATAATAAAATCCAACAAGATTCCGCAGCAGGATCACTTTCATTTTCCTAATTAACCCTTCGGTTGCTACTAGTTAGTGCAGCTTCCAGCATCAGTTTTCTACAGCCCGTCCATGACAGAATGTACCCAGTGCATTTGCCCGCAGTGGAAGAGCATGTTCATAGGGAAACCTGCAGGAGTTGGGATGCGTGTGCATGTCTGTGTAGGTGTAAATGGCTGTGTGCATATCATTGAAAAGGAGGTGAAAGCATCTTGTTGCAATTTTTTAGAAGGCTTCAAATATATGAATTTGTTGCAGCTGTGCTGGAATATGTGTATTTAGCAAGACAGTAAAATAGGATCATGCTGATTGTATTCCAACTACTGTATCATTTTAATTTGAGAATTGTTTCTTGGGTATATTGTCTTACTCAGAAGTTGTTATTTTTTTATTTGCATTTGCTATAATATATTTTTAATGTGATTACTCAGGAGAAGGACTTGAGAAAAATTCTTGAAGGCTACAGCGGCGGTCCATTTTATTATTTCAGATCAAAGTATATGCATTGGGAATATTTTCCACTTGTTATTTTTAACTGAGCTGTCTGGAGACATTAAGAAGGGATGGTTCTGCTCTTGGTGGTGAAAATTGTGAAAAGTATATATAATTGACATGGTATCAGATGTGAAAGATCTAAGTGCAGTATGTAATGCTTAAAGATAATTTTTGTTTAATTCAGCAATTCCTCCAGTGCACAGTGTGCTGCCTGGCAGGGGATCTGAATACAGGTGCTTGTGTGTGAATCTTGTTTCCTGAGCTGGCAGTTCTGCAAAGGTGGCGTAGTTGTACCCAAAGAGAAGGAGCATCTTACATTGCTTTAGCTGGTCCCGCTGGCCTTACATGGCAGTAGTGGATTCTAGGAGTCATTGCTGGTCCTCATGGCTACGGGGAGGGTTGGTCTAAAATGTAGCTTTCGGGGTAATTAGCAGGTGAATTGTCTGGAGTCTTACTTCTCAAGACCAAACCAGAAACACTTCAACACTGTTGATTCCTCACACTGAATGTGGTGGAAAATGCCTGCTACTTTATTCGCTGGAACAGACAGCATTACCCTTGATAAAGGCAAGAAGATGTTATTGTGTTGTATGTGACTTTGTTTATTATACCGTCTACATTGCTTATAGCTATTTGTCTTGCTTTAAATTTTTTTCTGTGTTTTTTATATTTTTAGCACTTTTTTATGGGAGAGGCTAAACAGTAATTAAGAGGTGCAGGATGAAAAGATGGCACAATCAGTGCTGGTACCACCAGGACCTGAGAGCTTCCGCTATTTCACAAGAGAATCACTTGCAGCTATTGAGCAGCGTATCAATGAAGAAAAAGCTAAAAAATCCAAACAAGAACGCAAAGATGATGATGATGAAGATGGCCCAAAGCCAAATAGTGACTTGGAGGCAGGAAAGACACTACCATTTATTTACGGTGACATACCTCCAGGAATGGTGTCCGAGCCCTTGGAAGACCTGGACCCATATTATATCAATAAAAAAGTGAGTGTGTTGTATATTTCTATCAGACTTTAAGAAGATTAACACAGACGAAACTCTCTCACAGACAGTATTTCCAGTATTTTGGACTCAGTCTTTATACCTAATACATTCCCTCGGCAGCTGATCTCATTGGCAAAAATCTCACTTGTAAGAACAGCAGTTAAGTTTGTCAAGCTGATCTGTCGGTAAAGATGCATTTAGGCTTATTTTAGTATACCTGGCATTTTACTAACATTTTGTCACTTGCAGCAGTGTGAAACCCATCTCTCAGGTAGCTGGTCACCTCAGTAGCTTCCTGCACTGTCATGTGGAAAGCCTAGGTTGCATTGTTGTGTTGCTGGGAAGTATAGAGAGGTATGTAAAGGTAATTTCTCAGGATATGATGAAGATCATCCTCAGATTTTTCATATCCAGATTTATATTGTTCCATGATTGTTATCAAAGAGGAGGGGCTTAAAAGAGGGACATAAATAAAGACAAGGTAGGAATTCCCCTTGAAGTGTTGACAGAATGTTACATAATTTAAAAAAAAAAAATTGTAGAGATGTTCATTAAAAAAAAAATGTAAACCCACGTATTTTCTTTTTGTTTAAAGTAACAGCAACTGTTGTGGCCAAGCATAAAAGTGCTGAACTTCAGACTTTTGACCAGATGGCCTTGGGTTTCCTCCAGAATTCCTGTCCCTCAGATTTTGGCATCATATGTATTGCACCATCATTATTCTACCAGCAAAGAAGAAATTACCAGTATTTCTTTTTCTGTCTTCATATTTTTTTTCTTCTGCTTTCTTTTCTTTCCTGTGGAAATTAGCTAGTGAATAAAAACATGGGAATTAAAACAAACAAACAAAACCCACATTACTTCAAACAAAAAGGAAGGAAACCCCCAAGAATTGTTAGGAGTCAAACTAAGTAAAAAAATACAAATGAAGATAATTCCTTCAGGAATGAGGGGCGTGCCTTATCACTAATACCTTGAAAAAACAACAGTACAGGCATACTGTGATAAACTAATGTGGTAAACTGAACGGCTTTTAAAAAATTAGTTGTAACTTAGGTGTTCATTGCAGAATTTCTAAAACTTAATTCATGCTATGGAAAATCATGAGTTAAATTTGAAAAAAAAAAATCAATTAAATACTGTGTTCTGCTCCCATTACTCAAGTGATTTACTCTGTTGAAGTCTGGAAGCAAGGCAAATGGAATTTGGGTTACAGTGCTGATCCCTTTCCTTCCTACTTTCCCAGTTCTGCAGTAGTAAAAATCTAAATTCGGTGTTGGAAATCCTAAAGTTATCACATATATTATCATGGTTTGGAAACTAGGATAGTAATTCTGCAATTAAGTGTGGATGTGAAGTAAAATCCTGCTGAATTCCTTGTTCTTTGTTAAGAAAGCATAACGATCGTCTCGATCTTTTCCAAAAGCAGAATAGTTTCTAGTAGGAGATGTAAGACTCCAAATTATACGTGTGTCGCAATAATTTCTCCTGTTATTTTTCTTGGTGCTCTTTGCATACCTTTGAACATCCTTGTTTAGGTCAGGCTTTATTTTGATTTTTTAATATGCCTTGATGACTCAGCATCACACAAATGATGCTTCATCAGAGATTTTGTCAGAGTAAAGGGAACAGAAAATATGAAAAACTCTGATTTGAGTGCATATTTTCTTGAACTCCAAGAAAGATAATAATAGAGTTGAAAAGCAATGGTAGCAAAGTTCGTAAATTACAGACCAATCCTTTCTCCTTTACAATAAATTACCAAAGTATGGCTTGAGAATCAATGGGTATCTGGGAATGCAAATATGTTCAGTTTGGAAGAGATGACATTTATGAATTCAGGCAGGGGGAGGCATTGTGTTTTCAGGATTTCAGCTGCTGCCTTTGGCACACCTGCCCTGAAAGCAGAGGGTAATCTTTACGAATGCTGCCCTCTGATTCCAGCCGAGGCAGATCATGGCTGCTGGCAGTGCTCCAGGTTTGCACAGCTCGTGTTCCCTTTGGGCTTTTTAGGGCTGCCACAATGCTGGCTAGATCCACTTACCTTCAACGAGCATGAACTTTCACCCATGTGTACAAAGAAGAGATGATAGAAATTGATAGGAATTTCTCCAAGTGCATAGAAATCTAACCGATTAAAAAACTTACTGCATGTTAAATAAAGGCTTTATTCTTTATTTCCCAGGTTTTAAGAAAACTATGCTTTTTAAAATGTTGGCAGTATGCTTGAGTTATTGCTGAAACTGTGGCGAGACAGTGAAAATATATGGATTATTGAATTCTGTATTAAGTAAAAGTAAAGCTTGACATAAGAAAAATAGAATTGCAGGTGTGAAACTCTCACAAGAAATAATTGAAAAGGGAAGCAATATGTTATTCTTTTCTCAGAGTACAACAAAAACTATCCAGTACGCGAGCATTATGTTGAAAAACTGGTTATTGAACACTCTCGATTTCCTTATTTTCATGAAGATCACTCTTGAAATTTAGATCACTTTGTAGTACTATTGTCTTAGTACTTTGATGTGATAATTAATGCTGGTTGCTTGATTCAGGAAATGTTGACGTTTTAATGGCTCTCATTTTTTTTTCCAAAGGTACGTACTTCAGTGTATATATTATAAGGTACAAAAAGTATGCTCATTCTTCAAATATTAAGCATGTTTGTACCTTATATACCTTTATTTGTTTGCTAGCTAGCAATATGAGGATTACTTATGATTTCTAAAGAAACTTATTCAAATGTTTTCCTGCAATTATGTTTATAGTAATTTGGCTGGATTCTAGTATGTGTGAACTGAACGAGGGGATTGTGATTCTGGGGGACGTCTAAATGGAAGAACAGTTCGACCAAATACGATTAATGATGAAAGGAAAGTGATTCTGTGTTTGAATTTGTAATTTGTTTGAAACTTGGTATCTTTAAATGCTATTTTTCATTCTGTGTTTCTTTTTTTCAGACCTTTATAGTATTGAATAAAGGGAAGGCAATATTCCGATTCAGTGCCACCTCTGCCCTGTACATGTTAACTCCTTTCAATCCTCTTAGAAAAATAGCTATTAAGATTTTGGTACATTCATATCCTTTTAAAGTGGTTAGTCTGAAACTGTAGAGAATGAGATGGTACTTGGTATTTAAACCATTCTCTGGCACATGTCCCAGGCTCAATATGATCTGTAGTGCTTTGTTCATCTTCTCTCTACTATTTCTGTCTTCTTTTTCTTATTCCCTTTTTACATTTGTGATCATTACTGGGTCTTAATATAGCACTGTCAGAAGCCAGACAACCAGTTGTTGTCCTTTACAATTTATTCCTGTGTCTTTATTCTTCCCCCACCTATTTTTCCTTTCCCTCTTATTTTCCCTATAATCATCACGTTTTTTCATCTTTTCCGCTCCTCCACATGTTTCATAAACTGCAGATATAGTGCTCAAAATACTTTCAGTTCTTCACTGACAATTTGTGTTAAAAATCAAATCTTCGATCCCAGGTTTGTGCTTTTGTGAACATTTAGTGAAAATATGGTTTCATTATTCCTTTTATGATTCAGATCACAATTGCATAAGGATAGGTTGATAAAACAGCTTAGGTTTCTTGTTTTATTATACATTCTCAGTCCTATCTGTATCTTACCTGTCCATTTTATTTCTTGATTGTTATTGCATTATGCACTAGTAATCCTGTAGATGTTTCCATTTCAGTCTTCAAGTAGGTTGTGAGATTTCCACCTTGCAGATAGAGAATTACAAAGTGAAATGATCATAATGACTTATCTATTATTTTGTCTTTTTCAGTGTTTTGATAGCTGACTATAGTAGGCATCCCACTGGTCTGATCCCAAATGCTGATATGAGCAATGGGTGCATTGATTTCAGCAAGTCTCCTTACTGAAGGAACAAATGCAGATGTTTGCATGCTTACATTTTACAAGAGTCTGACATAAGCACACTGAAAGCAGTTTTGTGTAGCACTACATGTAAGGATCCTAAGATCATGTAGAATAAATATTGAAAGGATTTTTTTCAGTCATGTTGTAAAGAAACTCTGATAATTACAATGGTTGTTACGTGTTGGGCGTTGTCAATAGGTAGCCTACAAATGACTTCAGAATCAATCATAGCCTGTTTTAAATTTGCTTGCTACAGGTGTCAATACAAATAATTATTTGTCAATTATCTGGCACTCCGTAGCATGTTATAGAGCATTATTCAATTACATGGAATAATGGAAGATCATGGGACTGAGGTGGTGGTGAAGAGCTAGACACCAAAGTCAGAATGTTAAAAAACATTCTTGAAAATTGTGGGAAGTTATGTTCTAGTTATTTCTCCACTGATGAAAGAATAGTGAGGATTTGCAACTCTGAGAGGACATTTCATCAAAAAGGATTTTGAAAGCCTGCGAAAAGTACAGGCTTGTGAAACACTCTTATAACACATTATTTTTATGGTATTTAAAATACATTTCTTTATCTTCTACTCTGTTCATATCTGAATTATATAGTGAGAAGCTCGATTCTGAATAAAGGATTTGAAATATATTTACCATGGAGAAAACCCAAAGAATTGTTGAGTGTAATGCCACAGTTGTTTGACAGTTCAGGAGGCAGAGGTATTTACTGTTGCTTAAAGTTTTTTTTTAGTAATGTAGGATTGCAAAGAAAACTTGGTGAGGGGAACCTCACAGTATTTCCCACCCCACTATACTAGGACTTCTATTAAGGAGGACAGAGTGAACATGCATTTTAGGTACAGAACCTAAATAAAGTTCTCCTCAAAATCAAGCTTTGTCCTCTTTCTAGTTTTAGCTGATGGTGCCATCATGTGGACATTTTGTGCATCATGTGCTTGGTTTTCATTTTGGTGTTTGGATTTTCATTTGTAAGAAGAATGTCGTCAGTCACGAGAGTGAAAGGTTGTAGGTCCAGAGCAGTTCTGTTAAAAATCAATGAAGTTATTTAAGACTTGTACCTATTCTGGAATTCCTTTTAGATTTCTTTTTGTGAATATGATGTGTTCCTGCCCCTCCAACATTTATATTGCAAAAGCCTTATATAATATAAAGAAAATAGTAAAAAAAGAATTCTCTCCCTAAAATTTCCTTATGGTCTCTCCTAATGTGTGATAGCTAGTTTTCAATATATGTATTATAATGATAAGCAAAGATGTTGAAACATGACAAATTTTATGGTGAAACATAAAAGAAGTGAAGAAAATGTATTTTTCACTGTTTTGCATGCATGAAATAGATCAGATTTGTCTAGATCATCCAAAAAATGCTTTTTGTGATATTCTACTAAATTAGAAGCTACTACTTCGAACTTCCACATTTTTATTCAAAACAAAAATATCTTCTGAGGTCTTCTTAAAATTAAGTGTTGTTCTTGGGTTTTTTAAATATCTTTCAGATTTTCTAATTTTAGTGTGTGGTGGTTCTCTTTTAGCTCTAAAGCAGTGACTATGGAAGCTTTAACATATTCAGGGCTTTTCTCTGAATGCTAGCAGAGCAGTGGAGGGATAAATAGCTCCTGATGGTGGAAATCTGCCAAAGCAGGGTGTTATTTGATACTCTTTGAATGAGATTTTCTGGCTTACATTCCTTAACTCTTGACCTACATTATTCAGCATGCTTATCATGTGCACTATTTTGACCAACTGTGTATTTATGACCATGAGTAACCCTCCAGACTGGACAAAGAATGTAGAGTAAGTTAAGTGGATTTTCTTTGAATAATATTCAATAATCTGAAATAAACTGCTGTAAACTATTTTATTTTAGGATGGCATCCACTAGCAGCAGATACCTTGTTGGCATATCCTTTCAACAGCTATTTTGATGCTAGTTTCTTCTGTGTAATATTAAATACATATATTTTACAAAACTTTCTTCATTACAAGTTGTTTAATGCCCGTCCGCGGTTTGCAATACTAGATGGGGAATGTAAGAAGAGAAGCTAGTCTTCTGACCATGCAAAAAAGTGGATTAGAAATACTTTCCACTTCATTCTACATTATGTCTGTGCAAGAGGGCAGGGAAATACACACTTCCATCTCTGTTGCAGTAACCATTACATCTAAAAGGACTATCTGATGGGTGGCTATGGTCACCGTAGCGCAGCTTGCCTTTACCAAAGACAATCTAACAATGGAAAGCTTGTATGGAAAATTAGCTATTAAAAAAAGTGTTTAAGTGATTGGTTATTCTTCCCCTAGGAAGAGAAAAGGTCCAATATGATGCCAACTACTTGGTGCTGATATACAATTGGTGCATATGTTGTGAGAGTTCCAAGGCTGTAGACCACAGTGTGAAACACTGCTCTTCATGGTGCTTCATTTTTGCAATAGCATTTTATGCTTCTGCTTCTTCATTCTTAACTGCTTTGGATGATACGTACTATTTAATCTTCAGTAATAACAAGTGAAATCATATGGCTAAGTCAGTAGAGGGATTCTCATTTTTAGTTCAATATGAACATATATGTATTCCGGATGTCTAAAATATAGTAAATATTTATTAATAAAGATAGCTAGCTTGAATATTTCTTCATGTCATTATATTGTGCCGTTTAGGTGTATAACAGAAGTCCTTCTCATCTATTGAGTAAAGTTGTGCAGGAAATAAATTTTTGGTTTAGTAATTGAACTGAAAAAATTCACATTGGAAAGTTGGTTTCAGGTTGGCTCAAGTCTGAAAACCAGTTCAAGCCTTTCAAGCAGTTTGATTTGGATTCTTTTCCATTAAAGATATAAATAAAACTAATTTTCAAGACAATATCCATTGGAGATAGAAAATTGAAATGACCCAGAATGCCAGAATTAAATATTTTTACATTTTACATTTCAACCACATTTTTTAGTCAAAATGAGTAGCTGACATTTATTGGCATTTGTAGATATTTTTGATTGTTCTTGCATGGGATTTTGCATCAGAAAACACCCATTTCACTCCAGTACTATGCGTGTCTTGCTGAAGGTGAACTAGTGAATACACCTACTCTGTAACAAAATCAAAGAGGGCTGATGAGGATTGGCACATTGCCAGCTCATGGTACTAAACAACATTTCAGCATAAAAATAACATTGAAGAAAGAAATTTTTAGTCTGGAAGTAACTTCTGAAACCCTAACCTAATCTGTGTGTTTTGTTATAACATGGACTCAGATTGGACATAAACATGCACTAATGAAGTAACCAGGAATTTTGCAACTGTCTCATTGTTATAGAGTATAGAATTTGAATTTAAGCTATGGGTTGTCATTTAGTATTATCATAATCATATTTTGATTCCTGCATCCTTATGGTATAAATTCTGCAGATGTTTAAAGTTCGTTGTAACTTGCATTCCATTCTTATGCCACTTAAAGAAAAGAAAATGAGAATGAAGCAACTAGAGAGCATAATATGTAAGGATAACATGTATGTGTTTCTATAAACTCTGTCTTGCACATTTTCCTCAGATACACATTCACCGGAATTTATACCTTTGAATCACTTATTAAAATTCTTGCAAGGGGCTTCTGTTTAGAAGATTTTACATTTCTGCGAGACCCATGGAACTGGCTAGATTTCACTGTCATTACATTTGCGTAAGTCGTCTTCTTTTTTTTTTTTTTTTTTAATCTTTCTGATAGTGTGAAATTAGTGACTAAAAATTGCCTCATATTTTGTCAGCCAGAACATTTGGAGCCTGGACTTCCTGCGGTTTCAATATGTTTCTCCTACCTCTTTTACACATTTTAGTGTTTCTAACTAAGCATGTGCTGCAGAGGCCAGCATGGTGTGCCAGCCTGTTAAGATTGTGAATGTCATCAGCCTGAGCTGTTCATATCCTATCTTCTCTCTGCATACCAGAATTAAAGGAATTCTTTTGACTTCCAGCTATAAGCTGACCAAATTAGGTTTTAAACATCAAGCCAGTGTTTTTTATTTTGATAAAGCTTAATTTCATTTTATGGTCAGAAGAGTATTTATAAAACAGGCCAAATACAGTGAATGGTGAAGAGGTCTTGATCAAAGACCCAAACAAATAGGATAAAATCTGCCTCAATTCTGAGTAACTGTGGTTTAATCCTACAGGTATGTAACAGAATTTGTAAACCTAGGCAATGTTTCAGCTCTTCGAACTTTCAGAGTATTGAGAGCTTTGAAAACTATTTCTGTAATTCCAGGTAAGAAGGAGTTGGTGTAAGGTGTTAGGCCCCTCGTATCTCCAACTGTTATTTGTGTGCTGTCATTGTGTTTGTGTGTGAACTCCCCTATTACAGATATGTGACAGAGTTTGTGGACCTGGGCAATGTCTCAGCGTTGAGAACATTCAGAGTTCTCCGAGCTTTGAAAACAATATCAGTCATTCCAGGTGAGAGCTAGGTTAAACACTGAGGCTGACTTTTGTTCCACAAAGGCTGTACTCATGTTTTTAAAGCATACGCCTTGTTTGGTACACACAGTTAACAAAATATAAAAGCAGGAATCAAGACATGTAATTTTAAATTGATTCTTGCTTTTCTTCTATTAGTTGTATTTTCTTTTTTTAAAAAAATCAGCCTTTGAGTTTAACAAATTCTTGCATGAGATTTTTGCAGAAAACAGCCTATGTGATTTGCATCTTATGACATCAAGCTTTCCTTTACATGTTTTAAATATAAGTTAATTTTAAGCTTTCATACTGATGCAAATTTTACCATTTATTGCAGGCACTTAATATAGCAACTTAATTCAGTTTTAAGTCATGTATAAAAGGATTGAACTCTAAAAGATAGCATGGGCCATGCATGGGGTATTGTTTTAAGATGTCTTTCTTCTCCAAACCATCACCCCTCTTATATTATAAGATTATTATGAGGATATCATTCAAATATGCACTTATAGTGTCTTTATGATGGGTTTACTAATGCAGAATACTTTTAAAAATGTTCATATAAGAAAGGTTTGGGCAAGAAGCATCAGCAAAAGCAAATGATGCTTTTCTATGTAGGGTTGAGATCCAGCATGAATAATAAAATCACTTGTTTGGGCATAAACAATGTGTTTGGTATTATCTACTTTTTGTTTCTGTACATCACAGAATAAGCATAAACTTACATCTTTTCATTCATCTTCACAAGTAATAAGGCTTTTCATTCAAATTATTGTATCACCAATATTAGACTCATTTAGTCGTCATTTTGCATGAAATCTTCATCTTGTCAGGAAAAATCACATGATTTTTGTGTGTGTTTGTGTGTTTAGTGTCTGTTTAGCATCATAATAAAAATCTCTTCTCTTTGCAGGCTTGAAGACTATTGTGGGAGCCCTGATTCAGTCTGTGAAGAAGCTCTCCGATGTTATGATCCTGACTGTGTTTTGCCTGAGTGTATTTGCACTAATAGGGCTGCAGCTCTTCATGGGCAACTTGAGGAATAAATGCCTGCAGTGGCCTCCAGACAATTCTACTTTTGAAACAACTGTTATTTCCTACTTTAATAGCTCTATAGGTGAAAATGGTACATTTATTAATACAACAATGACAACATTTAACTGGGATGAGTACATCGAAGACAGAAGTAAGAGTTAATCATATCATCTACTGCATTGATTTTTCTGGTATTTTTTTAAACAGATACAAAAGCATCAGTATCTTTCCATTGCAATTAAAATGGTGTGATCTGGCCAAGAGACATAAAAGCATCCTTTTTGTGAAGTAAATAAAAGAACAGTCATAATGTAGTTTAATATATTACTGTACTTTGTACCAAAACATCTTTTTACCTTTTCCTGAATATGACTTTTAGAGTAAATCTGCATTGCAGCACAAAGCAATTCTTCAAGCCTCCTGAAATAGTGTGACAGTCCCAATATGGGATTTGAAATCATATAACTATATTAGTGCAAGATAATGCCCGATATTGTAAATCCACATTTGAACATGGCATGTAAATGCAGCTGCATTGTTTCTTCTGGAACTTGGTGAGTGTCTCTGCACCACACTCCCGTGCACAGCACAGACTTGCCTTTAGAAGAGTACTGGTAATTTCTGCCATGCTTCTTATTCTAGTAAAATAAGAACTAGATTCCCTATTATGTATCTTTTAATTTGTTGCTTATAGTGGAAAATCAAGAAATGAGCATTTTGGTCTCCTTCGTACCTCATAATACAGTATTTTCACCATGTTATTTAATAATGTTACTACTGTGTTAACAAAAAATGTTTTAAAATTCAGATAGAGCTACTCTCAACGTATCTATAGTATATTTCTATTCTGTCTTTCACAATAGTAAATAGCTTCAGTCTCTCCTATTTATTTTCATGTATTTAGGGTTTTAATTTTATAATTAGACATAATCTTAGTCTTTTTATAAAGTCTGTATAAAGCCTGTAAGTGATGATCGTATCCCTGAAAGCCGAGAAACCTCAGTTTAACAGCTGAATGCTTTTGGATCCGAGTCTTATTGCCTTATAATCTCATATACTTATCGTCTCAGCATACTTGTATTATAGTATCATAGTTGTCATCTTGGAGAAGGTTTGGGATGATAACCTATTCTTAAAAACATCTGAAAAACAGATTCGATTCCATTCCCCTTTAGCTGCTTCTGGTACTACATCGCACAAATAGGAACTTCTTCCTAAATATCTGATGTAAATTTTCCTAATTTAAGATTGAATATATTACTACTTCTCCTGTGGAGTTAGAAGTAAAATAATCATAGATGCATTTGTATTAGTCTTCAGGATATTTTAAAACTATTATCTTCTTTATTTCTGGTCTTTTCTAAACCAAGCAAACCTATTTTCTGTTTTTCATTTTCTATACCTATTTTGACTTTTATTCTTTTTTTTTTGGACTCTTCAATTAGTCTGGGATTTTGGTTTTTCTTTTTTGTTTGGATTCTTTTTTAATGAAATGCTCAAATCTGGTAGTTACTTCTCTAATAAATGTACGAATTAGAAGTAATTGCCTCATATGCCATATATGGAATATTCCTATTAACACATCTCAAATTTACATAATTTTTATATCAGCATCGTACTGTTGATTCACAGTCAACTTGCAGTTCGTGACAGTCGCTGCGTCTTTTTGTACAGCAGTGGCTGTGGCCAGATCCTGTCTACTTTGCATTTACGTATTTGATTTTGCCATGTCAACTGTAGCATTTTCCACTTGTCTTTGTTGAAATAAATCCAATTGCTTTTGGACCAGCTTGTCAGTTTGCAAAGGTCATTCTAAATTTCAATCATCTTCTCTCCTAGCTTGATGTCTTCAGAATACTTAATGCATTTTTTTTTCCTATTATTTCATGTCTTGAGTTGGTAGTGAAACTTGTTATGAAAGCCATGTACAGCACGGATCCCTGGAGGATCTTGAGAAGGATGCCCTTATGACATTGGGCCACTGGCAACTGCTCTCTGAGAATCTTGATTTTCAAGCATTTTGTGATGATTCCAGCCAGAACATATCTCCTTTATTTGTTTATGAAAGTGTCATGTAGGACTTGTACTCATGACTGTTGTCCTGTTATTTAAGTTGGCAGGAGACAGGAATAATTTTACATATGGCATTTTTATATAAACTCATATTGACTATTTTTATTACTTTATCATTATCATCTTTGTGTTGAAAAAAATATTTAAATGTTTTCCAAAACAGTAGGCTGAGAGTTGAACTGACTGGATAGTTTAACTGGATCCTCTGCTTACCAGAGGAGGAGCTATGCCACATAAGAATGCGAATTAGGCCCACAGACAATTTTGAAAATCCAGCTTGGTGCCTATCTGCATCTTTAAACTTTTTAAACTTTTTAAGTAGAGGTTAGATCTCCCACAGTGCATGACTATGTGAGCACTGGAATGTCTGAAAATCCACTGTTTTCTTATGTCTGGTAATAGTTTGCAGATGCGTAGGTTAGGCACATAATCTCTCTCTCTTTAAAATAAATAGACTTTATGCTGTGTCTATCATATGCTGGTGGTGACAGAACAGAAGCAGTCAAGAAGAACTGGTTGCAGTTCTCTGCTTGTCTCTTTAGCATTAGCCCTCAGTTATAATAGTTCAGGCCAGCTAAGCTAGTCCATGCCAGCTGGCAGTGAATCTCAAGGAACCATCTGCTTCCTGGGAACAGCCAGAACATACCTAATTTTGGCTACTTTAGCTTAATATGCCACCTGACCCAAAAATCTCCGCTAGAGATTCCCATTTTACCATAAGAATCCCAAACTAGGAATTGATGGCAAATTGGCTCTCCCTTTCTGCCTCAAAGCAGAACAAAGAAAAGAATGTGTCAGGGGCTTCTAAGACTTCTGTCTCTTTAAATTATATTTTACTTCATTTTGATAGTTAGCCTATTCACCAAATTTCTGTAGATATTTAAGTACGTTCCTCTGCTATAAAATTTTGTGTAGTAATTTTTTGTAATGTACAATAGAAGCTTGGCTTTTCCTTCAGCTGCTCAAGTTAAGATCCAGTTTCATGCTGCAAAAATTTCAGTGCTTTTCCAAGTCATATTTGAATAAAATGGTATGTAATAAATAGTTAGAAATTAATAACACTAAATGGCATATATCAGAACACATGAACAAAGGCACGGAATTGCCCTCATCCTTTGTCTTGTTTTTCTGGTATTTGTTCACTCATTTGCTGATATATTAATACATAATTTGGTAATCCACCTATTGTATCTTACTCATTTGGGAAGGTTACTGAGGATTAGCTGTACAACTTCTGTTGTATTTTCTAAAGAAAGGCCAACTTCAAGACTTTATGGAAAGTAATTTTTCTGTCAAATCAGTATTTTCCATGCCTTTTTTTTCATTCCTAATCATTGTATATTGCAGTTAAACTGTTTGTAGCTCTGCTTATTTAAAGTGTAAAAGTCTGTGTCATTGCTCAGTTTCCATTAGGTATAAATGAAGTCTTTCTCATCACCTTTTTTGTTAATTTCTTTTAAAAACCAGGTCATTTCTACTTCTTGGAAGGACAAAATGATGCTCTGCTGTGTGGCAATAGCTCAGATGCAGGGTAAGAAAATGGTCATCATTTTTCATTATTCATCAATAAAAAATAATTAGCTACTGTGATAAGCTCAGGTGGTCAACTTCAGTTTCAACTGTACTGTAGATTTTCAACTACTGATGTTTTGCAATTGAAGCTATACCTAAATATAACCATCTATGTGATTTGAGTTTACACAGGCGCTATCTTCAGCATCTTAGGCTGATTTTGTAAAGGTAACCAAGTGAATGCGATGTGCACAAATGTTACTGCCAGCTTGCTGACAAATGTTTATCATCAGCCATACCCGTTGACATTCTTCTCTTGTATTGGAGGAGATGTGTTGATATGACAAATTGTGTGGAAGGCTGGATTATTATTAGTTATATTATTAAAGCATTGAAATATCATTAGGAAATGGAATTAAAAACTCAAAACCAATAAGATATATACTTTTATTTTAGGTATGTAGAATAACATTTTACTTGTTCATAATTTCTTTAGTAACTGGTACTCCTGAACAATTTTGTGATTTACTATAGCATATCGTAATTTAGAGTAGTTGTTAAAAATAGCATTTCCTCTTCTTTTGTAGTCAATGTCCAGAAGGATATATATGTGTGAAAGCTGGTAGAAACCCCAACTATGGCTACACAAGTTTTGATACATTCAGTTGGGCATTCTTGTCACTGTTTCGATTGATGACTCAGGACTTTTGGGAGAATCTTTACCAGCTGGTGAGGACTTATTAAAGTAACAGCACCATCACCAATACCATTATTACATAGTAGTTGCATAGTTATTTTCATTCACGGGTCCCCAAGGCCTTTGGAACAGAAATCATCTTTTATTTCATAAATCTAAGCTGTGTAAAACAGTAGGGGCCTTGTTCATGATTTAGGTTCCCATGTGCTACTCAAATACATTATAAGAAATAGCTGCTATTTTATGAAGGGGGTTAAGCGTTATTGTTTCTTTTCACAAATGAGTAAATGAACCTATGTTGTTAAAGCTTCTTGCCCAAGCATGCAGTAAATAGATGCTAGTTAAATTTATTTGCAGTCTTGTACAAATTTGTTGTCTTCGAAAAGGTTATATCTCATCCCTGAACTACACATATCCTTAACCTGAACAGGACAGTGATGTTGTGCAGCATAACATTTTGTATACTGCACTGTCTTTGTGGCATTGTAGTTTGGGACTGATGAGACAAGAAGGTAAGATGCTGTTTAGTGGCCCCACTACTGTTGGATTTAAAGGCTTTTATGTAGACATATAGTGGGAGCATCAACTGCTACTACAGATTCTCATTGGTAGAAGTTCTGAAGTATTCAAGCTACAGAATCTTATTTACCTTGACCATAGTAGACGTAAAACTTGGATTTTTGCACATGTGTCCAGTTTGTAATACTATTTGTATGTGGAAAAAGTAACTAAATAATCTCGTGCTAACACAAAGCAATTTCATAATGTATTTTTAGATTATAACACAGATGCTACCATATTATACAACAGTATTTAGAAGTCTACTAAAAATGTGTATTATCTCTTTTTCCCCAGACACTCCGTGCTGCTGGGAAAACATACATGATATTTTTTGTTTTGGTGATTTTTCTGGGTTCTTTCTACCTGATTAACTTGATTCTGGCTGTGGTTGCCATGGCCTATGAAGAACAGAATCAAGCAACTATGGAAGAAGCAGAACAGAAAGAAGCAGAATTTCAGCAAATGCTGGAACAACTGAAAAAGCAACAGGAAGAAGCTCAGGTATCCCTGCAAAGTAAAATTCCTTCTTCCATTCATGATTATGATTGGATGCTTTATGTCCACATATGAAGATACTTTTACTGCCATACTCCTAATAATATATTACTTCCAATCTTACAAATTCCTTTGTTCTGCAAACAATTTTTAATGTTTTCCATTGCACTGTTTCTGCTGGCTTGAGATAACCTGTTAATTTATGACCAAAATGATATCCAAGAAACTAAAATGGAAATTAACTTTTTATTGAGCAATTGAACAAGTTGTCCAGAGTGCTTATGGAATCACCATCCTTGGAGATAGTCAAAAGCCACCTGGAAGTGGTCCTGACTAACAGGTGACCCTATCTGTGCTGGGGAGTTGGAGACGACCTCCAGAGGTTCCTTTCCAACCTCAGCTATTCTGTGATTCTGTAAACTGAAGATATGGGGGGAAAAGCCCAGGAATTCTGCTTATTTAAGTAACAGAAGCAAAACTACTATAGATGCTATGGGAGAAATCTTTTGCTTCAGCAACATTTGGCTTTTTCTACTCCTTCCCCAGCTCTCACAGCAGAAAGCCATAGTGTTCTGGTTTTAAAGAAAACTGGAAAAAGTGGAGAAACTGGAGAAAACACTTCTGTGGTACAGACATCATGATTACATACTGCTTTGAAATTCCTTTTCATTTTTTGAAGACTGAAATCTTTAATAGGATAATTGATAACGTCTGCTTGGCATGTGGCCACATAGAGCAGAAGTTGAATGATGTCTTCCATGTAAGCACATGAATAAAGTCAGCAATAGGGATTCTTTTGTTTGATTGGTTAATTGGTTTGTGGGGTTTTTTACCACAATTTGTAACTAAATGTTAATCAAATGCTCCACAAATGTTTGAAACTTCAAACAGCAACAGGCCTCTAATAGCCTGCACTTTAACTCAAATCTATGGTTATGATTTGCAAAACAGAGAGAAACAATTTTACACCAGATCCTTAATAGACTACAGAGTATTCAAAATCCAGCCAAATGGTGTAAGAAAGTCTTGCTTCCTGTTAACAAGGTTTTTCCCTCTTGTTTGAGACTTGATTCCTTACTTTTACATAGGTGAAAAATTTATTGCAACATATTGCTTCAGTTTAAAACAGGTGCCTGTTGACTTGGTGCTCTGACAGCACAGTTTTCCCTTGGGCTGCTCTAACCCCTGGTTTATGGAGCAGTGGCAAATTATGGTTCCTGTGCTATTTCACAAATTATACTTCTTATGAAATGCTGGGTTCAGTAAATTGGGATCATTGCTTTTATATCAAAATCATTATTTTTTAGGAATGACGATGAATTTAAAATAGTGAGTGGTGTATGTTTGTATAAATGTCATAAATTGCATATGTGCTTGTACGTATAGGCAGCAGCAGCAGCTGCAGCAGCTGACTCAAGAGATTATAGTGGAGTAGGTGGAATAGGTGGATTCTCCGAAAGTTCTTCCGAGGCATCAAAGCTGAGCTCAAAGAGTGCTAAAGAGAGGAGGAATAGAAGAAAGAAAAAAAAGCAAAAAGAACAATCTGAAGGTGACGAAAAGGATGGGGAAGAATTTCACAAATCTGAATCAGAGGACAGCATCAAAAGGAAAGGTTTCCGATTTTCCATTGAGGGGAATAGATTGACATACGAAAAGAGATTCTCTTCCCCACACCAGGTACCATAGTATTATTACCTCTTAAACATCTTTGCTGTCTACTCATCATATAAACAAAACCCTGTAAAGTAGTTTGGTCAATTCTTGCAAAAGATACTACAGATTCTTTAATATCTTAATGAAAGTATGACCATGTTAATACTTGCAGCCAAAGATGAAACTCTAAGAATTTGAGAGATTTTGTTTTTATTCTGAATTTATGCGTAAAAAATCAAAATAATGTGTATTAATTAAAATGAGTTGTATTTCAAGTTTCTTAATGAAAATGGACCTGTCTCCCCATCAAGATGGATGTATTCCGCATGATCATAGATCAGTGACTTCAAAATTCAGTGCACACAGACAAAGGAATTTTCTGTTTTAAAAGAGAAAAGTACTAAATTTGGAGTGCAAAAAACCCAGTAGAAGTTGCATGTGTGTTCATATGACATTTGACAAATTAATTGATATGAGACCATTAATTGTGTTATCTTAAAGAAGGTGGAATTATCTGTGGCAATGTGTCCTTGCATGTGTTCTCTTATATTGAAACACCAGTGACTCAGAGTGCCATCTGCATCTCCCATCCAGACATTTATTTCATTTGATAATTTTGTTATGTCATCCCTTCTACAGTTTTCAGTGCTCCTCTTCATTTGCCCATCTCTAAGTGTCCCCTTAGCACTTCAAGTCTAGATCCCACATCCATTGTATCCTTTTTCTGCCCCTTTGTCTGCCTCAGTATGCTTCTTCCTTTTATTCTCACCTTCTTGATTCTCCCTGGTCTTTATGACTTGCTTTCTCCCTCATTTTTGCTACTACTACTAAACCAATGCCTTCCTTTTAAATCCTATTCTATTACTGTGTCTGGAAATCTTGTTTCACCACTAAATACATCACGAGTGTCCATATTCTCTTCATGTATCACTTTCTCCAGCTGCCATTCTCCAAGAAGCTCAGAGCACTTCATCCAATATTTTCGTATTAAGGACTGTCCTCCTTAGACCAGACTATGGTGGTAATACAATGTTTCTAGCTTCCGATTTCTCCCAAGTTAACTCCTCCTTCCACTTACTTCCTAACGTACTTCCTTTTTTAATAGTACTGCATCCTTCCTCCCCCCCAGCCCCCTTGGTCTGCCAGCATTTTATGTTGTTACCTGTCAAACTAATCTCTGTAAGGCTTCATTGCTGAATTTAATTAGTTCATGATTCATTCTGTCTCTCATAAATTTTCACACGGATATCCATTGACATCAACTTCATGTTGAAAACCCATCTGATCCCTTAGGTGCATATTGTTGCTTGTGTCCTCGTTCAAGCTGCAGCCTTATTCAACTGCAGCTCAATTCATCCATATTGTAAGAAATGAAGCATTCCTCATACAACTTTGTTCTCTTACCTTTTCAACTTCAAATTCATTTACAGCTGTTTACTATGACAGTCTAGCAATCCTCCTCTCTCTGGTTTTCCAACCCTGGTTCCTTTTCATTCTGGGTTCTAGCCACTAAACAGAAAATCCACTCACCAGTTTTTAATAACCTTTTCCTAGACAAAACTCAGGTTTCTGTCTAATCTTTGACATTTTCTTTGACATTTCACTTGCCTTTAATGTACCTGACCATTATGTTCTTCTTGAAAACTTATTCTTCCTAACATTCCTGATTTCATCCCCTTTCAATTCTCCTGGTTTAGTTGTGCTTTAGAAGATCCTTTTACCCCTTTGACCGTTTTCTAAGGGATTTCCACAAGGATTTTTGCTAGTTCCCTTCTCTCTCTTTCTTTTGCCACCTTTTTTTTTTTTTTTTTTTTTTAAACTCTGGACTCACAACTGCGAATCATTTTTAACTTGGACCTCTTTCCATGTCCCAATTACTGCTGTATTCATCAACAATGTTGTTGCAAAGGGCACTAACCTACCTTATTGCTTTTACCTAATCTGCTAGGAAACGTATCTACCTAAAGATAATTTTTAATACCATAAAACATACTGTGCCTAAAGTTCTTCCCAACCCACCTTGTCTACTCACAGTAAACAAGTCAAGCCCAGCTTTGACTGACCCATGCCAGCATCCATAACCTCCTGTTAAATTTTCAAACTAGTTTCTTTGAGCTCTTTCTGGTATGCTGCCCCTCATGCTTGGAAGAAGCTCCCATGGGTTTCCACAGAACACTTCATTGCTTTCCTCAAATCCCTCTTTAAAACTCTCTTTTACCATGCTGCCTACAGAAAGCTTGACAGGGAAGTGACTTCAGGTGAGCTAAGACCACTGTTTATCAAACCCATCAATTTTACCTCCTTGTATTCCCTTTTTGTATCCATCTGTTGTGTTACACCTAGATGATAAGTTCTTTGCAGAGTGCCTTTTTGTTCTGCATTTTGCAGTACCTAGAACAATGGGGCTCAGGTCCATAAATATAAGTTGTACAAGAGACACAAAGACACTGCTTTGTTATGTATCATCTCTGCTGTTCATAGACGTCTTGGGTGAAATCAGATGCTAATGCTAATCAGTCAAGAGAATCACTGACATGAATTGAAGTTAAGAACATGTATAATTATTTGAAAGATTAGAGTATTATTTTGACTCTGATCCTGAAAAGATCCTGCCATAGCAGAGCACTTACATGAGTAAACTGATGAAGATATGTGAGACTATTCATACTAAATTACAGGAATATCTTTGCATATACAGTTAGCTAAGACTGTAAAAAAGAAATAAAAACCTTGTTGTGGCCTATGTGACTAGTATCTGAAAAAAAAAAAAGTGTGTTTTTCAAACAAGGCAGTATTTGGGAGCTACCTCTGTGTGCAGACTGAGTCACAGGAAATTAGCCTAAAATTTTATTTACTCAGCCTGTCAGACTAATGCCAACCTGGGGTAAATAGTGTCTAGATGTGCTTACTCGGTTTATGAACAGTTGGTACTAAACAGGCAGAATGGCAGAGGAAACAATTCTGTCAAGCAGTTTCTTTTACTCTAATTAAACCAATTGATTTCATATATCCAAAGTAGTAAAAGAACTAGTCTTTGTCTGTCACTTATGTGCTCTTTGTTTACTATCCAAAAGGGAGTGGAGGAGGGGGGCTGTACCAGTTTGTTTCTTTGTAGATGACCTTACCCTTTAAGACACATTAACACTGTGGCTTTTGCCCCTGTATGATAACGTTCTATTTATAAGGATTTTCATGTGATAATCATTGTTTTTATTTGCCTGCAGTCTTTGCTGAGCATTCGCGGCTCCCTGTTTTCCCCAAGGCGAAACAGCAGAACAAGTCTTTTCAGCTTCAGAGGCCGAGCAAAGGATGTAGGATCTGAAAATGACTTTGCTGATGATGAGCACAGCACTTTTGAAGACAATGAGAGTAGAAGAGATTCTCTCTTCGTCCCTCATAGACATGGTGAACGGCGCAACAGCAACATAAGTCAGGCCAGTAGGTCATCCAGGACAGTACCTCCACTTCCAGCAAATGGGAAGATGCACAGCACTGTGGATTGCAATGGAGTCGTGTCTTTAGTTGGTGGGCCGCCAGCTCTGACGTCACCTACGGGACAGCTTCTGCCAGAGGTGATGATTGATAAAGCAGCCACTGCTAGCAATGTAAGGAAGTCTGCAATAGCTCAGGCATGATGTCCTTTCCCTGTATCATCAGCCACTGTTTCTACAAAATTTAGTCACTTGGCAATGATTCCCTTTCTGGACAAGCTGTGAATGCTCCTTTCATATATTCCAGTCATAAGCTAAAGTAGAACCTGAAAATATGTGCTAATTTACTGGGTATTAACAGAATAACACAGTGAACCATTGAATAAATGTAATATATGTAGTCTTATACCCATTGATTCATTATGCTTACTCAAGACAACTGGAAGATTCTGTATTCATATATCAGACAGGATATCGTAATGAAAAATACTATAAATCAATTATATTTACTTAATGGAATATATTAAATGAGTATTTAATGACCTCATAGTAAACTTGTGATATGACACTGACAGTACAACTTACATGGGTTGCGATAGTGTTCCTGTCACATAGTTAATTTTTCTAGGGTTTGGGTTTTTTTGAGATGTCAACATTATTAATTTTTGTTTGTTTGAAAACACGTGCTAGGAAATTGATAATTTATTCTAAATCAAGAGTTATCTTAAGAAAATATACTTTGTGCTTTTACTGCTGGCTGCATGGGCTGTGCATTTTCACGTTTGGAAAAAGACTTCACCGCCTAACTAGAAAGATATTTACAGCAAAGCTCATTGACAAGCATTGTGGAACTTTCTGGAGTCTAAAAACTGTTTAAAGTCTAAAAACTGTGTTAATGTCTCAGCCCTGTTTCAGCAAAATGCTTAAAAACATATTCTTTAAGCACAAGAGCAATCCTACTGATGTATTTGGCTATTTCCTATATACAAAGTTAGGCATACATTAGTCTATTGCAAAACCATGACATAAATGGAGCATGGTGCAGAAAAGCAGAGTATTTTAAACCATCATAGTTTTATAATAACTTACAGTGTTAACGGTCAATAGTCTATTTAATCAGTATTTTATTTTCAGGGAACTACTACAGAAACTGACTTAAGAAAGAGGCGGTCTAGTTCTTACCATGTTCCTATGGACTACCTAACAGATCCTAGTGCAAGGCAAAGAGCAATGAGTATAGCCAGCATGCTTACAAACACAATGGAAGGTATGTAACACAGAATTTTTGTATGACGATGCCAAAAAGTGCTATTAAATGTATGATATTTTAAGTAGTGGTGGTGTTTTAAAGCAGCTATTTCAACGCAAGATGAGATTTGTGCACAGAAGTATTTTTTTAATCCATTCATCACCCAGCCCATATGCCAGATTTCTAAGACAAATTTCTATTTTGCATCCTATGTAGCATTTGCTTATGAATGGGTATTTTATCTATTTAATATTTAGTATTCTTTTTATATCAAATTTAAAATTTAATTATAATTTCTTTTGACAGACAGTAGCCTTGGTTTCAAAAGGTATACAGTATCAACACAATTTATCAACAGTACCTTGGAAAACAGCATTTAGGCCTCAAGAAAATACCCAAGTGATACTGCAATAGAGAAATATGTTTAAAATGTTATTTTCACTTTCCTCTCTAGAACTGGAAGAATCCAGGCAGAAATGCCCACCATGCTGGTATAAATTTGCTAACACTTGCTTGATTTGGGACTGCTGTACTCCCTGGCTGAAAGTCAAACATATTGTGAATTTGATTGTGATGGACCCATTTGTTGATCTGGCCATTACTATCTGCATTGTCCTGAACACCCTGTTCATGGCCATGGAGCACTATCCAATGACAGAACAGTTCAGTGGTGTGCTTTCAGTAGGAAACCTTGTAAGTCTTTCGTGATGTACTATGTATGTCAAATGCATTTTTCTTAAATAATTCTTCGTGACCTATGTACTACATATGTTTAAAAGAAAATGTTGACTAGGTATTTATAGGCTTGGCATAGTTGAAGATAAATTAAAGCTTTACTGAATCCCTCGTTGTTGACATTTGTAGATTTTGCTACTCTTGCTTTATCGAGCAAAAGATAGTAAGATTTATTGAGTTAATATGCATTTTGGTTTTTAAGACCTTCAGGTTCTGTCATTAAAGCTGCTTAAAGAATTGATCCAATATGTTTTCTGGGATGGATGCTCACAAATCATAATAATTTCACTTCCATTTCCACACCTGTTCCATTCCTCACTAGCACCTCCAGAGTTGCTGAGTGTTCAAGGGATTGTAGAGGGTAAAGACCCAGTAAGTTTGGCAGGTACACTGCAACTCCACAAGAAACGGTGAAATGGCACGACAGTGCCTTCCACAGGTTATGCTGAAGAAGAATAAGTCTCCTCAACTTTCAGCATGATTTTTTTTCTTAATAAAATAATTGTCCCTCTCATGAACTTATTTTTAGCCCTAGAAGCAAAAAAAATGTCCCCAGGGCAAATATGAGATTTAGGGAGGAAAAACTGAACATTAAAATTAGAAGAGATTCTGTGTATTGGTATTTATACGTGCATATTAGCAGTCTAGATAAAAACCATATTTTTCCTATTTACCTGTTTTTCTTTGGAAACCAAACATTGTGATGCATATGTAAGCTTCAAATCTGAATTTAATTCCTAACCCCAATGTATGGCAATATAGAGAAGCTATTGAGATTTAGCATGGACTGCTTGCTGAAGATGCAACTTACCAGAAATGGATACCACTAGTGTTATTTTTTTAGTATTTTCTCATTAAACTGTACTAAGAAACTGTATTTTCCTTGCAGGTGTTTACTGGAATTTTCACAGCAGAAATGTTTCTCAAGATAATTGCCATGGATCCTTACTATTATTTCCAAGAAGGCTGGAATATTTTTGATGGTTTTATTGTGAGTCTTAGTTTAATGGAGCTTGGCCTTGCAAATGTAGAAGGATTGTCTGTCCTTCGATCATTCAGATTGGTAAATATACTAAATAAAATAAGTTTCTATTTTACATTTTTGTATTTGTGCATGAATGTTGTGCATTTTTTGTTGGTACTTTAAATATTTGCCTAAGTCAGACGATATTTTGTAAGGACTTACAAAATACGAAATTGCATACGCACTAGATGGCCTGTATCTATTATGTCAAGTTTGTTTTACATATCATCTTAATAACGTCTATTTCTTCTTCATGATATTGTCAACGTCAATTCTGTTCTTGCAGTGAGTGTGCTTTACGGATTAACATTTTTAATAGTAGTATATCTTAGAGTCTCGTTCTCCATAAATGAGGGAATAAAAAATGCAAGAGCCACAGGTCCTCACTACCTGTGACTGAAGATTAGTAAATCACTTAGTAAATAACGGATTAGTTCATAAAAGTTTATTGACAGTTTTAGCTGATAGGCTTCCATTACCAGTTTGCTTACATGGTTCATTTTAGAAGAGAGTAGTGTTAAGATTTTTCTTCATCACTAGCAGCCTTCTTAGCATCCTCTGCAAGGGTCCATTGCTGTCTAACAGCTTTTCTGGTCGGAAATCACTACAGAATCTCTGTCTGTTGTTAGATACCTCCGTCATAAATAGGAACTTGAAAAACCTTGGTCTTGCTGAAGATTAATTAGTATTTAGATTTAGATTACTTTTAGTATTCTCCTCTTCCAATTGTCAGAGGACCTGCTGAATCTTTCCAAATAATTTCACTTTTGTCTGTTTCAATTTGTACTTTAATGTAACAATTTCCTTTGTCTCTTTTTCTCAATGTTGTATGACAAACTTTGTAAGACAGTTTATGCTTATTTTAAATGACAGAAAAGATATTGTTAAAGATATGTGCAAGCAACTTGTATGCCTGTCATTAACAAATCTAGCTTGTTTCTCTTTTTAGGAAAACCATTTCTTCCATCTCTCGGCCAGTTAAGATGAAAATGATCTGCAGCTGTCTATACACTTACAGTCCTGTTAAACTGATCACATTCCACATTTGCTGGTTAACTTTTAGTAATATTATCTTAGAGTTAACAAAAGGAGAAAGACTCTTTTGTCCAAATTTTCCAACAAGTACAACTTGTTTATAAATATCTAGTCACCAAAAGAAGCAAAGTCTGTATTGGAGTCTTTGTGGTAATTGAAATGAGCATAGAGACAGTATTTTTGACTTCTTATGACTTGAATCAGGACTTATAACTGCTGATGTCTAGTAGTCTACGAAGAAGTGGAAACATAAATTTTGTAACTGAAGTTTCTAAAGGTTAAACGAGACATGATTTAGACACAGGGTAACCAAAATATGAAATTTACAGCAACAATTTCATTACAATTAGTAACATGAATAACTGTATACTATTCTTCTGTTTTGCAGCTTCGAGTTTTCAAACTGGCAAAATCTTGGCCAACTCTAAATATGCTGATTAAGATTATTGGCAACTCAGTGGGGGCTCTGGGAAATCTGACCCTGGTGCTGGCCATCATTGTGTTCATTTTCGCTGTGGTGGGGATGCAGCTGTTTGGGAAAAGCTACAAGGAATGTGTCTGCAAGATCTCCAGTGACTGCGAACTTCCACGTTGGCACATGCATGACTTTTTCCACTCTTTCCTGATTGTATTCCGAGTGCTGTGCGGGGAATGGATAGAAACCATGTGGGACTGCATGGAGGTTGCAGGCCAAACCATGTGCCTTACAGTCTTCATGATGGTCATGGTGATTGGAAACCTAGTGGTATGTAATCTGTAGGGATTTTTAAAAAACTATTAGAACATATTTCCTATTTTTTGTGATTTAGAAATCGGAGATGAAGACTGGAGAAGGACTTGAGGAGATCATGTAATTCATTTGCCCTTTCTCTAAGCCAGGTTCAATCATACCTTGATCATTTATGAAAAATGTTTGCCTACCTTTTCTATTAAATCTTCAGCGAGTTTATAACCTCTTTAGTAAGATCACTGCTGAATTTTGCTTATAGCTAGAAATGCCCTTAAAAAAACCCATCTAACTTAAATCACCTTTCACAGCCAATTAAACTGGCTGGTCTCAACAGTGATGGAAAGCAGTTGGTCTTCCTGACTACATTTATATTACTTAAAGGCTTACTGTTTCCACTTTCAGTCTTTTCTTTCTGAAACAAAATAAGGCTAGCTGTTCATTTTTTTCTCATAGGCAATGATTTCTAAACTGCTTATCTCTTTTGCCACTGGCTTCTGAATTCCTCCCAAGCAGCATTTTGGATAAAGTCATAAGTACTGAATAATGTGGAATAATTATGCTTCCATGTCTTACACCCAACTTTCCTTGTGATACATCCCAAAATGACGCATGACATTTCTGTACCAGCATTGTTTTTCTGAGGCAGCCTATATGTCCTTTTCTGCAGTTTCCACCTTGCCAGTTTTCACACTTTCTGCATATGTACTTTTCATTTTTCATAACCAGCATTTCCACACTAGTACTTCAGAATTAAATGCCGTATTGATTTTGAATAATTTCACCAATTTACCATGGTTATGCCTACTTGTACTTCTTGCTTGTTGAGTGCTAGCATCCCTTATTTTTTGGTATCATCCATGAATTTTATAAATATGCTTATTCACAAACATAAATACCAAGTTTAACCAGAGTAACATGAGACTCCTGTGGTATACCTTCTAAAATATTCTGCAAGTTTGAACAGGAAGAATTGACAAATATCATTTAAATAGGATTTTTAATCAGTTTTGCACATAGTCTTATAATTACATGTATTCAAAATTTCTCTTGTGTGTTTGTTAAATATCATGCAAGAAAGTCTGAAATAGTTTCTTAAAACTGAGGCATATCACATCTGTAGCCTCTTTATCTCTTAGCCAGCTTTCCTGCCTAAAGCAAAAATAGACTGATATATTCTTGGCAAGTATGTAAGTTTATTATATTCTGAACACTGAAACTATGGTGTGTTGAATGGTAGAAGACTGGAATCTGCCTGCATTTCCCTCACCTATGAACACTACAGTGAATGCAGCTTGCATGAATTACTACATATTGTTGTATCTCGCCTCCTTATGTCATTCTCCATTTTGAGGAGCAGACCTGCACTGCTTCCAGTGTGGAGGATAAAGTCAAGGAACAGCTCAGATTTTCACCTATATGAGTCAAGTTAAACAAGCTAAAAATTTTTTTTGCAAAGTTGTAATAAAATATGGGGGGTAGGGATTATGGACCGGAAAAAATAGGAGGAAGATGGGTTGAAATAAAGTGCAAGCTGTGAAATAAAAATTATGTAATTTCGAACAACTGATAATGGAATTACTTTTATGACTTAAAAATAAGAGATCCAGTATATTTTCTCCTTACTGTCTTCTAGGTACTCAACCTCTTTCTGGCCTTGCTGCTGAGCTCATTCAGTTCAGACAACCTTGCTGCTACAGACGATGATAATGAAATGAACAATCTCCAGATTGCTGTGGCGAGGATTCAGAAGGGAATAGATTACGTGAAGAGAAAAGTGCGTGAATTCATCCAAAAAGCCTTTGTTAGAAAGCAGAAAGTTTTAGATGAAATCAAACCTCTTGAAGAACTAAACAACAAAAAAGACAGCTGTATTTCCAACCACACGATAGTAGAAATAGGTAAAAACCTTGCCTATCTTAAAGAAGGGAATGGAACTACTAGTGGCATAGGCAGCAGCGTGGAAAAATATGTTGTTGATGAAAGTGATTACATGTCATTCATAAACAACCCAAGTCTCACTGTGACAGTGCCAATTGCTGTCGGAGAATCAGATTTTGAAAATTTAAATACAGAGGAGTTCAGCAGTGAGTCAGACCTGGAAGAAAGCAAAGAGGTAAGACTGTTTCTATATACTTGGATGCTTTTCTTTTTTTCCTGAGGTTACTAGTGTTGAATTAAAATCTCTCTTTAATTTCTGTATAATGGTGTATACAAACTTGTAATGGTACTTAAGGTAAATTGATGTAAGGTTGTATGTTTTGAATGAGACAGTAGTACAGTGTTGCATTTACAGTAATAATCAAGATGCAGAAGACAATTTTTTAAAAATGAATACTTTTTTCTATTTTATTTCATTAAATCATTAGCAAGAAAATGAATCAACTTAATAGCCCTGGATACCAGAAGTCTTACAAAATGTGTGGGGGTTGTGCAAGTTTCTCCGTGCTTATTTCATCGGTGCAGTTGATTTACTCTCGGCTGCTTTCTGGAGTGCCTCCTATCAAATTAACAGTTCATTCTAGTGCTTTCAGCCTTTTTCATACAGTCGAAATACATCTGGATACATCACAAGTACATTTGAATACTGGACCAGCATCAGTAAATGATTTCATATAAATCACTGATAACCCATCTGATAGCAGCAAAACCACTGAATAAGTGAAGTAATGGCCTTATGTTAAAAAGTTATGAAGCTTTATATCTCAGTATAAGATCCTTTCATACGGCCATCCATTGTTATTTTCAAAGCTTCAAGATGCTTGAATTTGTTACCTGCTCTGACCATAACAAAATGTAGCTCTTTCTGGCACAATGCGGTGCTAAATGGACAAGTCCAAGATAGCAGTTTGTGAGTTACAGGAGATGCCGAAGCCGTTGTTATTGTCTTAACCCAATGCTCTGTCCTGCCCAGTTGTACGTGGTGGAGGCACGCTGCCTCAGGTGGAGTAAATCTATGCTGTGCTTGGTACCAATGCTAGTTCGTTCAGCATTGGCATGGGTATTTTTGAACAGTATACCATGCTGTGGCATAGACATAAACTAATACAAAGGTTTTCATAAGTGATTTCTTTGCACATGTAATCTGAGGTTATAAACTTGGTTAAGCTTCTAGTAATTCTCACCCCAAGATCCTTTATTGTACAGACTGTACCACACAGTCACATTTTCTTGTTTCTTATCAGAAATCTCTATTATTCTTTCAAAAACTTTTTTTTTTTTGCATATTGTTTGTATTGGTGTTTATCTTACTCTTCAAAACCATGATGTGGGTGTAGAACAAAGCAGAAATTGTAGTGGTTTGACCTTTAATTGTTCTGTGTAATGAAGAGGGCGATTATATGAAAGTTTCTGGTTTGAATGTAGGATTTTGGTTGATTCTATTTCATCTTTGTCCATAGGATAAGGAGTCTTCTTCATGCATCTTAACACCACGCAGGCCTAGTGCATTGTTCTGTCTTTCCATTGTTCTGCTGTTCCATTGTTCTATTTTCCCGTTGTTAACTGTTTCAAAGCTTACTGTTGCCAAAGGAGCAGCAAATTCTGCTGCTAACCTGGTCAAATTCCACCTATCAGTGAGATCATGTGTAATGATGGCATATGACAGTGATGGCACAAGTTATTTTTCTGTCTTTTTGTAAATCAGATCGTTTCTTGGTATACGCTTGGTCCTTCTGGGATTAATCTTCCTGCTAATCATGTTCAAGTCCATCTATCGCTTTCAGCCTTGTCCTTGCTTTGCAAATAGTGAGAGCCAGAGGATATAATGAAAGTTTTGGAATAAAGTGTTTTAAATTCAGTACTAGGAAACAGAATACTTTGGGTTTCTTCATCACAAAATATTTATTGCTCTCTTGACAGAGTAAGAAAAGCCTGTCATTATGTATTTGTTTGTGAAGTGAATATAGTATTTTTATCAGTTTCAAGAGTGCTGTCAGCCTAAACCTGTGACTATTCATAAAACGTTCTAAATGCCTCAATTGGAAAGTATGCAGAAGATACGGTTATTTTACTCTGTAGATATGTTGTAACTGGCAATGATGCTTCAGATGATATTATTGTATGAATGGCACTAAAAGAAAATCTTCTGACACAGATACAGTCTGAGATGTTGATTGTTAAGTGCCAGTATGATCAGAAATATGCACTCAGGAAAACCCTCCTCTCTTCACCTCTTATTTTGTGCTCCTACCCACATCAGATTAATTCTGATAACATTACTGATTCTGATACTGTCACTACTCATGGGAGTAGCAAACCACGTTTTAGATTGTCCTTTTCATTTTTTCCTGTGCTGCTTCTTTTTCAAGAGTTACGAAGTTATGTACGTATTAAACGAAGTTTTATCAAAATAGATTGTAGCTCTGATAATTTTTAGTTGGCAACTTCTCTGCAAAAAGTAATTTGGAAATGAAATTGGATTCTACTAATTTAAACACTATGTATTATTAAAATGACTGACAAAGAAGTAATTTAAATATTTTCATCAGTGATTACTAGATTAATTAGCTGCTGAAGCCTGTTTTAAAAAGTGTAATCACAGGACTGTTCCATACTAGTAGAGTATTCTCCATTTCTTATGCTGAAGCTACAATTGTTGTGCAGAAAATAATTTGTGATTCACTGAACAGTGGTAGCAAGAAAGAACATGAGTTTTGGTAGTTCTTAATGATTAAGGCATCTGTTTAGAGAAAGAAATCTTTCCCTGCTACAAAACCTGTTTATAATTTTTAACAGTCAGTAGTCAGTGGCTAAAATGCAGAAATTGAAATGCTTTGAAATAAGGACTGAAATCTGAATTTCCCATGCAAATTCCCCGATCACCAACATTCTCCTTTTGCTTCCTTTTGTAACCTGCTCAATCTTAATTTTAGTGCACAGGAGCATTATGTCAGTAGAAGAGATGGAGGATATACCTTATTCAAAACTATAGCCTGGTGGCTAGTAGGACTGAGTATGACCACAATGACAATGGTGCATCTGTTTCTTCATTGTGTAATAGGATAGTGTGACTGTTGACTGTCTTCATTAGTCAAATTTTCCCTTTTCCCAAGGAAGGACTTCAACTGGGTTGTTCTACAAGGTGACAAAAATATTGGTTTGAGTTCCTATAGAGAAAATTTTAAAGAAGATTATCCTGCATTTGAGTCATGAACTCCAGTCATTAAGTTCCCTCCATGAAAGGCTTTCTCCTCCTGATACGATATTTAAAAGACAACAGTGTCCTTCATTGCATTCTTGGAGGCACTTAATGCTGTAAATGTGTGTGTTAATTATGCTTCAGGCACTGCAAACTGCTCAGGTGATAAGATGAAGAAATGCATATTCGGTCAGGAATTGAGCAGTTTTGACTGGTCAAGCCTGAAACTCTTCTGAGCATATTCAGGTCCAAAATTTCTTACTCTTGCAGAATTTGAAGGTGAAAAATAGAAGGGAAATGTTTACAAATTTCAGGCACCTTAAAGAGAGACACAACAGTTAAGCAGAGACATTGTGAGTGTATTCCTTATTCAAGTGCCTAAATTTCAAATAGATTTTAATCAAAAAAGTGCATTTTTTTAATCTTAATCCTATTTCCTACTCTTCACTAGGTAATTCTTATCCACCATGGATTTTGATATAGAGAAGAGTGACGGCTTATTAGTCACACGACCAACACTCTTGTCATGAAAATGATCCATAGCAAAAGAAGATATTTTTTAAATTAAGAAAGTGACTAAAAATGGCTTTTTCTTCAAGGCTGCCTCATTTTTGTTATGCCATAATGTGCCTTGCATTTCTGCCCTCTCACGTTTTTATCATTTATGTGAGTCTGTTGTTGCCAAATCTTGATCTGCCAGTGACTTCATTGCTTATCCCACAAATTTAAAAAACTGAAGTTAAAAACAGCCACCAAACCATGTTCAATTAGCACAAGACAGACAGATACTAATGAGTGTATGTCGTGTGCTTTTGCTTTGCGTTTACACGTATTCACGATGATGTAGGGCAATAAATAATTATAATCTATTAGCAAGTATTAATTAAGTATGTTAATGTTTGGTGAATTCTTCATGAAAACATACATCTTTTCCAGTATTTTGATGGAAATGTTAACTAGATTATGCCTTTCCAGAAACCATACATAAAATATTGTACATGTTAGTAGGTGTGAATTTACAAGGAATTTTCTAGAAAATTGCCTGAAACCTATAAGGGAATTAATTATGAGAACATTGTGTCCATAAGAATGGTAGTGGTGGAACACAACATAAAAAGGGAATTAGAGAACAAATCCTAAATAAAACTTTACCGTGGAAGTAGGGCCATTAACAAATATGGGGCCACTGTGCTGAGTCTGTTGTCCTATACGTAAAGGTCCATGGACCTGGGCTGCATTACTGCTATCCAGTGTAGAAACAATAAAAATAATATTTCCTTTTTAGGTCTTTAAGTACTATGGAGATGGTTTATACAGAAAAATTTGTAGTGCATGTATAGCTATGTAACAATTAGATTTTTATGCTAAGTGTAACTTCTAAGCTAGAAATTACACCAAGATATACCAAGTTACAAGATATTTTTAAATGTTTTGAAAAATATGGGGTCTCCTAATGCTGTTGCAGACACCTTAATAATGTATATTTTACTTTAAGCAGTATTCAGTGCAAAAAAGCAGAGGTGCTGTGTCCTGAACTTCATTTCCTACCATTCTTACTTCTCACAGGAGTAGAACCAAGCTGGATCAGTCAAGCGGGCATCTCTGGTGCCTTTTAGCAAGGCAGAGCATCGTGTCACCAATTTTACACAGGTTACATAAGCAAGTTATACATCTATATGTATATACTATATAATCACTTTCTAATGGATATTGACTGGCCTGCATGCTCTTCAGCTATGATCCTGTCCCATTCATTGCAATGAAGTACCAACATGCACAGCTGCTCTCTGCGGAGTCACGGGACTCGCATCCCAGCATGGTCAGGCAAGATCGGCAGCCCCTGACATTGCTGTCGTTCAGATGCTATACTTACCATGATATTTTAATAATATTTTGCAGTGCATGCCATGTACCTTTCCCAGTCGTGATGGTAAAGCTTTCAGATTTCTATTTTTGAAGGGTTTTCTTTCCTTTTGAAGGAAGAGAGAATATATAACACGTAAGCTATGTTTCTCATTAGAAGCTTATATAAGTCCACGTGTAAATTTGATAATGAAAAGCTGCTAGCTGTTTTGGAAAACATTTATACTATTGTATTTTAGCTTATAATGGAGATAACTTGCAAACTCATGATAGTCTAAGTTTTTATTTTTCACAATTTTATTTTTTTTTTAGAAATGCGGTTCTTTAGTACTTGTATAAGCATTTAATTATTTTAGAGACTAATATGCAGTACTCGAAGCACCATTAAGCATGAAATTAATTTAATTTCCACAGCCAAAGCATGTGACCATCATTTGGTTAAAAAAGCTCATACAAAACTGGTATTTGGCTGGTCAAACATTCAGAGATCAGTTCTGCTGTTACTTACACCCACACTTACAAGTGTAGAGGTGCAAAGAGAAAACATATAGCAAGATCTGGCCCAAGTCAGTCTTACCATAGCTCTTTAATTTATGCTCACAAATTGACTACCTCTCTAAACATCTAAAATTGTCTGCCCTGAGAAACTTATTCGCATCTTATCAGTAATAAAGTTCAGCAGTCTAGTAAATAAGCTACCGATTTTGGACCAAAAGGTCCCCAGCTTCAGTATGACTTACATCTCACCTATTAAACATTGCCATAGTATTTACAACACCATAATTGTATGATGCTGCTTTCAGTTTGGTAAGTCAATGGTGTTAAAATATACTTATTGCATAGATTTTTGTCTTATATTTTGTAAGGAATAATTTCTCTGATAAGTCATATTTTCATTTTTTAAAAATAATTATTCAAAATCCTGTGATATTCTGAACAACTTAGGCTTTGGATTGTTTGTCAATCAGTTAGATCATATTGACATATTGTGATTCATAGTGGATGCTATTAAGTTGTTAATGTTAATTGGAGTTCGCTTAATTAATCTTAATAAGCAGCAGTCCCTTGCACTATTTCAGAAATATCTTTTCAGTATTGCTTGTGTGAATTAAGGAGCCTTTTAAAATAGCTTCCAGTGGGAGTGCTTTCGCAAATATTTCTACGCTACTTACAATGCTTTTGCTTTCATCCAACATTCTTGCAAATTTTTTCATTTATTAAATGCTCATAAATAAGTAGATCAATGGAATTATGCATAACACAAAAAAAGAAAACAAAAACAAAACAAAACCAAAACCAAACCAAAGTAGACTATAATTTAGGGATAGTGGGTTTTTTGCAATATTTGCAAACAATAACCATCACAGAATTGTTTTGCTCTGATTTACAATGGTCTGTTTTTTTGAACTGACAGAGTTATTATGCCTGACTGTAAAAGCACGAGAAAAGAGTGACATCCAGATTCCACTTAATTACATAAGTGGAACTACAATGATATTTACCGCTTGGTTGATTTTGTAGGTGATATAGCTGTACTGAAAAAGACTGGATAAGTTTGGATATAATATTGCCATTTATATCACAGAGCATTTCATTTTCATACTGACATCCACACAGCACTGAGAAAACAAAACCAATATCATTTCCATTACTTAACATTTCCCCAGGTATTTGGGAACAAAGGAATTAAAAGCAAAACCAAAATGGTCGCTTCTCTTGGCGCCATCTTCCTGCTCGTGTCTGTTCTGCTCTTTGCTCCTTCAGTCCCTTAAATTACGATTTCAACAGCTATTAGTGGCATCCTGGCCAACCACAAAATTTCAGGTTTCGTTAAAAATGTTAAACCAAGAGCTGTTCAGCTATTCTCAGATAATCAACTTGGAAACAAAGAAAGAAAGAAATGTTAGAAGCTCAAAGTGACCTGGCTGTAAGTGAAGCAGAATTGTATGAATCTATGAGATGTTGTTGAGGTTCAGAAACTAATTATGTCAAAAAGTTCCTGACCCAATCTTGGCTGCTGCTTTTTGCAATGCTGCTGTGACAGGCAAGCTGCTTTCTACTTTCAGTTTCTACCTCGAAAGCTAAACTAAAGTCTGTTCCCATACTGTACTGTATTGCTGACTAAAGCATGACTGGCAATGCTATTGGTAGATGTGACATAAAAGATAGATATATATCTATGATAATCAGCATATTGCTGCTTTAGAAACATGTAAGTACTTTTGTCCCCTTATTGTCTTGTGTGAAAAAGAGATGGAGTATGTACATTCTGGGGTTTTTGAAAAGTAGATTTCTCTGAGAATAATTTCCTTAGCATTCAGAAAAAATCTAGCGTCATAACTCTCGAAGACTGTTTAATACTTGGCCCTGGAGAATCTCTTATAATCTGGGTGACTGAATACTTTTGAAACCTAGAACCATGGTATAAAAAAGGCTTAAAAATGGCTTACTATTTTATCAAAGATAATACTTGGGTTTGGTGATTATCTTGTTTCTACGGGTTCTTTTTTCTTTTTCTTTCTTCTTTTTTTTTCTTTTTTTTTCTTTTCTTTTTTTTTTTTTTTTTTTTAAGCTATATACATGTTAAGTATATAGCGTTGCCTAAATCTAGGTTTTATAATGCTGGTGAGCAGAGAGGAATTTATCAGGCAAAGGTAACTTTGAGATATGTTAAGGTAAAGAACAGGGACATATACTACATACCTATCATATCAGGGTCTGCAGTTAGGGGTAGTCTATCCAGTTGGATTCCTTACATGTCAACACTGGCAAGTCACAATAAGTGACAATTAAGTCTTTCTACGTATTAAAGCATATGGACAACATAATCAGCAATAACGTGGTCCGTTCACAGGTGATTTTTGTGTTGAATACATACAAGTCAGTCCAAAATCCCTGGGTCAGCTGCTTTATACCAGAGCAGATGTTTGCTGTGGAAATACCTTATTGTAACTGAAGAGTTTTCCTAGCATACTGAACTTAACTGATTTGGTAAAAACAAACAAAAAAGTAAATAATTATTTCTGTGGAAAATTTTAAATTTTTTCTTCCTCAAATGATATCGAATTATTACAGATTTAATTTATTGAATAATTTTTATAATATGCTGCTTCTTATACTGATCAGGTTGGAGCTGCATTCAGTTATAATAGAACAGCATACTAAGGAAATACTCTGTTACATCAACAACAGAAGAGTAACTGAATTCTCAGTGAGATAAGGCATTTAATGGTTTCAAGTATCAGATGCTGTTGATTCAATTTAGGATTTTTCTGTTTAGCTTAATTCCTGTGATTATTATTACAGATCTTTAAAAGAAGGGAGAAGAGATTTGTAAGATACAACTCACTATATATACTGCCCCACATAAAGAAAGATGGTTTTCTCATGTTCCTGATAATTGACTGCTCTGCTGTATCATTTTCTACCTTTTCTATCTGATCTTTTTGATTTCTCCTTATAGTGGATATCTCCAATCTTCCATCTTGAGTTAACTGTTAGTCTTATCCAATTTCAGTCATAGGAATTCGTTACCCCTTCTTAAAATAAACATTTGCTGATCAAACTAAGTGCATAATATCTGAGATACTGAACTCTTCATTTTCCTGTAAAAGAATGGACAGTAGGTCTTTCAAGCATATGGTTTAACACGTTCATGGTTTTTGTTTGCTCTGCTACTACTACAGCATTCTGCTAAAAATGCTGTCCAGATCGGAATGATGCAAGCAACATTTTAAGAAAACTCTATGTAATATAAACAGACAGTCACTTCTCAGTTTAAAAATTAGTAACTGTATTGTATTGATAAATGTTCATTTTTAACACCATATATAAATTTATCTGGAATGTACCTTGTTTATGGTATTTCTGGCCTTTCCTCAAACTGATGGTTGACTTCCACTGATCTTTAAATGCTGTGGTCCTTACTTGAGGACTACAGTATTTATCCCATACTTTCCAGTTTCTCCATTTTAGAGGCAGTATTCCACAATGACCAAACTGCTGTGCATTATCTATAAATTGAACATGTTGCCATTAGAAATTTGTAAATAATAATAACCTGCAGAAAAGTGTGTATCTATATCTTTGCACTTTGGACCTAACTTCATAGATGCTAAAGCTCATGCACAAACATGAGACATGAATATGTAAGCTGGGATTTCCGAAGAAACATAAAAGAAATGAGTGTGCAGATATCACTGAAATTATGTGCATAATATACCCTACAATAAATGTTTCCATTTGTTTGTTTGGTCTTCCTCTAAAATGTGGGTTCTAGTGTACCACGGTAAACAGAAATCAAAGTTAAGCCTATGTCAAAATCACAACACGATATATTGTCAGTGTGATTCGATAAAATCAGAGCAGGAGAGAAAGGAATTTATCTTTTTGTTTGAAGAACATATTTAATATTGTCTGCAAGGTAAAATTCCATTGAAGTCTTACGGTACTTTCTGTATTCACATGCTAATATTGTTTATATTTCCTTTGAAAAAAACTGTATAGACTTCAGAGCTTCTCAAATGTGTTTTAAAGGAATAATGCCTCTAACTTAAGTGTTAGCAAAGATACATCTTTATATATTACCATGAACCATCTCTTTGTCTAATATTAATTCCCTGTAGACTGTATCTGCTTACATCATTCCCTTTATAAAATTAGCTACTTATCAATGCAGCCATTGTACTGATGTTATACTCCACATAGTGATAACATTAGAAGAGTCATAGAATGCCATGATCAAACTACTTTTACTTATTACAGTACTCATATTTGTCTGTTACTCGCATAATGTGATGGTGTGAAAGAATAATTTTGAAGATTTGGATTATATTACCAGTATGATTCATTGGCGCAGTATTGTTTTATGACAGAATTGTTTTTAAAGCATTTGTTTTCGCTTTAGTCCTCCAAAATCAAATATTTTGGGGGGCTTTTGTAGTGACTGGACATGTATGTGTACTGTACCAAAGTAATAAGTAGTTTCAAAATGCACAATAAATTCAGAAAATGCATTGGCAAGTGAGAATGCACAATATCAGCTACTGCTCTTAAAGTAATGTGCTGCTCTTTTGGAAATAAAGAGAATTTAACTATCCTATACAACTCATACCATGTGTTTTCATGTCAATGATAATGAAAAGTTTATATTCAAACTTCTTAGATTTTACAGACTTGATAGAATAACATTTACTTGCGACATGAAAATACATCTGTGCAGCTTGCTGTTGGTTTGGTCATGATGTTGGAAAATTATTTGTATTAAAATATGCTATCTGAAGTGTAATCTAAAATGCAGCCACAATTGGAATAATTAAACAGTACAAAGTGTGGAAGGCACCCATTCCTAATTTACTGAAATTTCATTTCAGAATTCTTATGTGTGGCTCAGAATAGTAGTCTAATAATTTCAGCAATTCCTTGTATGAAAATATCAAAGTATTTTCAATAAGGAAATGCACATGATGTAGTTTCTAATCTTGTGACCTCACCTGGAGTAGAGCAAATTGGCTTTATAGATTGTAGGTAAGAAATTATTTTAATGTCAGAGCACGGAATACATGTGAAATATTTTGGTATGCATTTCAAATACATATTTCTATTCAAAATAAATAAAATTGAACAAAATAATTATGCGGGGTTTCATTCACAGAAATTAAATGCATCGAGTTCATCGGAAGGCAGTACAGTTGATATCGGACTGCCTCCAGAAGGGGAACAGCCAGAAGCAGAACCTGAAGAATCGCTGGAGCCAGAGGCTTGTTTTACAGAAGGTCGGTGAAGCAAAATATATGCAAGTTGATTAGACCTAACTGTGTTGATTTAGGCTGGATTCTATTTTATTCTAAATCTAGGAGAAGCCTTGTGTTTATAGTTGTATTTTCTGTTTGCATTAGTAACTTCTTCAGAGGTACTCCCAGAAATATACTGTTGTCATGCTCTCTCTCTCTCCTTGGAAAGTATTATAAGAGTTACCAAAGCTTTAACTTCAAATGTTGAAAATAAAATAGTCAAACAGGAGATACTTATTTACAAGCACCTATTGCAGTAGTACTGAAATAAGCCAACTGATTTCTGTTCAATATTTACCTTACACTGACATCTCAAAATTTATCATTGCACTTAGGCTGTGTGCGGAGATTCAAATGCTGTCAAGTCAGTGTAGAAGATGGGAAAGGGAAAATCTGGTGGAATCTTAGGAAAACCTGCTATAAGATTGTTGAACACAACTGGTTTGAGACCTTCATTGTCTTCATGATTCTTCTCAGCAGTGGTGCTCTGGTAAATTCAATGTACAACTATTGTGTCTATTTTAAGCAGCAAGCATTTAGAATTAGTTAATTGTATAGCTGCAGGTAACATATCAGAATTTAATATCCAATTCATAAATGTTCTAATGTCAACATATATTTGGCATATATTGTAGAATACATAAGAGTTTGCTCGCAAGCTATGAAAAAAAAAATGGCAAGTTCCAAATGTAGTGTTAATGCAAATAGAAATTAGGTATATCAGACTGGTAGTCACATGTCATCATATTGATTAATATTGTGTTTGGACCCAGCTTTATGAAAAGACTACAGTATGGAGTGAAAGCAAAAGCTGAGCTTGAGGGGAGGATATATGCTTTATCATCACATGTATCTTTCAAATTCTTTCTTGGCTACTATATATCACACTGCAAATTGTGAAGATAATTATATCTTTAAAAATCTTTTTCACAGGCATTTGAAGATATATACATAGAGCAACGTAAAACTATCAAGACTATGCTGGAATATGCTGACAAAGTCTTTACTTATATCTTCATTCTGGAAATGCTTTTAAAATGGGTGGCTTATGGCTTTCAAACCTATTTCACTAATGCGTGGTGCTGGCTGGACTTCCTGATTGTTGATGTATGTATTCTTTTTCACGTCCTTTATGAAAGGCTCTAAAAATCAGAATATTATGTTTTCAGGATAAGCTTTCTGTTCTATTCAATGGAAACTCTGTTTTAAAACTCTTGTTGTGGTACGGTTTATAATTCTGTTCTGAAAAGAAAAAATATTTAGGCATATTTATTACTCTAGAGATGTTTTGTTGATATTCTCTAGTTTTATGACGTTGTAATGCTTTCTTGAAATGATGCTTTTTACTATTTTTTCCACCATGTGGAAAGGATGCTATTCATGATCTTTAGTTTTTCATGTACATGGAATTTAAATATTTCAAAGCAATTTCTTTGAAGGTTTCTAACATTTTAATCAATTACTGTTAGTATCCGGTCACTCTGTGTAATATGAAAGGAAAATACTGCTAGAAACTTTCCGTTCCGTTATACTATTCTGTACTCTTGCACTTTGCACTGCATCACACAGGCGAACTTGGAGAGCTGCAGATGAGCTCCCTTAGAATGGGTTCTCAAATGATTTTGAAAAGACTGCACCACCAAGGAGCAGGTACACATTGTCTGAAGGAGACCTAGTGAGAAGTGCATTGCAATTTCAAGTCTACATGCTCAACAACGTATACAGAGTACTGGGTAGCATAAATGGAAGCTTACAGATCTTTAACCATACAGCAGCCATTCATTTCCCTTTCACCCCCCATTGCCTGACTACATCTGTCTATGCTAATAGGGCAATCTCTCAGTTCCACATATGTAATTCCCATGGAATACAAGGTAAGAATGTGTCTTGAATCACTTGTTCGCTCATTCCAAAAAGGAATACAATTCCATAGAAATCTCTGTGTATCTCCCTAAAACTACAATGATATGACAGACCATGAAGTCTTTACTATACAGAACTTGGAAAACATTATAACTTTTAAATCTCTACTAGCGTTGCAGATCCTATAGTAAAACATGACTATATGCACACTTAGTTTTCTGTGGTTGAATCTGTACCCTTGTAAAATATTAGATGTCTAAACTACCATGATCAGTAGAGCTTTACAGAGACGCCGTGGACAACACTTTACACTCTTATTATATGTTTATTGTATTTATCAACAACTAGTTAATTCTTATTTGATAATCTGTGGTTTAGTTTTTTCTGTAAATGTTATAAATAACTGTTTAAGTTTTTCTTGGCAATCTTACCCTGGTACAATTTTTTACATGGAAAAAATTAATCTCTGAAGCATTTTTCAAAATCTTTAGTCCGAGGATTGAGATAATGAAGCAAAAAAAAATGGAAATTAATTAGGAGAGAGCAGGAAGGATGGAAGGGAAGGGCATTAAACAGAGGGAAATAGAACATGGTGGGGTTTTTGGAGTTTTGTTTCTGTTTTTTCTTTTCTAGGGCCACTCCTTCCCAATGGCTTACTATAAATACATTTCTAAGGATTACTGATGACAGATAATTGTATTATTTATTTTACAGCTATTCTAGTTTATTTACTCATCTGCCTGCAGACCAGACCAGCGTTATGCAAGCCAGAATTGATGAAGTGGTTAAAGGAGTCACAGGGAATGTAATGAAGTGTGGATATACCTAACAATGAAGCTCCTACCATTGTCTAACAAGCAGTTGGTTATCAGTCTTGATTAGTCCGGTTAAATCTGAACAGCACTGGTAGCTATGGCTGTTGAATAGGATTTTCTGGACACTAGAAAGTTACATTTGACCAAAGGCCAGGTCTGGATGTGGTTTTTGAAAGCTTTTACATTCTCGTCAAGTTCTGAAGATACCATGGGAAGTCCTGACCTAAACTGACCGTTCCAATTCACACAGCTTTTGGGAGTTTTCTTTTTGCATGTGACTTCATTTTTCTTTAAATGCCACCAAATGTTGACTGGTTTATGTGAATTTAGAAGGCATTTTGATACCATTCTACCAACATGATTTCATCAACAGGTACCTAGAATATACTTTAATTCTACTTTGTCTGACATGAAAGATGTTTCTGCATTATAGAGGGATTCCTGGAGAAAGAGGTCCAGCCTTGAATCTTCTTGAGAAGTTCAGGGCACACATCATTCCCACCATATGTATCAAAAGGATATACAGGATGAATGAGCAATATTGCCTTTCTGTTTTTGTGTAGGTCTCTTTGGTTAGCTTAACAGCTAATGCCTTGGGCTACTCAGAACTTGGTGCGATTAAATCCCTTAGGACACTAAGAGCTTTGAGACCTCTAAGAGCCTTGTCGCGATTTGAAGGGATGAGGGTAAGACAAAATGAAAGAATCTGAAATAATGCATGCATACACAGAAACAATGCATGCCGAGTAATCAACAACGAATCCATGCAGAAATGCTACACTACCATCCTATATATTTTACATTTATCACTGACATATAAGCAAAAGGCTTCATCTGCTTATATGAATTCATATGTTATTGCACACATTGTTACGCTTACTTAGGCTCCTTGGCCTTTCATAGTATTTCACATTTTCCTGGAGGCCTCAAGGATTTATCAACTGCATGGATCTATGCAATGTTACTGCAAAATTCAATTTATCCCATACAAATAAATCTTGTTATAGTCAGAACAGTTTTAAAAAATGCAATACTTCCTCATAAAAGTGTGTGCACATATACACACATATATATGCACATGTATTTCATAAAAGTATAGAATATCATGCATAGTCTATCAAATATCTTTTAACCTACTATTCTGTAAATGTTAATTGGAAATTTCTGTTACAATTTAAAATTTTTGTAATGAATTCCTATGTTAATAAGTAAATTGGCAGTGTTAAAATAGCTTCTCTCAGATTAGAACTATTGCATTCTATTTAAGACAACTTTTCTAGTATATCAAAGATGGAGCTGGTTTTATGATTTCTGGCCTAAATCAGTTGCTTATTGCTTTCCATATTGATCTTTAAATGTTAATATATAATCTATAGAGCACTACACAGCCTGAAAACATATCAGAGACTTTTGCTGACAGAGTTGGGTATATTTGAGATGTTACTATCCCCAGCTGTTGATTATCACGATATCAGTTACAGCAGCTGAGGCCCTCAGCTGCCCAGCTGGGCGCTCTCAGTGTGTTCCAGTGCAGAGTCAGGTTGATTAGTTTGGATGCCTTCTTTGGTGCACTGAATTGGAGAGAGACCTTATGCATTCTGTTATGACATGAACTCTCTAGAAATATGTCTCTTAAGGACAGTAGTCAACAACTGGAGTTGGGAGATATTTCTAGCTCCAGCCACAAGAAGATATCTGACTTATACCTTCAGGGTCCATCTGTCTGCCTTGGACATATTGCCATAGATCTAATCAGCAGATGCACCTGAGCTGAAACCCCATTACTGTAATTAAAAGGTATCCTTGGGTAAGCTCCCTACTGCAATCACTGGTCTTTGGCACCCCAAGTTATAAGCAAATTTGTAAGCTAAAATGTGATGCTTCATGTGTCTGGAGAGTAAAAGACTTCAACCAAAAAGCAAAGAGGCTTTGATGAAAGGCTATACATTCAAATAGAAAATACCACTTCTCTTGCCTCCAACAAGTTTCTGGAACTCTGCTAAAGCAAATTTGAAAATTTGGGATGTTTATACCAGACATAAGCCTATCCAAAATTTCAATAGCATCTTGCTAAAAAACACTTTGGCTGTTGGTCTTCTATGATAATGGTTAGCAAAAAAACTCCCAACTGAATACAAAATATTACAAATTTTATATGTGCAGTAAATAGCTTAAGTGGTAATTTAAGGCAAGGGAAAAACAATCACTTTGTCATGGCGGCTTATGGGTAATTTTCAATCCCATAACTTCCATGTTGGTGTAAACTTTACCTACTGATTTGATCCTGATCTACTAACTGTATCTCTTTGTAAACTATCCAGATAAGGACAAGATTCATGACTTCAGCAAAAGATATAATAAAAAGCAGAGGATGAAGTTAGATAACTTCAGACTATAAATGTGACCTATCTTCTTACTAGTTGGGCAATTAGACATTGAAATGGATATGATGAATTTTACCTTATTTAAAGTGATTCATTTCAGGCTTAATATCTTTAAAGATACACTAGCTCAAGTTGGTGAAGAAATTAGTATAAGAAGATTTTAAGGTCTGATACATGGAAATTCAAGATGTCTGTCACAGCTTAGGAATTGAATTGGTGTTTAACATCTATGAACTGAAAATATGACAATATAGTATGGTGCACATATTTGCATAGGCCTTAAAATTACTTCAAGTGAGAATTATATTTCCTATATACAAGTAAGAAATTCCATTCTACACATCTGAAATTTTTAATCCCCCATACTATTCTCTAGGATCAGGACTAGTGCCTGCCCAAACTAATAATGGAAACGTTGCCCTTATGGAAAACATGACATTTGCCCCGCATCTTCCCACCACTACTATTGCTAGGGCAAATACACTTTAATTTGCACTTGGGCCTTCATGAAAGTAGCCTGTGGGAGTATAATCTGTCTGCGCCCTGTCCCAGGCAGTATCACTCGCTGCTATATGGTGCTAGACACGTACTACCTCTTTTTTCTCACCAGTAAACAATGCTTTCAATGTCTTTCTAATGCTTTCTGTACTTTCACTTGCTGTGTTTTCTCACACCCCTACTAGCAATCGAAGCTAGAAGGTGTCTGGATCAGTGTTTTCAGTGATGCTCAACAGTATGGTTTGAGCGTCTTCAAATGATTCACATTACAAGCTGGTCCTGCTATAGCTTCAGGACTCAGACTGAAACCAGAGAAAGTAGGTCAGCTGTAGAAATCCAGCAATTAAAGAAAGAATAAGATGACTGGACCTGCAGCTGTAGCAGAAAGAACAACAGAATTCTGGGGTGTAATGAGACTGAAAGCTCGAGGACAAATATTTTCACTTCATTAACTATCCCTTTATATCTCAATAATTCTTCCTGATGGATTATATTAGATTTAAGAAATCTGCTTAAGTAGAAGAATTAAGAAAGCTTTAAATAAAAATAATGTAAAGATAAGAACTAATATATATCTGGAAAAAATTCCTGAATTGGGGAAAAAAATGATTTTACCATTTATTATTCCAGTCAAACTTCCCACTAAAATCAGTGAGTTCATGGATTTCCAATCGAAACTAATTCAGCATTATTATTAAACTATTAATTTGTTTAGGTCAAACTACTCCTCATGGTCTTCCACACATGTCATTGACAAAGCCAAGAGTACAGGTTTGTGAACAGAAGACAGCACTGTCAAAATAGTCAGAAGAGATTTATCCATTAGTCAGCAAATCCTCTCTGCCCAGCTGCTGAGTGACAAAATGCTATATTATTTTTGCTTATTGATTTATAATAGATATTTTTAAGGAGATTTTCAGTGTGAGTAAGAAACTATTTTGATTTTGTTTTTAATGTCCCTATTAGAAATAAACATGTGTTACAACATGTAATTTAAAATATGTGGCCAAAAAAAAGCCTGGAAGCTTTGGACTTCGTCCACCATTTCGTGCTTTTATAGAGTCATAGAGTAATTTTCCTTGAAAGGAACCTCATTTGGTCCAGCTCCTAAATTTAACATAACAACAATTTCACTGAAGTCCTATATGATCTCTAATATTGTCCAAAGTATGTATCACACCAAAGATATATTGTTTTGGCAGAACTAGAGCCCTGAAATTAAAACGAGTATTTATTTCCTTCAGCCCAAGGCAACTGTATGGTACACACAGTGGTGGTTGAGCACCTACTCTAACATTCAAAGGTTTTATTTACTATTCTGTAAAATGGCAAGGAATGAAAGGTGATCTACATAGATTACTAATTTTATAAGTAATTGATTCTATGGAGCCTATTAATTGTATAAGAGATATAAATGTAATGCCAAAATATTTTACAGGCTTAAGCTACATATTTGTATCTCAAATAGACACAAATAGAATAGTGTGCTAGAGAATCTGTTGTAGTACCTGCATTATACAAACTAAATGAATTATAAATAATCTTATCTATTTAATACCTAAAGTCCAGCATTTTTGAAAGAAAATCTTCATTAGGTTCTAAGGATCTAAATCAATTGTTTTGGCAAAAGTGGCAGCTGTGCTCCATAGGTATTAAATTTTATATTTTTAGACTTACAAACATTTAAAATAGGAGTTAACTAATTTAGCAGTTCATCAATTTCATCATTAAATAAATCATTCTCATTCATAATGGACCTACTTTCTCCCTAATTTTATTTTCTTTACTATTTTATTTTTATTCAGGATTTTTTATTATAATTCATCATCATACATGAACTCATTTTCATATTTTTCTTTCCTGAAGTCTAATTTTCCTCAAAATTCATTTGGGAATCAAACCAAGTCTCTTCCTTTTCCAAGTCTTATCTGCCACTTGCCTGAACACTACCAGCTTTTCTGGGTTCAGATACTCAGCTGGTTTTCTGGTTTAAACATGTCTACTTTTCTGAATTTATATATAACCATCCAAATGAACATGCATATATCCCTGAGTTTTCTTTTATTTAAAAAAAGTCTGAAAATTGCTTTCAGTTAAAAATTTATTCAGCAATGTTGATTTGGACTGTTTATCCAGTAAATATGTAATAGAAAAAGTTTTTTATGTTTGATGCAATCACTCATTAGAAATATTACGGATATAGTTTTGCAGACATACATTTAGTAAATATTCTAAAAAGAAGTAATAAATGCTGACATGTTTCTATTTTTTTTTCATTTTACCTATCTCTTCTTCTTTTTCCCATTCTTTAAAGCTACCATTTGCTACTGTTCATGTGTTTTTCCATCTAAATGTCTTGACATTTTATCTTTCCCCTATACTGCTTTTCTTATATTTACTCTCAACAATTAAGAAAGTGTAATACAAATATTGCATTTAAGAAAGGCTGATGAAGCATTTGTAAGATACCAGTGCCTGTGTTCTTACACAGTCTCTCTGTGGTTTCATTTGTACTCTAGGTGGTTGTGAATGCCCTTTTAGGAGCAATTCCATCCATCATGAATGTGCTTCTTGTTTGCCTTATATTCTGGCTGATCTTCAGTATCATGGGAGTAAATCTATTTGCTGGAAAATTTTACTACTGTGTTAACACTACAACTGATGAGAGATTTGATATCAGCCAAATCAACAACTTTAGTCAATGTGAGGATCTCATAAAGAACAATGAAACAGCCCGATGGAAGAATGTGAAGGTTAACTTTGATAATGTAGGCCTTGGTTATCTTTCTCTGCTTCAAGTGGTAAGTCACCATTCCTTAATCTCTATTTCTCTTTCTATGTCTCTGTTGTTTACTTCTAACAGTAAAAAGTAGTGTTTCATTGTTTCTTTCATTTAGAAATCTTGTCTTGCACTTCTTGGTTTGCAATTATAAAGTGTGAGATAAACCTGTGACTCTACAGAAATAATACAAAACGTAGAGGCTATGCTGACTATGAGAAAAAACACATAATTCAAACCTAATTCACCTTGGATGCATTGAATCTACCTCAAGTACACCTACTTTGCTCATACACAGAAAGTAACTTTTATATCAGATATTATTCATAATTGATGAAAGTTCTTTACTGATGCTGTGTCATCTATAGTCAGATATTAGGATTTGCTTGCAATTCTCATATATGAATAAAACATAAATAGAAGGCAAGAGTCACCTATTAATATTGCACTCTGCTGGTGTTCGTGATGAGTGCTAAAGACACTTAGTTTTCAGCTCTTAAACAATGTTTCTGACAAGCCATTTTCCAGGAAAAGCATGAGGTAAACTCCAGTGTTCTGTTTACAGGCTACATTTAAAGGATGGATGGATATCATGTACGCAGCTGTGGATTCTCGTAATGTAAGTATAGCCCCTTGACTCCATTTATTTTGACTCTATGAGCTCCAAGATTGAAGAATGTAATTTTAACATCTTTCAGAAATAACAGTAAAAATAAGAGAACAAGGAGTTATTATAGTCTTGTAGTTAAAGAAAATGGAAATTATAGGAAAAATACAAGAGACAAATAAAGCAGAGGAGCAGTCCTAAAGGATTGCATGTTCTCTATGGTACAGTTGGACCAAAATTCTTCGATTCCACAGCAGACAACTATTGCCGTGAAATGCCTTTTCTTCCCCTTATTGTGTACATTGGGGCATTCTTTACATTTGGAAACAGGCACCGATACACAGTGTAGAGATGATTTTTTGTAACACTGATCTTTTTTTTAAAGTTGAGACTTTCACTGTGCTTTGCAAGCTGCCTGATTCCTTTTTTCAGCACACTTAACTCGGCCAGTGCATTTTCTTACCTCTTCGCCTTCCCCTTGCTCCCTTCACAGAATCACACAGAATCACAGAATGTTAGGGATTGGAAGGGACCTCAGAAGGTCATCTTGTCCAATCTCCCTGCTGGAGCAGGAACACCTAGATGAGGTTACACAGGAAGGTGTCCAGGCGGGTTTTGAATGTCTCCAGAGAAGACACCGTGAAGAAGTTTCTTCTCATATTTAAGTGGAACCTCCTGTGTTCCAGTTTGTACCCATTGCCTCTTGTCTTATCATCGGTTGTCACTGAGAAGAGCCCGGCTCCATCCTCATGACACTCACCCTTTACATATTTATAAACATTAATGAGGTCACCCCTCAGTCTCCTCTTCTCCAAGCTAAAGAGCCCCAGCTCCCTCAGCCTTTCCTCATAAGGCACTCCCTTAATCATCTTTGTGGCCCTGCGCTGGACTCTCTCCAGCAGTTCCCTGTCCTTCTGGAACTGAGGGGCCCAGAACTGGACACAATATTCCAGATGCGGTCTTACCAGGGCAGCGTAGAGGGAGAGGAAAACCTCTCTCGACCAACTAACCACACCCCTTCTAATACACCCCAGGTGCAAGTTGTCCTCTAGTTCTAAGTAGACAACTGAGTAAACTATACTGGTAAAGCTCCAGCTTTTTGGTAAGTTACACTCACACTGGGAAGCTTGTTGTAGTACAGCAAATGTGCATAGCTGCACCAAGAGAATATTCTTACTCTAAATAGGGCTTGGATGCCTCTCTTCCATAATCCAGGGCAGTTTTCTAAGTGAATATAGCAGTGAGAGCTCCACAAGCCCACATCTGAGGCTTCCCATGAGATAAACAGAAAATTTTGCAGGTTTACAAGCTGGTGTTTCTGGTTGTTTACAGACTCAGACAGGTGGTACTATACTAGTTTAAACCAATTGTGCCTTCAGTATCTATTCTATGCCTATATAGGCCAGTTACATTTTTAAAAAATGAAATATCAAGTTTGATAGCAAAGTTCTTTGTCAAGAATTTAACTTCATAGATTGAAGATCATTGGGATGGATATGTGGCAACTTGACCATAAGAAGCAAAGATCAGAGTGACAGAGCCCTGAACTCTAGCCAGCATATATTTCATTCTGTGCGTGCAGTTAAACTAAAGCCTAGTTTCTATGCTTTTTTTGTAGGTTTTGGATCAGCCTAAGTATGAAGATAACCTGTACATGTATCTTTACTTTGTCATCTTTATCATATTTGGATCATTCTTTACCTTGAACCTTTTCATTGGTGTCATCATAGACAATTTCAACCAGCAGAAAAAGAAGATAAGTACTTCATCACTATTCTGAAAAGAAAGCTAAAAAAATACTTCTTTTTGGTCCACACATAATAACTTTATTCATAAAATATTATTTTTCGTGTTATGATAAATTAAGCTGTGCTCTGCATATTAAATACATTAAATTATTAAAGCTTATGATTTGGATTAATGAGGGTTTGATGGACAAGTGATATGTCTGTCCATGGTTAGTAAAATACCCAATGTCATCTTTGTAAAGATGTGAATTTCAGGCTGGAGTCTCTAATAGACCCAAAAAGACTAACGGTTGAAAAGGCTAAATGTAGCTATAGAAACTCTTAGCTCTACTGCCTTCATGTCTCAGAGCTCAGCAGTGTAGATTTCTGAACTCTAATAATAAACATTGTATTATCTTTATTTGTACTCTCCTTAGCCTTTTTATTTTGTCAACACTGCCTCAAAAGGTATCAGTGTTTCAGCTGCAGAACTTAACTAAAGTATCTGGCTACAAAAAGAGCTATTGGAGTGGCAGAAGTGCTGTTGGATCCATGTGCTGAAATGGTTTGAGATGGAGAGAAATTGTCTTTTTTTTTCTACCCATTCCAATTAGTAGTTTCAGGATCTCCTGCTTCAAGTTCTGCCCCAGTGGAGCAAAAAGAGTTGTGAAATATGACCATCTAGATATCTTCTAATTCTCCTTTGGTATCATAGATGTCTCTTCTGAAATTTTACCAAAATTTACTCTAGAGAAAAAACAAGAGGAGGGGTCTGGAATATTTTATTAGTTTGTGCCTCTCTAATACCTGATGGAGTTGAGTAGAACAAAGAAAAAGCACCTCTCCTTCCTCTGTACCTCCCGTCTCCCCAGTGAAATGCAGAGGTCTGCCACAAACAATGCAAAAATCATCCTAAACATTGAGTGGAATATGTAAAGCAATTCTTCTATTACCAAAGTACTAATAATCATAATAAAAGGGGATTTTTATCTCTGTCCTAACTTTTCCCACAGATGAGAATGTGAACAAGAGTGGTAATTACTATTCAGTGTCTTTGTTTATACGTAATCAATAGAGATAAATGATTGTAACCAGTTTTTGTCTCTTTGGTTTACTTTGGAGGTCAAGACATTTTTATGACAGAAGAACAGAAGAAATACTACAACGCAATGAAAAAATTAGGTTCAAAGAAACCACAAAAGCCTATACCTCGACCAGCAGTAAGAATAAAAAGATTTTCTGTTATTTTTACGTTTATTCAAAAATGGGATTGTTTCAATTATGCCTTAGGCTGAATTAAGTTGTAACATAAAAGACCAAGCGATATAAGAAAAGCTTTATTCATCTGAAATTCAATTTTTTTTCTCCTTTGTAGTCTGAATATGGAGGACCCTTCCCTTTTTTCCCCCCTCATTTTCTCTCTGCTGATGGCAATGACATTTTACGTGGCGTTTTTTCAAAACACTAGTTTGACTAAAACCATTAAATGTGGTGGTATATTTGTCAAAATATGTGAAAGCCTTAGGGCACAGGCTTTTTCAATCATCAAGAAAGACTCTGAAACTGCTGTATAGGGGCAAGTTAGTGTATCATTGCCTGAAAAAAAAGTCCTTTTTGCCCCTCACATTCCTGTTGCACAGTCCATACAATGGTTTGCTCTCCTGAGCAAGGGCTACCCTAGCACTAGAGAGCAGGCTCTGGCTGGGACAGAGTGACTCCAGGTCTGAAATTCTACTTTGGATTGCAGCACCTGCTCAGTGGCCAGTCCAACCACCAGTAAATTCTCTATAGCTGAAAAATGGAAGAAATAAGTTTAAATTATCTTGGTGGCATGAAGAGCACTGAACTCAGGCCTTGAAAACTTTATAAGTTTTCTGGGAAATGTAGTGCTATTAACTCTCAGCCTGCTCACACCCCCCTCCCCTCCCCCACCTTAGTTTTTTTTCAAATTTTGCCAAGCTAAGCATTCAGTTAATAGTCTGTGTCACAAAAGGTTACAGTGAGCTGGTTCAGGCTGGCAATGTCTCCTTTGCAACTTTAAAAACATGCACCATTTATATTTTGAAGTCATCCGTATAATGCTTATAAGCATGGTAGTTGCATATCTATTTCATTCGTGTTTACATGTACAAATTGGAAAATTCATACAAATGGAGGACTTCAGGAAAGTCATGAAATCCCCTTCATACTAGATTTAAAAAATTTCTAGCAATTTTGAAAAAGAAATTTTACCCAATGCATATTGTAGTGAATCTTTTTCTTTCCTTTCGCAGAACAAATTCCAAGGCATGGTCTTTGATTTTGTAACAAAACAAGCATTTGATATCAGTATCATGATACTTATCTGCCTTAACATGGTCACAATGATGGTAGAAACAGATGATCAGAGTGAAGACATGGAGAACATTTTATATTGGATTAACTTGGTGTTTATTGTACTTTTCACTGGAGAATGTGTCCTGAAATTGATTTCACTTCGCCATTACTACTTCACTATCGGCTGGAATATTTTTGATTTTGTGGTTGTCATTCTCTCCATAGTAGGTAAGAACAATTAATTTTTATGAAATGGCTAATTCTGTGGAAACTGAAACATTTTTGGCATGTAAAGTCTATATATATTTTGGTCCAACATTGTCACTAGAAAGTCTGACCACAATTTTTCTTTCTTTTGACTTCATATTATCCAATAAAATAATTGAACAGTATGGTAAGAAATTTTTTATCAATAACTTTCCTACATTCTCACTTTTCTATTAGTTGAAAGTAGATCTTTATTCTGAATTAAATAGAAATTCCTTAGTGTAGAAACAAACCCATACATTAAAGGCAATTTGTGCATAAACTACCAGTGGCAGTTGCAGGAAAAGAGTCCAGCAATCCAAAATCCAAGAACAATGTCTGTGTGGGACTGTTGTTAGGCTAGCATGCAAGCACCCCAGACAGGAGGGTAAAACCCTCAGCTTACTTCAGAGGTTTGTTTGATCCTGAGAGGATTTATGCCCGAGCTAGAGTGAGCAACCGGAGAAGTAGAGCTGAAGCAGATATAGTAATAAATACATGGGTCCACTGTTCTTTGCTTTATCTAGAGCAGAAAACCCGAAGGAATGTGAGTAAATATTCTGTCATTTTAACCTCTCAGAACTCCATAATATGCAAATCGGTTTTGCCATTTTTTATGGAAACAGGATGTAGTTGTTTTTCTGCTTTGAGGCTCAATTCTTCTACTCTTCAGTGAGTTCTAAGAAGCCTTTTTATTATCAGTTTGTTTATGTTTGGAATTGCTGTGTCATTAATACTAAACTTGCGGTCATGTTATTTCTTGTATGATTAAGAAGTGGCAGTTCTCTTCAAACATACATATTTTCTTTGAATACAAAAACCTTGGTTATGTAGCATTTTAATAATATAATAGTATAAATATGATCTTCCTTCAAACTAACTGAGATTATTTTTATTACAGTTAAACAGAAAGCTATTCTGGTCTCCACATTTGCTAGTCTACATACACTAGTTATCAGTTTGTGCTAAAAAAGATTGATATTGTGTATTTGTGTTTCTGTTTGCATACACAGTCATACAACTAATAGTTAGAAATGTAATTGATGCAGTTTTTCATTATTCTGCAAATTACTTCAGAATTTCTATTGGGATTTATAGGTTTTCAAAGCATGCCAAACTGTAAAGGTTTTGTAAAAACAACTAAATGGTTCATTTCTAAAATCTGTTCAAATATGCTATTATTCTAAAGTCCTATGATGTATGCAGGATAAATCTTCAGCAGTAATTTTTAAATGTAATAATATTCTTTACTAATTTAACTTGTTTTTCAACAGGTATGTTCTTAGCTGAGATGATTGAGAAATATTTTGTGTCCCCCACACTGTTCAGAGTCATCCGACTTGCCAGAATCGGTCGAATCCTGCGTCTCATTAAAGGCGCTAAGGGAATCCGCACTCTGCTTTTTGCTTTGATGATGTCTCTTCCTGCTCTGTTCAACATTGGGCTGCTGCTGTTCCTGGTCATGTTTATCTATGCGATATTTGGCATGTCCAACTTTGCCTATGTCAAGAGGGAAGTTGGGATTGATGACATGTTCAACTTTGAAACGTTTGGCAACAGCATGATCTGCCTGTTTCAAATTACCACATCTGCTGGCTGGGATGGTTTGCTTGCCCCAATTCTTAACAGTGGGGAGCCAGACTGTGACCCCCATAAAGACCATCCGGGAAGCTCTGTGAAAGGCGACTGCGGCAACCCTTCTGTTGGGATTTTCTTCTTTGTCAGCTACATTATCATCTCATTTCTGGTAGTGGTGAACATGTATATTGCTGTGATTCTGGAGAACTTCAGTGTTGCTACTGAAGAAAGTGCTGAACCCTTGAGCGAGGATGACTTTGAGATGTTCTATGAAGTCTGGGAGAAGTTTGATCCTGATGCAACACAATTCATAGAATTCAGTAAGCTGTCAGATTTTGCAGCTTCGTTAGACCCTCCTCTTCTAATAGCAAAACCCAACAAAGTCCAGCTTATTGCAATGGATCTGCCCATGGTGAGCGGTGACAGAATTCACTGCCTTGACATCTTGTTTGCTTTCACAAAGCGTGTTTTGGGGGAAAGCGGGGAGATGGACGCCCTCAGAATACAGATGGAAGATCGGTTTATGGCAGCCAATCCTTCTAAAGTCTCATATGAACCAATTACGACCACGTTAAAACGAAAACAGGAAGAGGTATCTGCTGTCATTATTCAGCGTGCTTTCAGACGACATCTTTTAAGGCAAAAAGTCAAAAAAGTTTCATGTATATTTAATCAGGATAAAGGTAAAGATGAGGATGATCTGCCCATGAAAGGAGATATGATTATGGATAAACTAAATGAGAACTCTACTCCAGAAAAAACAGATATGACCCCATCCACAACCTCCCCACCATCCTATGATAGCGTAACAAAGCCAGACAAGGATAAATATGAAAAAGACAAATCAGAAAAAGAAGATAAAGGTAAAGACAGCAGGGAAAGTAAAAAGTAACAGGGAATTCTGTTTGTTATAAACTGTTTACAGCCCAAGAAAGTATGTGTTTGTGTCAACAGGACTCCGATAGGAGGTACATGCCAAACTGACAGTTTTTACATATATAAATATATATATAATTATATATATATATATAAAAGGTCAGTGCCTATAACAAGACAGTGACCCCTCGTCATCAAACTGCAACTCTGTAAAACAGGGTAACATCTTGACAGGAGGTTGTTGTTTTTATTACCAGCTGACACTGCTGAAGAGAAGATAAAATGGCCAATCAGACCGTAGGGACCAGTTGAAAAAAAAAAGGTGCGAACCTATGAATCTCTGTGTTTAACATGAAACACACAGTACAAAAATTGTATCCACTGTTTGCATTTCAACAGCCACATTTGCCATATTTTTACAAAAATCAGTGTTGGTGAACTTATCATTTTTTAATTCACAGGTTGTTTACTATTATATGTGACTATTTTTGTAAATGGGTTTTATGTTGGGGAAGGGGGTATGAGAACCAGGTGTTCTGCTCTCGGATTCTCTATAATGTACAGACAGAAGTGATCTGCATGAAGGCATGCTGCACTTGTAGTTCATGCATGGAAAAACATGACGTCGCACAACGCAGCAGAGTCTGACTACTTCCATGTTTCAGGGTGGCTTTATATTTTGAGGTGCTTAATAACAGTATCCATCTAGTATCTCATCCGGACAAATCTTAATGTGCCTGTAAAGTCCCATAGAGTCTACAATAATAGAACAGATGTTTTATTTTTTCATAAGTCATTTATCTGTAGTTGAATGAACTCTGCATTAAAAAATTTACGGAGGGAAATAGAGTCCATTTTAAAGTATTCTTCTGTAGGAAACCGCTTACCTGAAATTGGGAAATGGAATTTACCAAAAATCTGCAAAACTTAAGGATTATGAAGTTGTTCTGCTTCACCCTGCAGTATCCTTTAGCCATCTTCTGCTCTCAGCAAGGTTGACATTGTATGTGTTGGTTAAAAAAGTATTGTCTATGTAAATAGTTATTTTATCCTGTGGTGCATGTTTGAGCAAACAAATAATGACCTGTGCACAATATTTATTGCATCAAATATGTACCACAATAAGTGTAGTTTGCAAGCTCTCGACAGCTAATATGAAGTATTCTGTACCATTAGAGATAGTTTGGAAGCTATCACTGATGCATGTTTATCTTGCCTTTGCTGCTGTAATTTTACTCCTTCCACTGTTAAAAGTCTAATATGGGAAGCCATATCTCAGTGGTTAAGTGAAACAAAGTGTTCAATTGGTCATCATTCTTTCACGACATCAAGCAATAGTTTGCAGCTACTTATCAGCTTCTTGCTTTGCATTAAAAAATTTAAGTGACTACTGTATGGTGTATAGTCGGACTGTACACGATATGTTGCAAACTGCTTAATCTGTTGAAAAATACATGGATAGAATTTTCTAAGAAAATATAAATATTGTAAAAAATACCATTTAATTTTATTTTTCAGCAGTTTGTACATAAAATAAGAAATGAGAATTATCTTCAGGTTGATGTCACTGTCACTTTTGTTACTTTCTATCCATAGCACTTTTTAATTCAAGAACTTCACAAAATAAGAAACAAAGGAAGGAATGGGGTAGCTTTAGGTTTCTGCTTTTTTATTAGTACTGTATTTTTGCACACATTTTAATGTGAAATAAGTTTCAAACTGAGTCCAAAATGCACTTGCTTCCAAATAGATATAACTTGTAATTGAAATGTGGTGGGAAAGATTTGTTTAAAATTCTAGCACTGCCTGCATCAGAAGTCTCAAGGTAGTCTTTTTATTCATGAAATCTTTACCAGTGTTTGTTTACATAGACTATTCTTACTCTTGTTAATTCATGCTGCACTAGAACTGTTCTAAATATAATATAAGATCCACAATGTTTTGTTTTGGGTTTGTTTGTTTGGTTTTTTTTCCACAAGAATTAAATAGCAAACTTGTATAATTGATCACATTGGGACATTTTGTGTTTCTTACACAAGCAAAAATTCAATGTTGACTCCTCCTTTTACAAAAATATTGACTTGTGTGTCGGTGAACTGCATGCAGGAAAATGCTATTACCATAAAGAACAGTAAACCACATTACAGTTGAGCCAAAAGAATAAAGACTTCATTTTTTATTGTATTTAATTGTTCTGTCTTTGTTTCATCACTAAAAATTATTTGCTATCAAGATGTGCTATGAAAATAAAATACGAATATATAAAATGTTAGAAATGAGCAGTGATTAAAACTCACCATAATAATAGAATTGTGAAAAGTAAAAAATTGAAGCCGTATGCTTTCAGAAATATTTTTAATATGATTTGTACTTAACACTTTTCAGGTTATTAATTCTATTTAAAACTATTCTACAGTAGGATAATGTTTATGTGTACATGATGCTTAAACCCCCTTCTCATGTCAGGTATTCTGAGACAACTAGAAAAACAGATATTAAAGAAACTCTCTAGCTATTAAGGCTGCAAACCAGTATGTATCATTTCAATGGTATTTTGCATTTGAAATGAAGAATTATCTTTGTGTTATAAGAAAAAAATTGTTTACTACATAATTTGTGAAATATTCATAATTTATTTATTGTAATTGATTATTTTGCTTTAAGACATGAGGGGTAGAAGTGAGCAGAAACTTCACTGGAAGTTTTGGTAAAGCATCAAATTCATAGAGGCTTTTTAAATGTTAGGGTGCTGAATGGAATTAAAATGTGAAAAATACTGTAATTTTAAACTTCTCTGGTGAATTTACAGACAGTACTTTTCCCTGTCAGAGGCTGGCATGCATGGAAGGGCTGATGCAAGAATGCAGAAGGTAGGCGTAGAACAGGCATTGCAGGAGTGGCAGGCATGGAACTGAGAAGAATTTTGAATTCGGGGGAAAATAAAAGTATTCATTGTGTCAGTCTTGTCATGCAAATTACCTAACCTATTGCCACTTTACAGAATCCTGCATGAGATGCTTGGAATTATGTTGGAAAATGCCTAGTGTGAAAGTATTTATTTTCCCCTAGCAGTGCTTCCTATACTTTGAGACACAAAGCAGTGTCCTGAAAAACTGAAGGAAAATAAATTGTCATTAGGCTTTCTTTTGACTGTGACATATGGCTATCTTCTCAATGCATTAAATAGAGATTTCATTTCCATTGTTGCAAAGTCATCTCTGATCCTTTTAAAAAAAACATGCCAAAATTGGTTCTGAATAAAATAGCGTTTTTGACACTGAAGGCAGTAGAGCTGAACTTTTAGGTGGCAATCACACTTCAGTGCTATTTCTAAAAAGAAATTTTATCTGTTGTAACGTAATGCCTCGAAGGTAGGATATACTCTCGACAAATTAAAAGCTAAGGAAAACATGCACAAACTCTTATAATTGTCATCAATGTGCAGACTTATATCTCTGTAGAGTATCGGGAAAACCAGACATACTTATTCAGGGATGTGATGTGGAAGTCCTGGCTTGGGGTGTGGACTCCAGACTGGGAGAAACACTTCCACATGGAGCATCTCTTCTTTCCAGTTTGTTCTAATGATCTGTTGAGATTGTTTACTCCAAGCAGGATTATTGCTATACCAGTGTAGCAAGCTCAAAGGCCACAGTGTTGCAATTAGATTTTTTACCTCTGCCTATGAGGAAAGAGTTGCCAGGGTAGGGTCTGAGATACAAAGAGATGAGAGAATCTGAAATTCTGTAATTATGGCTGGCTGATGCATTTTGTGGAGGGAAAGGTATTGAAGAAAATGCAGATACATATATTTGTATGAATTAGACCATTTAGAAAGTAATTAACGGGCTTCTTGCAGGGATTTATACTTAACAGAAAACTAGTAGTGTTAAAAAAACCCCAAAACAACTCAAAACGGACAAGCAGATATGTTTTTGCTTGCGTCTCCCTTCCCCCCTTTTTTTCTGCAGCCTTACTAAAAACACCTGCTACCACACTGAAAACCAATCACGCACAGGTTTATTCATTACAGCCATCTCCTGCATTTTATCCACTTGGTTACAGCAAGATCCCGGCCTCCCCTCCCTCCCTCTGCCCCCGCAGCAATCGGGGCTGGATGGAGGTGCGGGACAAACAAGCGGTCAAGGAGCCCCATTAACCTTTCCCTGCTGCTGGTTACCGAGCCGCAGCGAGTGCTCCCCGAGGCCGGGGCGGCGGCGAGCCGCACTGAGCGGGCCCGGCTTCTCCCGCTGCCTGCCGGGAGCCAGCGCCGCGGCCCCGCCAGTGCCGGCACAGCGCCGCTCCCCGGCCGCTCCGCGCCGTGCGCTTCGCCCAGCGCCGCCCCATCCTCCTCTCGGCCGGCGGGCGAGGCGCGGCATGGAGCGGCGGCTGCGGGCTGTCTCCCGGGCGGGCAGGTAGCGAGCGCCCGCTCCGAGCCCGGCGGCTGTCGTTTGGCTCAGGGCGCGCCCGCGTCTGCAGCCGCCGCGGACAGGTAAGCGGAGAGCGAGGAGCAGCGGGCGGCGAGGGCGCCGCGAGCCGGGCGTAGCGGGGCCGCGGGTTGCCGGGGGGCGCGAGGCGCGTGTGCCAGCGGCCCGGGGAGGCGGCGCGCGGCGGCCCCGGCCCAACGGCTGGCGAGGGCGGCGCGGGAAGGCGGCGCGCGGCGGCCCGGGCGGCGGCAGGTGAGGGCGGCGCGGCGCGGGCAGCGGCCTTCGGGAGCCGTTCGTGTCACCCCGGCGCGGGAAGCGCCGCTTGCAGGTCTCTCGGCGGGCGATGGAGGACCGGGAGGCGGGCGTTCCTGTTACTTGTGTTATTCATGACAGCGAGCGTAGGACTGGTAACCTCGGCGGCGGCAGGATTAGTTGAAGTAACAGTTTTTCACCTGAGGGCCCTTAGGCGCGTTGGGTGTTTGTAACCACCGAGGGGGCTGTGGAGCAAGGGTGCAGCCGTCGCTAGCCCAGCAGCGGGGGTTTCTTTGTGGGGAAGAGCACGAACTCCAGTCGTACAGGGGTTTGTAAATTGTCCAGGGGGAGCAGCTGTGTGGGAATCAAAGGTGTACCGGACCGTTGCCGTAAAACTGTCCTTCCTGGTGTTTGTGGTACCCGAGGCATACAGGGATGAGGTGAGGTGGCCTGTGATACCCCTTTAGGGCTCCGTGGGTTTTAGCTGTTCCCCAGGTGCTGCAGGTACCCCTCTGCTTGCAGCTGTGCCGAGTGGCTCGGAGCCCCCTGGCGAGGCGGCCGTGCTGTGCTGTGCCAGTGCTGGGCGCAGGGGGCTGCGCGGGCGGCGGGCCACAGCTGTCCGCTGGGATAGCGGCATAAATGGGGAACGTTTCATGGGGTTTCTGTGTACTTTGTGGTTCTGGATAAATCCTGTGTTGCTGCAAGATTGTGGTAGTCCTCTCTGAGAAGCTGTATTCTGAACCTGCGTAGCACAGCAAGCTCTGGCTCTGGATATCACCAGTTGTTTTTTTGCCTTCTGGTTTAAGTAAACAGGAAAGGCAAATTGTTGAGCGGGGGCTGGCACAGACTGGTAAAGCTAAACAGGTTGTTTCAGGAGGCAGGACATGCTCAGTTTCCCATGTTCTTTCACTTGTCCTGGTGAATTGTACCCACCTGATTTTGCAGTGTTCTGAATGAGGATGTGTTTTACTGGGGGAAGATTTGTTAACTAAAGTCCACCACAAATGATTGCACGTTCACGTTTGTCACCTTTGTTTCATCCGTGTGCAAATTGGAGAATGGATTTTTTACATAGTTTGTGTGGGGAAAAAATAAAGCTCTAAGAAGTTTGTGAATTTTAATATCTTTACTCTGAGAAATGGTAAATTAAATAAAGACACAGGAGCACAGGTGTCAGAGTGGCAAACCCTAGAGTGGCTTCAGGACAAATTCTGAGCTGTTTAGTCTTGTCAGAGGAAAGCAAGCTGTAATAATTGTGATTTCTGAAATAACGCTTTTAAAAATTGTATGCCTGTTCTTAACCGTGGCTTTTAATGTATTATTTTTGTGTTTGTCGTGTGAAGCATAGTTCAGGCTAGCCCAGCAACATACCTCATTAGTTAAGGGTGACTCACTAAAAATCTCATCTGTCATTTAAGATGGAGAATGCAATAAGAGCAGGAAAACTAGAGAACTCGCAGATTGTTTCTATTTGTCTTTGTGCGTGACTAAGCACCCTATATTTAATATGTTCTTAGGTATCTTAGATGTAGCTTTTTAGATCTACCTATGAAATAAACAGAACTTCCTGCAGTGTGTGGTGTAAGTTTGGCTGAACCTAGAGAAATCTAATTGTAATTTGAGTTAGGCAGCCTCAGATTTCTGGAATATAAACTACTTGAATGTAGGTTGGCTGCTTCTGATTCTTCACTCCGTGGGATCCCTTCCTTGTGTAATAGACTGAGAAGCGTTAGCAGCATGCAGTGGTACCTTACTGTGAATTTATCATTGTTTTATGTCTTGTGCCTTACTGTTTAGATTTTGGATTCTGTCAGGTCGTTCTAATGACAATTTAAAATTATTTTCTGCCTTTGTGATTTCATAGCAACGGCTGGTGCAGGGGGAGTGGAAATTAGCAATACGCAACTGCAGGAGGTTGTAATTGTGTTGTTACAACATACATCCAGTATTGTAAATTGTTGTACTTCATTAACAAATGCCTTGTAGAGAGGCTATAGATCAGAATGCAGCCTGGTTTGGTATTTGTCACACTGATAGTGCAGTAGTAGAAGTAGCAGCTCACTTTAACCACAGATAGATGATGCAGCACTGATGTAATACATCAATCTATTTGTTCAAAGTGGAGAAGGGGGTGAATGAAGCTGAATTGTGGTTTGGTTTCTTTTCTAAACAGGTAAATATAAATAATCTCCTATAGGCGGTTGATAGTGACTACTTTAGAGACACAGTGAGCCAGAGGAAAAGGAGAGCTGGAGGTCCCTGGCAGCAAAGATGTCTGCCTAACAGCTGTATGAATCTGAGAAAAGCAGAGCATCCATATTACTGAAATAATTTGACTCATCAAATAAATGCAGTGTTAAATGAAGGACTGATACATACAGAAAAAATTATCTAGAAGGTCAAATATTGTTATTTTTTTTGCCATTTTTAGTATAATTTGTTGTGTATTAGTTGCCTTCTTATCCCACAGCCCCTTTTCCTCACCAGTCACCTCTGAGGAAAAGACACTTGTGTTTTTGCGAGCTCTAAAAACTTGTCAAATGAATAATGCCATACTATTATTAATATAAAATTTTACCTTGAAAAGCATTGCACACTTAATTGTTTCACTTTGTTGTAAATTGTTTGACTTCTTGAGACCAATTTAAATACATTTGCAAGTTTTGCTTTGCCTATTGCATTTCCCAGGTGAGTACACTCTCCACTGGGAGTGCCTTCCACTACTCTGAATATCCTCAGTTATTTGATGATTTGTCCAAGCATTTCACAAGACCTGTGTGGTTCTGTGCCAGGGTATGCAGGCTAGGGCAAAAAAGGGAATGGGCATGGCTAACTTGTGGGTAGCTGCCCTAATCTGTGCTCTGGGGAGGGGAATGAAATGAAGAGTTAATCAAAACTAATTGGTTTCAGTGGTACTACATTCTGTATAATGTGCTATCTGATAAGCAAGTGTTGTTGGAATAGATAAAGTATGTGTTTAAGAACAGATAAAAAAGAATATATCTCCTAATTAATGGTTCTGCAGAGCCATATTGAACCACGAACCAGTCTGCAGATAAGACTTGTATTTAGTTTCCAAGGTTTGTTTTTGAAGTAGTTTGCCATAATCTGATACTTAAGTAGTTATAATGTTAAAAAAAGTATTTTGTTAAAAGAAAAAAATATTTAAAAATATGTATTGAGACTGCTTCAACATGCAAAAGCAATTCTTGCCGATACTGTTCTGCAAAACTGTTTTCTCTAGGGTTCTTCCCAACTTCATTGTTGTGTTACAAATCAGCACATCGACTAGAGGTCACGTCATTTTACCAGCATTTCTGTGTAGTACTTTTAATGTGGTGTTCTTGAAACATTTTATGTCATCTACATATCTGACAAGAAAATAAATCTAGCACCTCTCTAAGATTATAATGGGGTGCTGAAAAGGGTATGTTTGATAGCATGAGTTTTGTGTTAGTACATGGATCCTTTGATCAACATGTTGGATTTTTTTATTCATGCTTCTGGTAACAGTTTGTATTCTAGTGGGAATTGCATGACTAGGTTTGACACTGATTTTTTACTTTGCTTTGAAGTGTCAATATCTTTCTCAAAGAATGATAGTCTGTTTTAGTAATCAAACGTTACTGTTTGTTACCTGGGGAGAACAAAGATGCAAAGGGCAAATTGCATGTATAACTAACCTTGAAATATTGTTTTAAACAATTCCATTATAAATCTTGCTTTATACAGTCCGTCTTATACAGTATTTGTTTTTGTGTGCTTCTCGTCAAGTACTTTAGGTTTTGGGTTGTTGATTTATTTTGTGGTGGGTTTTTTTGTGTGTGTGGGGGGGGTGTTTTTTTTTTTTTTTTGAAAGATCTTTTTATTGTGCTATGTATAGATGGACTGAGCAATGTAAATCATTAGGACATTCTTCGTACCAAGTATATCTGGGAAAGACACATATACAAGTTAGTGTTCTTGCATTGTATATAACTACATCTTAAACACTAATTTGTTTACCTTATTTTTCTATTAAAATATATATGTATGAAGAGGTTTTACTGAAAATATGCAAAATATTTGTGGAAGGAGTGTTTTGAAGTAAGATTTGAGGAAGTGTTTCATTTTCAGCTGGAAAATATGCAAGCTTTTTGAAATGAAAACCTGGACTAATGGTAATTTCCCGGCAGACATGTTTCTGTTATAGCCTTGCTATGTCATGACTGGCTTTTTTTTTTTTTTTTTTTTTCAGTTCCCATGGCAACAAGGGTTTTTGATCTGCAAAGCAGAATACTGTATATGGTTTGAGGGGGTATACATTTTCTTTATTACAGAAGAAATCCTGGTCCATGAAAGCCGATCAGGCATCCTGCTGGCACCCTGTCCTATCTCTCCCCTTAACAATCTTTGTTTTGCTCATAAAATTACATGTAAATGTAAATTCCTATTTGACAAGAATATAGTTACCTGTTCTAATTTTTGACATAGGATAAGAAATGGTGGAAAACTTGTAAAGGCTTACTATAGTGATAAGCATGGAAAATGTGTCATCTTCCAGGTGAAGCCTTGACAAACAGGGGGCCGTTTTATATGCATATAAATTTTTGTTTGTATATATTTGTGAACATTGTATACATATATAAAAAGTAATGAGAGTTAAAGTTGCTCAGGATTTGCATTGGCTTCTGCTAATGTTTACTTTGGCTTGGACTTGTTTCCAGGATGCATTCATAAAATATTTATTTTTTAAATGAACTTATACATTTTAATGAAAGAATCTTAAAATATGGTACTTGATTCACAAAGTAAAATTTGTTGACAGTGGCGATAATCTTGTGTGGTTTTGTGTGTGTCTGTATCTCACCTTCTCAGATGAATACACAGGTGATATGGGATGTAGTTATAGGAGAAGCCTGTAATTACGTAACCATGCTTAGGGCATGGGTCATTTTCTGTAAATTAGGTATGTTTGCTGAGGTGGTGGTGTTTTTCTAGTTGAGCACTTGTTCCAAAACAAGGAGCCGATTCAGATTAGTCAAGTTTCTTCCACACCCCCATTAGTTTTTGGGTTTTTTTGGGGGAACTGGTAAAAAAAAAAATGAAATGTGAGTGATGTAGTGATGTAGTTACTGAAACAAACAGCATAGGTCAACTAGGCACTTACTGTTTATGTTGTAAAAACCTCTGAATAGTACAACTAAGAAAGATAATCTTCATGACATGTGAAAGGCAATGTAGAGATGCACTTAAAGCAAATCTTGAAAGTGATGTCTGCTGCCAGTGGCCTGCTGTTCTTCATGTGGTTTGGGCTGGGAGACCTCTGTCTTCCCCTGCCACTGTCAGCACACATACATGTAGGATTATTATGGAATCATGAAAATGAAAAACCACCACATTGATCTCTGCTGCTGAAGCTACTTATCCAAAGACACGCAGTTCTGCTGGAGAAGTACTGTACAGGATATTTTGGTGGTAATAACTTCATCCAAATACCTGTTTGTAAAATATTTTTTCACTAGTGCTATCATCACCTGTGTGTCATAGCTATGACAACATAAAGTGTACATGAGAGAGAAATTGAGCTTCATACCCAGACCCAGGCATGAACACCCTGGATGTATTGAAGTGTGCAACAATACTGGATTTTTCAAGTGAGGCTAGAGATTTTGAAATGACTGGTGCGGTCTGTGTGGTGCAGGGTTGGTTCGTTTGTTTGGTTTTTTATCTCTCCTCTGCAGTGGCCTTCTCGGAGTTGGATTAAACACAGTAAGGTGTGTGTAGTTGAGACCTCTGTGTCACCCTTCTCATGAAGATCAGCTTTCAAGTCAGTTCAGTGCTAATGTTGAAAAAGTGCTTATAGCTTGCAGTAGTGTATCATTCAGAATGGTGTATGTGATCCTGAAGCATCCTTATGTTTGGGAATTCAAGAAAATAGGGGTATGAACTGGAATTTTGAACGTGGGTCTGCAAAGATTTATGGCAACTGATAGCATCTGGCAGTGTACTGCATACCACCTCCTTCCCTGCCTCCCAACACAACCTCAACCCATTTATAAGAGCTTGAAGGTTTATTTTGATATTGTTTTTTCTGGATTTGCTTGTAATACTAGGCAGTGCAGTTTTTCACTGACTAATTTGTCCAGTGCTGCCTGAGAATTCAAGAGAAAAGATACTTACTAGCTTGGGCTTTATGCTTGAGAACAAGAGTTGAGTTGTGAGTTGCAGTGTCAGATATTTTTTCCATTGTGTGTGGAGAGGACGTGGGGCTGGTGATTCTGCACGAAGCTGGATCAATAGGTCAAACAGATAGCTTCTGCGTCTCTGAGATGCATTAGGAGGAGTGACAATGCGATGACATTATCACTGACCCTAGACTGTTCTCAGCTATAAATCCTCTGGTTGCAGTCTTCACTGTTCCTCAGCATGTGCCGTTCCCATTTAAGGGCTTTTCAGATAATCTCCATCTGCTACATAATGGAAACAAAACAATCGTGCACTGTGTGGAGCCAGCTGACTCCCTAAGTGGAGATGGAGGCTTGCAAAATACATCTTGTCCTTAAGGACTTGTTTGTCTGGTTGGTCTCATTGACATGCTATGTGCTAGTCACTAGGCTGTCATGGATGAAAAATAAAACGAGGTACTTACAGGGACATGCCCAGTTTTCAAGCACGTCAGATACTGCATAGCGTGTTACTTGTGTTCTGATGTTTGTGTACAAGAAATACTGCCCATCCTAATGTCTCTCTAATTGGAGGAAGGGAAAACCAGCTCATACGTGAAACATCTTGTCAGCATGAAAATATTGGTAATATTTATCTTGCATGGGTAATGAGAAGGTAAGCAGCAGGATTTCTTAACTGCGGGTATTCACTAGGTGTCAGTGCATGATCGCACTGATGTTCTCCCTGAGACGTTCTTTGATTTCTGTACCTCCATTATGAATAGGGATTTTAAAGAAAATTCCTATGTTTGTCTCCAGAATATAGTGTGGATTAAATTTAAGAACAACTGATGATCGGAAGTAATTAATTCAGTATTGTTTTTAGGAGCAGTCTCATAAAAATGCTGTTTTTTAAAAAAAATCCAACACATTTTGTGCTTCATAAAGGTAATTTAAAGACTTGGAATAGCCCCCGTGTTGACCATTATCTAGGTTTCTTGTCAGTATCTGGCATATTACTGATTAAACACTCTACCTGATATTGCCACCTGCCTGGCCAGATTTTAAGACAAATTCTGATCAAGCTTAGCTAAGAACATCTGTAAGAGATACAGTAGGAAGACTGTAGAGATTGAAGTGGACCATTGTCTAACATATACCGCTCCTTTACACATACTTACTGAATATAAACACATCTAACAAGTTCTAAATATAGGAAAGCTTAACTGACTTCCATTGTATATGACTCTCTGTGCCTGTGAGAATGAAAGCCCATCCTTCAGCTTTAGTTGCTCATTGACTTCGCCAGAACTATAATCTATTCACAATGATGCAAAAGAGAGCAGATTCTGTCACTGTCTTAAAAATTGTTCCTAACCAAGGGTTAACAATATATAAGAAATGATTTTTGTTTTTAAATACAACTTTGGGTTTCATCCAGGACCTCTCATCAGAAGTTGATCTGTCTGAAAAGAGAGATCTCTGCTCAGTGACAACATCTTTTATCTTCCATTGTTTGACATGTCTCAAAATTTTTTAAAAATAATTCCTGGTGCTTGCTTTCTACTGTCCTGCTTTTCATTGCCAACTGTGACATTCTGTTGGTATGGTTCCTTTGAAGTTCATGATTCTGCTAAGCATTTTCTTGCAGGCCTGCTGCTGCACTGAAGGTGATTAAAAAGGCATTTGCAACTCAGGAAATCAATCTGATGGTTCTCTGCAGCAGCAACTTTTAAAGTAATACATACAGTGTTTTTAGCATAGCAAATAGAGCTTGTGTCCTTGCAAAATATTCAAAGAGAAGTTCAGTCATCCTGCATTTCACTGGAGTTTCCACCTTGCTGAAATGGATATAGCACAGTAGGATGTCTGAGTTTCTGAGCTGCTTTAGAATATAGGCAACTGCATGCACTGAGAATCCAAAGCACTGATCTCCCTTCTGTGGGTGGAATCTTAACATAATAGGATTTGCTCTCAACTACATGTCTATCGTTGGTAAAAGAGAATGTCGTAAGAAAGTGAGAGACATGGTTCCTGTTCTTTCCTCAGCCTGAACGTGTTCAAATCTATACCTGCATCTTCCAGAAAGGTACCATAATTAACAGGCTATAAAGTAATTTCAGGAACATAGTGCTAAGCAGGGGTCTCTCTTTTCTTTTGGGTGATATTGGACGAAAACGGGCATAATGCTATCCTAATATTGGGCCATTCAGTTGTGTGGAGGGGTATCTGGGCTTTCTCATTCACAAGTTGTTTTGGAAATAGGGACTAGACTCCTGTTCCTTTCCAAGTGAGTGTTCTAGAAGGCTTTTGCAAATCTGTATGTGGAGATACAGGTGGATCGTTTGCAGAACACTTTTCTTTAGTATGGTTTCACATCACTTGGGGAGTGAGTACATTTTAATTTATCAGCAAAACTATGCACCCATATTTTGAACTCCACCTTAGTTTTGATAGAGCAAAAAGGTAAATAATGACCTTTCTTGTTGCAAGGAGCATGACAAATCAAGCACCTGCTGAATTTCTGAAAAGGCAACTGATCTTTCATATAATTTCTTTAGGGTTTCCTCCTCCTCCTCCCCCCCCTTTTTTAAAAACTTTGTTTGTTTGTTTTTAACAGCTCTGTTGCTTACAAGCTTTATATTTTTAATTTTTTAATTTTTTAATTAAATAGCTTAATTTAATGGTCTACTGATAATTTTTAAGATTAAAGATCTTTACCCAGTGCCTATGTTATGTGTAAGTTCTTATCTTTGTTGCATGTAAAATGGTGAATTTTACCTTAAAGAGCTAGTTATGGTCTTAAAAAAATACTATAAAAACCATAAATGGAACAGTTAAGGAATGGCTCCAAGAAAGCACCATTACCGAAAGACTGGTAAATACTGCTTAGTTATGTGTCCTTATGGACTGGACATGATTTACTCAAATGTTCTCCTTCCCTGTTTTGGTGAGTTGTACATCAGCAGCACTGAGGAAAGGCCATGAGTGCTATCAATGCCTTTCTTAGAAGTGTGCACGGGATAAAGGAGGAGCTCCTTTAATGGCTTCAGGAACTAAATTTTGTGCAAGTGTATTTAAAAACGTAGTAGTTGTATTGGTAAAATGTAAAGCAATGTTAGGGTTTTCTTGACCAGAAATTAGGTTATGAAAAACATGTTTTATGCTTGTATAATGTACTTGAGGACCATATTCACCATTTTGTCCCTTTTCTTTGATCACTGGTTGGCATACAGATGTGCAGAAAATCCAAAATCTGATACAGAAGAAGAGTGACTTTCAGATATTAGTATAGTCTCATGAGCTCTCTAGTAAGGTATGTGGACTGATTGTGGGCAATCCCTCAGTATTAACTGTGCAGGGTTATAAGGCTGCTTTTAAATGAATGCGGCCAATATGTGAGGGTGAGGACAGGGTGGTTGTAGAATCATGCATGAAGCTGGGCTGGGTGGAGAGAGCAGAAAGGTGTAGGGAAAGACCAAATTAAGCAGACTAGGAGACTGTGCATATGGTTGAAATCAGGATGGTAGCGCACAGGGCATAATTTCACAAATATAAATTAAGCCATTTTTAAATTTTATCCTTTGAAAAATGAGAGATGCCTACAATGCTAATATGGGGCTAGCATCAAATGTTTGGAGGAAGTGTATTTTGGTATTATCCCTTAATGTTTTTCCACCTTTCCTGTCTAAATTAGATGTTTGTAACTAACTGCAATATAGCTGTTTAGGCTCAGAATATTCAGCTTCCCACATTTATGTATTTGGAAGTTTTATTATGTTGTACCCTCTGCAATGAAGATTTCTGAAAGAACTACTAAAGACTGTAAAAAAAAAAAAAAAAAAAAACCCAAAACCAACCAACCAAAAAAAAAAACCCCAAAAAACAAAAAACCAAACAAACAAAAAAACCCCACAAAAAATATTTATTATATCTGCTTGTTATTTAATAAACTTCCAAGAACATTTGAATACACACACATGCAAATATAATCTCAAATCAAATTTCAAGCATTTTCTCTAAATGCAGGTTCGGTAACAACATCTGTAGGAATCAATTACTATGAGCATTCCATGTAAACTGTGCTTGCTTTTGAATAGGAACTTTGATTCCATGACAGAAATGTAGATACTAAAGACTAATGTTGTAGTTCCTTCATAAATAAAATCCCTTATTCATGATCCGGAAAAGAGAGGAGAGGAGGGAATATATCTTAGACTCTCCATGTATGGTCTTCAGTATTTATTAAAGTAATTATTAATAAAAGAATTAAAATCTCCAGGCAACCTGGGACATGTGGAAGCTTTTTTTTTTTTTTTTTTCCCCAGGCATCCTTATGCCTAATTGCCAGCTAGGTCAGAACTGGATTGACTTAAAATCAGCTTAAAGGTTTCATCAAGTCAGTGCATTAGTAAAGGAAGAAGGAATATAAATAAAAGAAGAAACTCATCTAGCCTGCAAAATAAGCAGAAAGAAAAAGAACCCTTATTAATCTTTCAGGTACTCAGCTGTGGTGACTAAGTAAAATCTCATAAGGTGCCTGTCATAGCTGTGAAAAATGGTACTCTTCCCTGAGCTAGCTGTCAGTCTGTGTCTGTGTTCCTTCCAAAAGGGGTAGTACCTCATTTTTTTTTTTTTTTCTTAGTGCTGTGCCAGCATTATTATTCTTACTGGAGCAGATATGACTGAAAACCAAGAATTTTTTTTACAGCAAATAAAAACTGGGTTAGTAAACTTGTTCAGGTTGGCTTAATTTTGTCTTGCAGTCATGAAGTCTACATTATGGTTCAAAAGAAACTTGTTTTTAAAGTCTGATGTTTTAGGTTTGTGTACTATTATTTAGTTACAAGAAGTCAATACTTGATTTTTGGGAAGAACTTACTGACTTAGTTGTTGGTATGTAAGTAAGTGAAATTGGAAATAATTTCCATGCTAGAAATCTGCTTTATGAGATAGTTATATGAATTAATGGAAATCTGTGTCTACTGTTGTACAGAAATTCTTTGCTTACCTTTTCTCTCTTTCGTGTCATGTATTATACCACTTTTGAGGCCTGTATCTAGTGGAGTGCCTCAAGGGTCAGTTCTGGGACCAATACTGTTCAATATATTCATCAATGACTTGGATGAGGGAATTGAGTGTACTATCAGCAAGTTTGCTGATGACACCAAGCTGGGAGGAGTGGCTGACACGCCAGAGGGCTGTGCTGCCATCCAGCGAGATCTGGACAGGCTGGAGAGTTGGGCGGGGAAAAATTTAATGAAATATAACAAGGGGAAATGTAGAGTCTTGCATCTGGGCAGGAACAACCCCAGGTTCCAGTACAGGTTGGGGAATGACCTGTTGGAGAGCAGTGTAGGGGAAAGAGACCTGGGGGTCCTGGTGGACAGCAGGATGACCATGAGCCAGCACTGTGCCCTTGTGGCCAAGAAGGCCAATGGCATCCTGGGGTGTATTAGAAGGGGGGTGGTTAGTAGGTCCAGAGAGGTTCTCCTTCCCCTCTACTCTGCCCTGGTGAGACCTCATCTGGAATATTGTGTCCAGTTCTGGGCCCCTCAGTTCAAGAAGGACAGGGAACTGCTGGAGAGAGTCCAGCGCAGGGCAACGAAGATGATTAAGGGAGTGGAGCATCTCCCTTATGAGGAAAGGCTGAGGGAGCTGGGTCTCTTTAGCTTGGAGAAGAGGAGACTGAGGGGTGACCTCATCAATGTTTATAAATATATAAAGGGTGGGTGTCACGAGGATGGAGCCAGGCTCTTCTCGGTGACAACCAACAGTAAGACAAGGGGTAATGGGTTCAAGCTGGAACACAAGAGGTTCCACTTAAATGTGAGAAGAAACTTCTTCTCAGTGAGGGTGACGGAACACTGGAACAGGCTGCCCAGGGGGGTTGTGGATTCTCCTTCTCTGGAGACATTCAAAACCCGCCTGGACGCCTTCCTGTGTAACCTCACCTAGGTGTTCCTGCTCTGGCAGGGGGATTGGACTAGATGATCTTTCGAGGTCCCTTCCAATCCCTAACATTCTGTGATTCTGTGATTCTGTGATGTCACTGAAGGCAGATGACTGTACTCTTGGGTTGATTGAAGGAGTATAAATGGATGTTGGTAAGTGGGTGGGAGTCTGAAGAAGTTGAAATTTATGTAACTTGCATTTCTAAGAGGTGAAAATCAGCCTGACTTGAATATGTTTCGCAATTTTACCCTGAGATTTGTTCCCAACTGGCACTATTTTCATGGAGGTTTCTAGTTTGATTTTACACGAACTACATATATAAATATACATATTTAGGGGAAAGGGGAAATTGTTTTGGTTTTGTTTATAAAGGAATAAAGAAAAACCTATTATAACAGAGGTGCTAGGTTCTATTAATGAGTAAAAATGTACGAATGCTGTGGTAAAGTAATCCTATTCTTCTTTCCTGAAGCAGTTTTGATTTTCAAACTATAGGGTGAGGTGTTTTCACTGTGCATCACCCATAATTATGCAGCTGCTTCTCCAACACTAATAGTCATCCCTTCAGGCTTCATGAAATTTAGTCAGTAGGGCATTGTAGCCAATACAACTCATTGTGTGGCTTTCGCATTTTGATACATTTCTGACTCCAGAGTTCTAGTTTGTTCAGAGACTCACGGAAACTGTATCACCCACATCCTATTTGATAGCTTCTCACTATTTAAACCTTGGACTACTGGAATCCTACATGAACTGAGAGATTTCTAAGGCTAGTAGATGATGGCATCTGTCCCCCATGTGGGAGAAAGAAACCTCAGTTCTCCATTTGTTTGCAGCCATAAATCATAAATGACTTCCTTGCAATGGCAGCAGCTTCAGATTGAGGAAACCTTGACCTGGGTTTCATAATCAAACATCAGTGGGTTCCAGTTCTTTTGACCAGACAGTATTTTTCCAGGCTGTATGAATCTGTGTAGTGTTGAGTGGAGATCAAAGTTTTTTGAGGTGTATAAATCTGCAAGTACCTTTTGTGCCTGGCTATTGTTTCCTTTTCCTTCGCTCCTACTTGCAAAGATTTGCATTTCAGGAAGAAACAAAATGGTGCAGAAGGTGCTACCCAATATCCTAAACATGAGAGTAGGCAGGAAATTGGCACATCCTATATTAGATCGGAGAAAGAAAAAGTGGTCTAGTCTTGAAGTGAATGTACATGTGAACCATAGGGAACTACAGTTACTGATTAGCTCTCATCCCCATTTCACTAGATACCTTTTTTCTGTCTGTCTTTCTGTCTTCCTCCCCCCAAAAAAATATGAAATAAAGGCCCTTAGCAAAAAAACAGTTGCAGGACTTAACAATTGAGGATCCTCTTTGATGTA